>NC_080416.1:36102232-36413043 GCF_030265065.1 Corythoichthys intestinalis | reverse complement strand
TATTGTATCACAATCTAGTAGTTACATTTGAAAATTTTGTTCTACGACATTTTGTTTGAGCGCAATCCTCAAACTTAGGTCAAAAAAGCCATTTAAGCCTTTTCACAGTGAGATCTATGCGATATGGCCGAGAAATGTAATTTTGATGTTAACTCCCAAACCGCTGCGCAGAAGTCAACCAAACTTCACCCATTAGTGTATTGTATCACAATCTAGTAGTTACATGTGGAAATTTGGTTATAGGACATTTGATTTGAGCGCAATCCTCAAACTTAGGTCAAAAAAGCCATTTAAGCCTTTTCACAGTGAGATCTATGCGATATGGCCGAGAAATGTAATTTTGATGTTAACTCCCAAACCGCTGCGCAGAAGTCAACCAAACTTCACCCAATAGTGTATTTTATCACAATCTAGTAGTTACATTTGGAAATTTAGTTCTAGGACATTTGATTTGAGCGCAATCTTCATACTTAATTAAAAAAAGTCATTTAAGCCTTTTCACAGTGAGATCTATGCGATATGGCCGAGAAATGTAATTTTGATGTTCACTCCCAAACCGCTGCGCAGAAGTCAACCAAACTTCAACCATTAGTGTATTGTATCACAATCTAGTAGTTACATGTGGAAATTTGGTTCTAGGACATTTGATTTGAGCGCAATCCTCAAACGTAGGTCAAAAAAGCCATTTAAGCCTTTTCACAGTGAGATCTATGCGATATGGCCGAGAAATGTAATTTTGATGTTAACTCCCAAACCGCTGCGCAGAAGTCAACCAAACTTCACCCAATAGTGTATTGTATCACAATCTAGTAGTTACATTTGAAAATTTTGTTCTAGGACATTTTGATTGAGCGCAATCATCAAACTTAATTAAAAAAGTCATTTAAGCCTTTTCACAGTGAGATCTATGCGATATGGCCGAGAAATGTAATTTTGATGTTAACTCCCAAACCGCTGCGCAGAAGTCAACCAAACTTCACCCATTAGTGTATTGTATCACAATCTAGTAGTTACATGTGGAAATTTGGTTCTAGGACATTTGATTTGAGCGCAATCCTCAAACTTAGGTCAAAAAAGCCATTTAAGCCTTTTCACGGTGAGATCTATGCGATATGGCCGAGAAATGTAATTTTGATGTTAACTCCCAAACCGCTGCGCAGAAGTCAACCAAACTTCACCCAATAGTGTATTGTATCACATTCTAGTAGTTACATTTGAAAATTTCGTTCTAGGACATTTGATTTGAGCGCAATCCTCAAACTTAGGTCAAAAAAGCCATTTAAGCCTTTTCACAGTGAGATCTATGCGATATGGCCGAGAAATGTAATTTTGATGTTAACTCCCAAACCGCTGCGCAGAAGTCAACCAAACTTCACCCAATAGTGTATTGTATCACATTCTAGTAGTTACATTTGAAAATTTCGTTCTAGGACATTTGGTTTGAGCGCAATCATTAAACTTAGGTCAAAAAAGCCATTTAAGCCTTTTCACAGTGAGATCTATGCGATATGGCCGAGAAATGTAATTTTGATGTTAACTCCCAAACCGCTGCGCAGAAGTCAACCAAACTTCACCCAATAGTGTATTGTATCACAATCTAGTAGTTACATTTGAAAATTTTGTTCTAGGACATTTTGTTTGAACGCAATCATCAAACTTAATTAAAAAAGTCATTTAAGCCTTTTCACAGTGAGATCTATGCGATATGGCCGAGAAATGTAATTTTGATGTTAACTCCCAAACCGTTGCGCAGAAGTCAACCAAACTTCACCCAATAGTGTATTGTATCACAATCTAGTAGTTACATTTGAAAATTTTGTTCTAGGAAATTTTGTTTGAGCGCAATCATCAAACTTAATTAAAAAAGTCATTTAAGCCTTTTCACAGTGAGATCTATGCGATATGGCCGAGAAATGTAATTTTGATGTTAACTCCCAAACCGCTGCGCAGAAGTCAACCAAACTTCACCCATTAGTGTATTGTATCACAATCTAGTAGTTACATGTGGAAATTTGGTTCTAGGACATTTGATTTGAGCGCAATCCTCAAACTTAGGTCAAAAAAGCCATTTAAGCCTTTTCACAGTGAGATCTATTCGATATGGCCGAGAAATGTAATTTTGATGTTAACTCCCAAACCGCTGCGCAGAAGTCAACCAAACTTCACCCAATAGTGTATTGTATCACAATCTAGTAGTTACATTTGAAAATTTTGTTCTAGGACATTTTGTTTGAACGCAATCATCAAACTTAATTAAAAAAGTCATTTAAGCCTTTTCACAGTGAGATCTATGCGATATGGCCGAGAAATGTAATTTTGATGTTAACTCCCAAACCGCTGCGCAGAAGTCAACCAAACTTCACCCAATAGTGTATTGTATCACATTCTAGTAGTTACATTTGAAAATTTCGTTCTAGGACATTTGGTTTGAGCGCAATCATTAAACTTAGGTCAAAAAAGCCATTTAAGCCTTTTCACAGTGAGATCTATGCGATATGGCCGAGAAATGTAATTTTGATGTTAACTCCCAAACCGCTGCGCAGAAGTCAAACAAACTTCACCCAATAGTGTATTGTATCACAATCTAGTAGTTACATTTGAAAATTTTGTTCTAGGACATTTTGTTTGAACGCAATCATCAAACTTAATTAAAAAAGTCATTTAAGCCTTTTCACAGTGAGATCTATGCGATATGGCCGAGAAATGTAATTTTGATGTTAACTCCCAAACCGTTGCGCAGAAGTCAACCAAACTTCACCCAATAGTGTATTGTATCACAATCTAGTAGTTACATTTGAAAATTTTGTTCTAGGAAATTTTGTTTGAGCGCAATCATCAAACTTAATTAAAAAAGTCATTTAAGCCTTTTCACAGTGAGATCTATGCGATATGGCCGAGAAATGTAATTTTGATGTTAACTCCCAAACCGCTGCGCAGAAGTCAACCAAACTTCACCCATTAGTGTATTGTATCACAATCTAGTAGTTACATGTGGAAATTTGGTTCTAGGACATTTGATTTGAGCGCAATCCTCAAACTTAGGTCAAAAAAGCCATTTAAGCCTTTTCACAGTGAGATCTATTCGATATGGCCGAGAAATGTAATTTTGATGTTAACTCCCAAACCGCTGCGCAGAAGTCAACCAAACTTCACCCAATAGTGTATTGTATCACAATCTAGTAGTTACATTTGAAAATTTTGTTCTAGGACATTTTGTTTGAACGCAATCATCAAACTTAATTAAAAAAGTCATTTAAGCCTTTTCACAGTGAGATCTATGCGATATGGCCGAGAAATGTAATTTTGATGTTAACTCCCAAACCGCTGCGTAGAAGTCAACCAAACTTCACCCAATAGTGTATTGTATCACAATCTAGTAGTTACATTTGAAAATTTTGTTCTAGGAAATTTTGTTTGAGCGCAATCATCAAACTTAATTAAAAAAGTCATTTAAGCCTTTTCACAGTGAGATCTATGCGATATGGCCGAGAAATGTAATTTTGATGTTAACTCCCAAACCGCTGCGCAGAAGTCAACCAAACTTCACCCATTAGTGTATTGTATCACAATCTAGTAGTTACATGTGGAAATTTGGTTCTAGGACATTTGATTTGAGCGCAATCCTCAAACCTAGGTCAAAAAAGCCATTTAAGCCTTTTCACAGTGAGATCTATGCGATATGGCCGAGAAATGTAATTTTGATGTTAACTCCCAAACCGCTGCGCAGAAGTCAACCAAACTTCACCCAATAGTGTATTGTATCACAATCTAGTAGTTACATTTAAAAATTTTGTTCTAGGACATTTTGTTTGAGCGCAATCCTCAAACTTAGGTCAAAAAAGCCATTTAAGCCTTTTCACAGTGAGATCTATGCGATATGGCCGAGAAATGTAATTTTGATGTTAACTCCCAAACCGCTGCGCAGAAGTCAACCAAACTTCACCCAATAGTGTATTGTATCACATTCTAGTAGTTACATTTGAAAATTTCGTTCTAGGACATTTGGTTTGAGCGCAATCATTAAACTTAGGTCAAAAAAGCCATTTAAGCCTTTTCACAGTGAGATCTATGCGATATGGCCGAGAAATGTAATTTTGATGTTAACTCCCAAACCGCTGCGCAGAAGTCAATTAAACTTCACCCAATAGTGTATTGTATCACAATCTAGTAGTTACATTTGAAAATTTTGTTCTAGGACATTTTGTTTGAACGCAATCATCAAACTTAATTAAAAAAGTCATTTAAGCCTTTTCACAGTGAGATCTATGCGATATGGCCGAGAAATTTAATTTTGATGTTAACTCCCAAACCGCTGCGCAGAAGTCAACCAAACTTCACCCAATAGTGTATTGTATCACAATCTAGTAGTTACATTTGAAAATTTTGTTCTAGGACATTTTGTTTGAGCGCAATCCTCAAACTTAGGTCAAAAAAGCCATTTAAGCCTTTTCACAGTGAGATCTATGCGATATGGCCGAGAAATGTAATTTTGATGTTAACTCCCAAACCGCTGCGCAGAAGTCAACCAAACTTCACCCATTAGTGTATTGTATCACAATCTAGTAGTTACATGTGGAAATTTGGTTATAGGACATTTGATTTGAGCGCAATCCTCAAACTTAGGTCAAAAAAGCCATTTAAGCCTTTTCACAGTGAGATCTATGCGATATGGCCGAGAAATGTAATTTTGATGTTAACTCCCAAACCGCTGCGCAGAAGTCAACCAAACTTCACCCAATAGTGTATTTTATCACAATCTAGTAGTTACATTTGGAAATTTAGTTCTAGGACATTTGATTTGAGCGCAATCTTCAAACTTAATTAAAAAAAGTCATTTAAGCCTTTTCACAGTGAGATCTATGCGATATGGCCGAGAAATGTAATTTTGATGTTAACTCCCAAACCGCTGCGCAGAAGTCAACCAAACTTCACCCAATAGTGTATTGTATCACATTCTAGTAGTTACATTTGAAAATTTCGTTCTAGGACATTTGGTTTGAGCGCAATCATTAAACTTAGGTCAAAAAAGCCATTTAAGCCTTTTCACAGTGAGATCTATGCGATATGGCCGAGAAATGTAATTTTGATGTTAACTCCCAAACCGCTGCGCAGAAGTCAATTAAACTTCACCCAATAGTGTATTGTATCACAATCTAGTAGTTACATTTGAAAATTTTGTTCTAGGACATTTTGTTTGAACGCAATCATCAAACTTAATTAAAAAAGTCATTTAAGCCTTTTCACAGTGAGATCTATGCGATATGGCCGAGAAATTTAATTTTGATGTTAACTCCCAAACCGCTGCGCAGAAGTCAACCAAACTTCACCCAATAGTGTATTGTATCACAATCTAGTAGTTACATTTGAAAATTTTGTTCTAGGACATTTTGTTTGAGCGCAATCCTCAAACTTAGGTCAAAAAAGCCATTTAAGCCTTTTCACAGTGAGATCTATGCGATATGGCCGAGAAATGTAATTTTGATGTTAACTCCCAAACCGCTGCGCAGAAGTCAACCAAACTTCACCCATTAGTGTATTGTATCACAATCTAGTAGTTACATGTGGAAATTTGGTTATAGGACATTTGATTTGAGCGCAATCCTCAAACTTAGGTCAAAAAAGCCATTTAAGCCTTTTCACAGTGAGATCTATGCGATATGGCCGAGAAATGTAATTTTGATGTTAACTCCCAAACCGCTGCGCAGAAGTCAACCAAACTTCACCCAATAGTGTATTTTATCACAATCTAGTAGTTACATTTGGAAATTTAGTTCTAGGACATTTGATTTGAGCGCAATCTTCAAACTTAATTAAAAAAAGTCATTTAAGCCTTTTCACAGTGAGATCTATGCGATATGGCCGAGAAATGTAATTTTGATGTTCACTCCCAAACCGCTGCGCAGAAGTCAACCAAATTTCAACCATTAGTGTATTGTATCACAATCTAGTAGTTACATGTGGAAATTTGGTTCTAGGACATTTGATTTGAGCGCAATCCTCAAACGTAGGTCAAAAAAGCCATTTAAGCCTTTTCACAGTGAGATCTATGCGATATGGCCGAGAAATGTAATTTTGATGTTAACTCCCAAACCGCTGCGCAGAAGTCAACCAAACTTCACCCAATAGTGTATTGTATCACATTCTAGTAGTTACATTTGAAAATTTTGTTCTAGGACATTTTGATTGAGCGCAATCATCAAACTTAATTAAAAAAGTCATTTAAGCCTTTTCACAGTGAGATCTATGCGATATGGCCGAGAAATGTAATTTTGATGTTAACTCCCAAACCGCTGCGCAGAAGTCAACCAAACTTCACCCATTAGTGTATTGTATCACAATCTAGTAGTCACATGTGGAAATTTGGTTCTAGGACATTTGATTTGAGCGCAATCCTCAAACTTAGGTCAAAAAAGCCATTTAAGCCTTTTCACGGTGAGATCTATGCGATATGGCCGAGAACTGTAATTTTGATGTTAACTCCCAAACCGCTGCGCAGAAGTCAACCAAACTTCACCCAATAGTGTATTGTATCACATTCTAGTAGTTACATTTGAAAATTTCGTTCTAGGACATTTGATTTGAGCGCAATCCTCAAACTTAGGTCAAAAAAGCCATTTAAGCCTTTTCACAGTGAGATCTATGCGATATGGCCGAGAAATGTAATTTTGATGTTAACTCCCAAACCGCTGCGCAGAAGTCAACCAAACTTCACCCATTAGTGTATTGTATCACAATCTAGTAGTTACATGTGGAAATTTGGTTCTAGGACATTTGATTTGAGCGCAATCCTCAAACTTAGGTCAAAAAAGCCATTTAAGCCTTTTCACAGTGAGATCTATGCGATATGGCCGAGAAATGTAATTTTGATGTTAACTCCCAAACCGCTGCGCAGAAGTCAACCAAACTTCACCCAATAGTGTATTGTATCACATTCTAGTAGTTACATTTGAAAATTTCGTTCTAGGACATTTGGTTTGAGCGCAATCATTAAACGTAGGTCAAAAAAGCCATTTAAGCCTTTTCACAGTGAGATCTATGCGATATGGCCGAGAAATGTAATTTTGATGTTAACTCCCAAACCGCTGCGCAGAAGTCAACTAAACTTCACCCAATAGTGTATTGTTTCACATTCTAGTAGTTACATTTGAAAATTTCGTTCTAGGACATTTGGTTTGAGCGCAATCATTAAACTTAATTAAAAAAGTCATTTAAGCCTTTTCACAGTGAGATCTATGCGATATGGCCGAGAAATGTAATTTTGATGTTAACTCCCAAACCGCTGCGCAGAAGTCAACCAAACTTCACCCATTAGTGTATTGTATCACAATCTAGTAATTACATGTGGAAATTTGGTTCTAGGACATTTGATTTGAGCGCAATCCTCAAACTTAGGTCAAAAAAGCCATTTAAGCCTTTTCACAGTGAGATCTATGCGATATGGCCGAGAAATGTAATTTTGATGTTAACTCCCAAACCGCTGCGCAGAAGTAAACCAAACTTCACCCATTAGTGTATTGTATCACAATCTAGTAGTTACATGTGGAAATTTGGTTCTAGCACATTTGATTTGAGCGCAATCCTCAAACTTAGGTCAAAAAAGCCATTTAAGCCTTTTCACAGTGAGATCTATGCGATATGGCCGAGAAATGTAATTTTGATGTTAACTCCCAAACCGCTGCGCAGAAGTCAACCAAACTTCACCCAATAGTGTATTGTATCACAATCTAGTAGTTACATTTGAAAATTTTGTTCTAGGACATTTTGTTTGAACGCAATCATCAAACTTAATTAAAAAAGTCATTTAAGCCTTTTCACAGTGAGATCTATGCGATATGGCCGAGAAATGTAATTTTGATGTTAACTCCCAAACCGCTGCGCAGAAGTCAACCAAACTTCACCCAATAGTGTATTGTATCACAATCTAGTAGTTACATTTGAAAATTTTGTTCTAGGAAATTTTGTTTGAGCGCAATCATCAAACTTAATTAAAAAAGTCATTTAAGCCTTTTCACAGTGAGATCTATGCGATATGGCCGGGAAATGTAATTTTGATGTTAACTCCCAAACCGCTGCGCAGAAGTCAACCAAACTTCACCCATTAGTGTATTGTATCACAATCTAGTAGTTACATGTGGAAATTTGGTTCTAGGACATTTGATTTGAGCGCAATCCTCAAACTTAGGTCAAAAAAGCCATTTAAGCCTTTTCACAGTGAGATCTATGCGATATGGCCGAGAAATGTAATTTTGATGTTAACTCCCAAACCGCTGCGCAGAAGTCAACCAAACTTCACCCAATAGTGTATTGTATCACAATCTAGTAGTTACATTTAAAAATTTTGTTCTAGGACATTTTGTTTGAGCGCAATCCTCAAACTTAGGTCAAAAAAGCCATTTAAGCCTTTTCACAGTGAGATCTATGCGATATGGCCGAGAAATGTAATTTTGATGTTAACTCCCAAACCGCTGCGCAGAAGTCAACCAAACTTCACCCAATAGTGTATTGTATCACATTCTAGTAGTTACATTTGAAAATTTCGTTCTAGGACATTTGGTTTGAGCGCAATCATTAAACTTAGGTCAAAAAAGCCATTTAAGCCTTTTCACAGTGAGATCTATGCGATATGGCCGAGAAATGTAATTTTGATGTTAACTCCCAAACCGCTGCGCAGAAGTCAATTAAACTTCACCCAATAGTGTATTGTATCACAATCTAGTAGTTACATTTGAAAATTTTGTTCTAGGACATTTTGTTTGAACGCAATCATCAAACTTAATTAAAAAAGTCATTTAAGCCTTTTCACAGTGAGATCTATGCGATATGGCCGAGAAATTTAATTTTGATGTTAACTCCCAAACCGCTGCGCAGAAGTCAACCAAACTTCACCCAATAGTGTATTGTATCACAATCTAGTAGTTACATTTGAAAATTTTGTTCTACGACATTTTGTTTGAGCGCAATCCTCAAACTTAGGTCAAAAAAGCCATTTAAGCCTTTTCACAGTGAGATCTATGCGATATGGCCGAGAAATGTAATTTTGATGTTAACTCCCAAACCGCTGCGCAGAAGTCAACCAAACTTCACCCAATAGTGTATTGTATCACAATCTAGTAGTTACATTTGAAAATTTTGTTCTAGGACATTTTGTTTGAACGCAATCATCAAACTTAATTAAAAAAGTCATTTAAGCCTTTTCACAGTGAGATCTATGCGATATGGCCGAGAAATGTAATTTTGATGTTAACTCCCAAACCGCTGCGCAGAAGTCAACCAAACTTCACCCAATAGTGTATTGTATCACAATCTAGTAGTTACATTTGAAAATTTTGTTCTAGGAAATTTTGTTTGAGCGCAATCATCAAACTTAATTAAAAAAGTCATTTAAGCCTTTTCACAGTGAGATCTATGCGATATGGCCGAGAAATGTAATTTTGATGTTAACTCCCAAACCGCTGCGCAGAAGTCAACCAAACTTCACCCATTAGTGTATTTTGTCACAATCTAGTAGTTACATGTGGAAATTTGGTTCTAGGACATTTGATTTGAGCGCAATCCTCAAACTTAGGTCAAAAAAGTCATTTAAGCCTTTTCACAGTGAGATCTATGCGATATGGCCGAGAAATGTAATTTTGATGTTAACTCCCAAACCGCTGCGCAGAAGTCAACCAAACTTCACCCAATAGTGTATTGTATCACTATCTAGTAGTTACATTTAAAAATTTTGTTCTAGGACATTTTGTTTGAACGCAATCATCAAACTTAATTAAAAAAGTCATTTAAGCCTTTTCACAGTGAGATCTATGCGATATGGCCGAGAAATGTAATTTTGATGTTAACTCCCAAACCGCTGCGCAGAAGTCAACCAAACTTCACCCATTTGTGTATTGTATCACAATCTAGTAGTTACATGTGGAAATTTGGTTATAGGACATTTGATTTGAGCGCAATCCTCAAACTTAGGTCAAAAAAGCCATTTAAGCCTTTTCACAGTGAGATCTATGCGATATGGCCGAGAAATGTAATTTTGATGTTAACTCCCAAACCGCTGCGCAGAAGTCAACCAAACTTCACCCAATAGTGTATTGTATCACAATCTAGTAGTTACATTTGAAAATTTTGTTCTAGGAAATTTTGTTTGAGCGCAATCATCAAACTTAATTAAAAAAGTCATTTAAGCCTTTTCACAGTGAGATCTATGCGATATGGCCGAGAAATGTAATTTTGATGTTAACTCCCAAACCGCTGCGCAGAAGTCAACCAAACTTCACCCATTAGTGTATTTTATCACAATCTAGTAGTTACATGTGGAAATTTGGTTCTAGGACATTTGATTTGAGCGCAATCCTCAAACTTATGTCAAAAAAGCCATTTAAGCCTTTTCACAGTGAGATCTATGCGATATGGCCGAGAAATGTAATTTTGATGTTAACTCCCAAACCGCTGCGCAGAAGTCAACCAAACTTCACCCAATAGTGTATTGTATCACATTCTAGTAGTTACATTTGAAAATTTTGTTCTAGGACATTTTGTTTGAACGCAATCATCAAACTTAATTAAAAAAGTCATTTAAGCCTTTTCACAGTGAGATCTATGCGATATGGCCGAGAAATGTAATTTTGATGTTAACTCCCAAACCGCTGCGCAGAAGTCAACCAAACTTCACCCAATAGTGTATTGTATCACAATCTAGTAGTTACATTTGAAAATTTTGTTCTAGGAAATTTTGTTTGAGCGCAATCATCAAACTTAATTAAAAAAGTCATTTAAGCCTTTTCACAGTGAGATCTATGCGATATGGCCGAGAAATGTAATTTTGATGTTAACTCCCAAACCGCTGCGCAGAAGTCAACCAAACTTCACCCATTAGTGTATTTTATCACAATCTAGTAGTTACATGTGGAAATTTGGTTCTAGGACATTTGATTTGAGCGCAATCCTCAAACTTAGGTCAAAAAAGCCATTTAAGCCTTTTCACAGTGAGATCTATGCGATATGGCCGAGAAATGTAATTTTGATGTTAACTCCCAAACCGCTGCGCAGAAGTCAACCAAACTTCACCTAATAGTGTATTGTATCACAATCTAGTAGTTACATTTAAAAATTTTGTTCTAGGACATTTTGTTTGAACGCAATCATCAAACTTAATTAAAAAAGTCATTTAAGCCTTTTCACAGTGAGATCTATGCGATATGGCCGAGAAATGTAATTTTGATGTTAACTCCCAAACCGCTGCGCAGAAGTCAACCAAACTTCACCCATTAGTGTATTGTATCACAATCTAGTAGTTACATGTGGAAATTTGGTTATAGGACATTTGATTTGAGCGCAATCCTCAAACTTAGGTCAAAAAAGCCATTTAAGCCTTTTCACAGTGAGATCTATGCGATATGGCCGAGAAATGTAATTTTGATGTTAACTCCCAAACCGCTGCGCAGAAGTCAACCAAACTTCACCCAATAGTGTATTGTATCACAATCTAGTAGTTACATTTGAAAATTTTGTTCTAGGAAATTTTGTTTGAGCGCAATCATCAAACTTAATTAAAAAAGTCATTTAAGCCTTTTCACAGTGAGATCTATGCGATATGGCCGAGAAATGTAATTTTGATGTTAACTCCCAAACCGCTGCGCAGAAGTCAACCAAACTTCACCCATTAGTGTATTTTATCACAATCTAGTAGTTACATGTGGAAATTTGGTTCTAGGACATTTGATTTGAGCGCAATCCTCAAACTTAGGTCAAAAAAGCCATTTAAGCCTTTTCACAGTGAGATCTATGCGATATGGCCGAGAAATGTAATTTTGATGTTAACTCCCAAACCGCTGCGCAGAAGTCAACCAAACTTCACCCAATAGTGTATTGTATCACATTCTAGTAGTTACATTTGAAAATTTTGTTCTAGGACATTTTGTTTGAACGCAATCATCAAACTTAATTAAAAAAGTCATTTAAGCCTTTTCACAGTGAGATCTATGCGATATGGCCGAGAAATGTAATTTTGATGTTAACTCCCAAACCGCTGCGCAGAAGTCAACCAAACTTCACCCAATAGTGTATTGTATCACAATCTAGTAGTTACATTTGAAAATTTTGTTCTAGGAAATTTTGTTTGAGCGCAATCATCAAACTTAATTAAAAAAGTCATTTAAGCCTTTTCACAGTGAGATCTATGCGATATGGCCGAGAAATGTAATTTTGATGTTAACTCCCAAACCGCTGCGCAGAAGTCAACCAAACTTCACCCATTAGTGTATTTTATCACAATCTAGTAGTTACATGTGGAAATTTGGTTCTAGGACATTTGATTTGAGCGCAATCCTCAAACTTATGTCAAAAAAGCCATTTAAGCCTTTTCACAGTGAGATCTATGCGATATGGCCGAGAAATGTAATTTTGATGTTAACTCCCAAACCGCTGCGCAGAAGTCAACCAAACTTCACCCAATAGTGTATTGTATCACATTCTAGTAGTTACATTTGAAAATTTTGTTCTAGGACATTTTGTTTGAACGCAATCATCAAACTTAATTAAAAAAGTCATTTAAGCCTTTTCACAGTGAGATCTATGCGATATGGCCGAGAAATGTAATTTTGATGTTAACTCCCAAACCGCTGCGCAGAAGTCAACCAAACTTCACCCAATAGTGTATTGTATCACAATCTAGTAGTTACATTTGAAAATTTTGTTCTAGGAAATTTTGTTTGAGCGCAATCATCAAACTTAATTAAAAAAGTCATTTAAGCCTTTTCACAGTGAGATCTATGCGATATGGCCGAGAAATGTAATTTTGATGTTAACTCCCAAACCGCTGCGCAGAAGTCAACCAAACTTCACCCATTAGTGTATTTTATCACAATCTAGTAGTTACATGTGGAAATTTGGTTCTAGGACATTTGATTTGAGCGCAATCCTCAAACTTAGGTCAAAAAAGCCATTTAAGCCTTTTCACAGTGAGATCTATGCGATATGGCCGAGAAATGTAATTTTGATGTTAACTCCCAAACCGCTGCGCAGAAGTCAACCAAACTTCACCTAATAGTGTATTGTATCACAATCTAGTAGTTACATTTAAAAATTTTGTTCTAGGACATTTTGTTTGAACGCAATCATCAAACTTAATTAAAAAAGTCATTTAAGCCTTTTCACAGTGAGATCTATGCGATATGGCCGAGAAATGTAATTTTGATGTTAACTCCCAAACCGCTGCGCAGAAGTCAACCAAACTTCACCCATTAGTGTATTGTATCACAATCTAGTAGTTACATGTGGAAATTTGGTTATAGGACATTTGATTTGAGCGCAATCCTCAAACTTAGGTCAAAAAAGCCATTTAAGCCTTTTCACAGTGAGATCTATGCGATATGGCCGAGAAATGTAATTTTGATGTTAACTCCCAAACCGCTGCGCAGAAGTCAACCAAACTTCACCCAATAGTGTATTGTATCACAATCTAGTAGTTACATTTGAAAATTTTGTTCTAGGAAATTTTGTTTGAGCGCAATCATCAAACTTAATTAAAAAAGTCATTTAAGCCTTTTCACAGTGAGATCTATGCGATATGGCCGAGAAATGTAATTTTGATGTTAACTCCCAAACCGCTGCGCAGAAGTCAACCAAACTTCACCCATTAGTGTATTTTATCACAATCTAGTAGTTACATGTGGAAATTTGGTTCTAGGACATTTGATTTGAGCGCAATCCTCAAACTTAGGTCAAAAAAGCCATTTAAGCCTTTTCACAGTGAGATCTATGCGATATGGCCGAGAAATGTAATTTTGATGTTAACTCCCAAACCGCTGCGCAGAAGTCAACCAAACTTCACCCAATAGTGTATTGTATCACATTCTAGTAGTTACATTTGAAAATTTTGTTCTAGGACATTTTGTTTGAACGCAATCATCAAACTTAATTAAAAAAGTCATTTAAGCCTTTTCACAGTGAGATCTATGCGATATGGCCGAGAAATGTAATTTTGATGTTAACTCCCAAACCGCTGCGCAGAAGTCAACCAAACTTCACCCAATAGTGTATTGTATCACAATCTAGTAGTTACATTTGAAAATTTTGTTCTAGGAAATTTTGTTTGAGCGCAATCATCAAACTTAATTAAAAAAGTCATTTAAGCCTTTTCACAGTGAGATCTATGCGATATGGCCGAGAAATGTAATTTTGATGTTAACTCCCAAACCGCTGCGCAGCAGTCAACCAAACTTCACCCATTAGTGTATTTTATCACAATCTAGTAGTTACATGTGGAAATTTGGTTCTAGGACATTTGATTTGAGCGCAATCCTCAAACTTAGGTCAAAAAAGCCATTTAAGCCTTTTCACAGTGAGATCTATGCGATATGGCCGAGAAATGTAATTTTGATGTTAACTCCCAAACCGCTGCGCAGAAGTCAACCAAACTTCACCCAATAGTGTATTGTATCACAATCTAGTAGTTACATTTAAAAATTTTGTTCTAGGACATTTTGTTTGAACGCAATCATCAAACTTTATTAAAAAAGTCATTTAAGCCTTTTCACAGTGAGATCTATGCGATATGGCCGAGAAATGTAATTTTGATGTTAACTCCCAAACCGCTGCGCAGAAGTCAACCAAACTTCACCCATTAGTGTATTGTATCACAATCTAGTAGTTACGTGTGGAAATTTGGTTATAGGACATTTGATTTGAGCGCAATCCTCAAACTTAGGTCAAAAAAGCCATTTAAGCCTTTTCACAGTGAGATCTATGCGATATGGCCGAGAAATGTAATTTTGATGTTAACTCCCAAACCGCTGCGCAGAAGTCAACCAAACTTCACCCATTAGTGTATTGTATCACAATCTAGTAGTTACATGTGGAAATTTGGTTCTAGGACATTTGATTTGAGCGCAATCCTCAAACTTAGGTCAAAAAAGCCATTTAAGCCTTTTCACGGTGAGATCTATGCGATATGGCCGAGAAATGTAATTTTGATGTTAACTCCCAAACCGCTGCGCAGAAGTCAACCAAACTTCACCCAATAGTGTATTGTATCACATTCTAGTAGTTACATTTGAAAATTTCGTTCTAGGACATTTGATTTGAGCGCAATCCTCAAACTTAGGTCAAAAAAGCCATTTAAGCCTTTTCACAGTGAGATCTATGCGATATGGCCGAGAAATGTAATTTTGATGTTAACTCCCAAACCGCTGCGCAGAAGTCAACCAAACTTCACCCATTAGTGTATTGTATCACAATCTAGTAGTTACATGTGGAAATTTGGTTCTAGGACATTTGATTTGAGCGCAATCCTCAAACTTAGGTCAAAAAAGCCATTTAAGCCTTTTCACAGTGAGATCTATGCGATATGGCCGAGAAATGTAATTTTGATGTTAACTCCCAAACCGCTGCGCAGAAGTCAACCAAACTTCACCCAATAGTGTATTGTATCACATTCTAGTAGTTACATTTGAAAATTTCGTTCTAGGACATTTGGTTTGAGCGCAATCATTAAACTTAGGTCAAAAAAGCCATTTAAGCCTTTTCACAGTGAGATCTATGCGATATGGCCGAGAAATGTAATTTTGATGTTAACTCCCAAACCGCTGCGCAGAAGTCAACCAAACTTCACCCAATAGTGTATTGTATCACAATCTAGTAGTTACATTTGAAAATTTTGTTCTAGGACATTTTGTTTGAACGCAATCATCAAACTTAATTAAAAAAGTCATTTAAGCCTTTTCACAGTGAGATCTATGCGATATGGCCGAGAAATGTAATTTTGATGTTAACTCCCAAACCGTTGCGCAGAAGTCAACCAAACTTCACCCAATAGTGTATTGTATCACAATCTAGTAGTTACATTTGAAAATTTTGTTCTAGGAAATTTTGTTTGAGCGCAATCATCAAACTTAATTAAAAAAGTCATTTAAGCCTTTTCACAGTGAGATCTATGCGATATGGCCGAGAAATGTAATTTTGATGTTAACTCCCAAACCGCTGCGCAGAAGTCAACCAAACTTCACCCATTAGTGTATTGTATCACAATCTAGTAGTTACATGTGGAAATTTGGTTCTAGGACATTTGATTTGAGCGCAATCCTCAAACTTAGGTCAAAAAAGCCATTTAAGCCTTTTCACAGTGAGATCTATTCGATATGGCCGAGAAATGTAATTTTGATGTTAACTCCCAAACCGCTGCGCAGAAGTCAACCAAACTTCACCCAATAGTGTATTGTATCACAATCTAGTAGTTACATTTGAAAATTTTGTTCTAGGACATTTTGTTTGAACGCAATCATCAAACTTAATTAAAAAAGTCATTTAAGCCTTTTCACAGTGAGATCTATGCGATATGGCCGAGAAATGTAATTTTGATGTTAACTCCCAAACCGCTGCGCAGAAGTCAACCAAACTTCACCCAATAGTGTATTGTATCACATTCTAGTAGTTACATTTGAAAATTTCGTTCTAGGACATTTGATTTGAGCGCAATCCTCAAACTTAGGTCAAAAAAGCCATTTAAGCCTTTTCACGGTGAGATCTATGCGATATGGCCGAGAAATGTAATTTTGATGTTAACTCCCAAACCGCTGCGCAGAAGTCAACCAAACTTCACCCAATAGTGTATTGTATCACATTCTAGTAGTTACATTTGAAAATTTCGTTCTAGGACATTTGATTTGAGCGCAATCCTCAAACTTAGGTCAAAAAAGCCATTTAAGCCTTTTCACAGTGAGATCTATGCGATATGGCCGAGAAATGTAATTTTGATGTTAACTCCCAAACCGCTGCGCAGAAGTCAACCAAACTTCACCCATTAGTGTATTGTATCACAATCTAGTAGTTACATGTGGAAATTTGGTTCTAGGACATTTGATTTGAGCGCAATCCTCAAACTTAGGTCAAAAAAGCCATTTAAGCCTTTTCACAGTGAGATCTATGCGATATGGCCGAGAAATGTAATTTTGATGTTAACTCCCAAACCGCTGCGCAGAAGTCAACCAAACTTCACCCAATAGTGTATTGTATCACATTCTAGTAGTTACATTTGAAAATTTCGTTCTAGGACATTTGGTTTGAGCGCAATCATTAAACTTAGGTCAAAAAAGCCATTTAAGCCTTTTCACAGTGAGATCTATGCGATATGGCCGAGAAATGTAATTTTGATGTTAACTCCCAAACCGCTGCGCAGAAGTCAAACAAACTTCACCCAATAGTGTATTGTATCACAATCTAGTAGTTACATTTGAAAATTTTGTTCTAGGACATTTTGTTTGAACGCAATCATCAAACTTAATTAAAAAAGTCATTTAAGCCTTTTCACAGTGAGATCTATGCGATATGGCCGAGAAATGTAATTTTGATGTTAACTCCCAAACCGTTGCGCAGAAGTCAACCAAACTTCACCCAATAGTGTATTGTATCACAATCTAGTAGTTACATTTGAAAATTTTGTTCTAGGAAATTTTGTTTGAGCGCAATCATCAAACTTAATTAAAAAAGTCATTTAAGCCTTTTCACAGTGAGATCTATGCGATATGGCCGAGAAATGTAATTTTGATGTTAACTCCCAAACCGCTGCGCAGAAGTCAACCAAACTTCACCCATTAGTGTATTGTATCACAATCTAGTAGTTACATGTGGAAATTTGGTTCTAGGACATTTGATTTGAGCGCAATCCTCAAACTTAGGTCAAAAAAGCCATTTAAGCCTTTTCACAGTGAGATCTATTCGATATGGCCGAGAAATGTAATTTTGATGTTAACTCCCAAACCGCTGCGCAGAAGTCAACCAAACTTCACCCAATAGTGTATTGTATCACAATCTAGTAGTTACATTTGAAAATTTTGTTCTAGGACATTTTGTTTGAATGCAATCATCAAACTTAATTAAAAAAGTCATTTAAGCCTTTTCACAGTGAGATCTATGCGATATGGCCGAGAAATGTAATTTTGATGTTAACTCCCAAACCGCTGCGTAGAAGTCAACCAAACTTCACCCAATAGTGTATTGTATCACAATCTAGTAGTTACATATGAAAATTTTGTTCTAGGAAATTTTGTTTGAGCGCAATCATCAAACTTAATTAAAAAAGTCATTTAAGCCTTTTCACAGTGAGATCTATGCGATATGGCCGAGAAATGTAATTTTGATGTTAACTCCCAAACCGCTGCGCAGAAGTCAACCAAACTTCACCCATTAGTGTATTGTATCACAATCTAGTAGTTACATGTGGAAATTTGGTTCTAGGACATTTGATTTGAGCGCAATCCTCAAACCTAGGTCAAAAAAGCCATTTAAGCCTTTTCACAGTGAGATCTATGCGATATGGCCGAGAAATGTAATTTTGATGTTAACTCCCAAACCGCTGCGCAGAAGTCAACCAAACTTCACCCAATAGTGTATTGTATCACAATCTAGTAGTTACATTTAAAAATTTTGTTCTAGGACATTTTGTTTGAGCGCAATCCTCAAACTTAGGTCAAAAAAGCCATTTAAGCCTTTTCACAGTGAGATCTATGCGATATGGCCGAGAAATGTAATTTTGATGTTAACTCCCAAACCGCTGCGCAGAAGTCAACCAAACTTCACCCAATAGTGTATTGTATCACATTCTAGTAGTTACATTTGAAAATTTCGTTCTAGGACATTTGGTTTGAGCGCAATCATTAAACTTAGGTCAAAAAAGCCATTTAAGCCTTTTCACAGTGAGATCTATGCGATATGGCCGAGAAATGTAATTTTTTATGTTAACTCCCAAACCGCTGCGCAGAAGTAAATTAAACTTCACCCAATAGTGTATTGTATCACAATCTAGTAGTTACATTTGAAAATTTTGTTCTAGGACATTTTGTTTGAACGCAATCATCAAACTTAATTAAAAAAGTCATTTAAGCCTTTTCACAGTGAGATCTATGCGATATGGCGGAGAAATTTAATTTTGATGTTAACTCCCAAACCGCTGCGCAGAAGTCAACCAAACTTCACCCAATAGTGTATTGTATCACAATCTAGTAGTTACATTTGAAAATTTTGTTCTAGGACATTTTGATTGAGCGCAATCATCAAACTTAATTAAAAAAGTCATTTAAGCCTTTTCACAGTGAGATCTATGCGATATGGCCGAGAAATGTAATTTTGATGTTAACTCCCAAACCGCTGCGCAGAAGTCAACCAAACTTCACCCATTAGTGTATTGTATCACAATCTAGTAGTTACATGTGGAAATTTGGTTCTAGGACATTTGATTTGAGCGCAATCCTCAAACTTAGGTCAAAAAAGCCATTTAAGCCTTTTCACGGTGAGATCTATGCGATATGGCCGAGAAATGTAATTTTGATGTTAACTCCCAAACCGCTGCGCAGAAGTCAACCAAACTTCACCCAATAGTGTATTGTATCACATTCTAATAGTTACATTTGAAAATTTCGTTCTAGGACATTTGATTTGAGCGCAATCCTCAAACTTAGGTCAAAAAAGCCATTTAAGCCTTTTCACAGTGAGATCTATGCGATATGGCCGAGAAATGTAATTTTGATGTTAACTCCCAAACCGCTGCGCAGAAGTCAACCAAACTTCACCCATTAGTGTATTGTATCACAATCTAGTAGTTACATGTGGAAATTTGGTTCTAGGACATTTGATTTGAGCGCAATCCTCAAACTTAGGTCAAAAAAGCCATTTAAGCCTTTTCACAGTGAGATCTATGCGATATGGCCGAGAAATGTAATTTTGATGTTAACTCCCAAACCGCTGCGCAGAAGTCAACCAAACTTCACCCAATAGTGTATTGTATCACATTCTAGTAGTTACATTTGAAAATTTCGTTCTAGGACATTTGGTTTGAGCGCAATCATTAAACGTAGGTCAAAAAAGCCATTTAAGCCTTTTCACAGTGAGATCTATGCGATATGGCCGAGAAATGTAATTTTGATGTTAACTCCCAAACCGCTGCGCAGAAGTCCACTAAACTTCACCCAATAGTGTATTGTTTCACATTCTAGTAGTTACATTTGAAAATTTCGTTCTAGGACATTTGGTTTGAGCGCAATCATTAAACTTAATTAAAAAAGTCATTTAAGCCTTTTCACAGTGAGATCTATGCGATATGGCCGAGAAATGTAATTTTGATGTTAACTCCCAAACCGCTGCGCAGAAGTCAAGCAAACTTCACCCAATAGTGTATTGTATCACAATCTAGTAGTTACATTTGAAAATTTTGTTTTAGGAAATTTTGTTTGAGCGCAATCATCAAACTTAATTAAAAAAGTCATTTAAGCCTTTTCACAGTGAGATCTATGCGATATGGCCGAGAAATGTAATTTTGATGTTAACTCCCAAACCGCTGCACAGAAGTCAACCAAACTTCACCCATTAGTGTATTGTATCACAATCTAGTAGTTACATGTGGAAATTTGGTTCTAGGACATTTGATTTGAGCGCAATCCTCAAACTTAGGTCAAAAAAGCCATTTAAGCCTTTTCACAGTGAGATCTATGCGATATGGCCGAGAAATGTAATTTTGATGTTAACTCCCAAACCGCTGCGCAGAAGTCAACCAAACTTCACCCAATAGTGTATTGTATCACATTCTAGTAGTTACATTTGAAAATTTCGTTCTAGGACATTTGGTTTGAGCGCAATCATTAAACTTAATTAAAAAAGTCATTTAAGCCTTTTCACAGTGAGATCTATGCGATATGGCCGAGAAATGTAATTTTGATTTTAACTCCCAAACCGCTGCGCAGAAGTCAACCAAACTTCACCCATTAGTGTATTGTATCACAATCTAGTAATTACATGTGGAAATTTGGTTCTAGGACATTTGATTTGAGCGCAATCCTCAAACTTAGGTCAAAAAAGCCATTTAAGCCTTTTCACAGTGAGATCTATGCGATATGGCCGAGAAATGTAATTTTGATGTTTACTCCCAAACCGCTGCGCAGAAGTCAACCAAACTTCACCCATTAGTGTATTGTATCACAATCTAGTAGTTACATGTGGAAATTTGGTTCTAGGACATTTGATTTGAGCGCAATCCTCAAACCTAGGTCAAAAAAGCCATTTAAGCCTTTTCACAGTGAGATCTATGCGATATGGCCGAGAAATGTAATTTTGATGTTAACTCCCAAACCGCTGCGCAGAAGTCAACCAAACTTCACCCAATAGTGTATTGTATCACAATCTAGTAGTTACATTTAAAAATTTTGTTCTAGGACATTTTGTTTGAGCGCAATCCTCAAACTTAGGTCAAAAAAGCCATTTAAGCCTTTTCATAGTGAGATCTATGCGATATGGCCGAGAAATTTAATTTTGATGTTAACTCCCAAACCGCTGCGCAGAAGTCAACCAAACTTCACCCAATAGTGTATTGTATCACAATCTAGTAGTTACATTTGAAAATTTTGTTCTAGGACATTTTGTTTGAGCGCAATCCTCAAACTTAGGTCAAAAAAGCCATTTAAGCCTTTTCACAGTGAGATCTATGCGATATGGCCGAGAAATGTAATTTTGATGTTAACTCCCAAACCGCTGCGCAGAAGTCAACCAAACTTCACCCATTAGTGTATTGTATCACAATCTAGTAGTTACATGTGGAAATTTGGTTATAGGACATTTGATTTGAGCGCAATCCTCAAACTTAGGTCAAAAAAGCCATTTAAGCCTTTTCACAGTGAGATCTATGCGATATGGCCGAGAAATGTAATTTTGATGTTAACTCCCAAACCGCTGCGCAGAAGTCAACCAAACTTCACCCAATAGTGTATTTTATCACAATCTAGTAGTTACATTTGGAAATTTAGTTCTAGGACATTTGATTTGAGCGCAATCTTCAAACTTAATTAAAAAAAGTCATTTAAGCCTTTTCACAGTGAGATCTATGCGATATGGCCGAGAAATGTAATTTTGATGTTCACTCCCAAACCGCTGCGCAGAAGTCAACCAAACTTCAACCATTAGTGTATTGTATCACAATCTAGTAGTTACATGTGGAAATTTGGTTCTAGGACATTTGATTTGAGCGCAATCCTCAAACGTAGGTCAAAAAAGCCATTTAAGCCTTTTCACAGTGAGATCTATGCGATATGGCCGAGAAATGTAATTTTGATGTTAACTCCCAAACCGCTGCGCAGAAGTCAACCAAACTTCACCCAATAGTGTATTGTATCACAATCTAGTGGTTACATTTGAAAATTTTGTTCTAGGACATTTTGATTGAGCGCAATCATCAAACTTAATTAAAAAAGTCATTTAAGCCTTTTCACAGTGAGATCTATGCGATATGGCCGAGAAATGTAATTTTGATGTTAACTCCCAAACCGCTGCGCAGAAGTCAACCAAACTTCACCCATTAGTGTATTGTATCACAATCTAGTAGTTACATGTGGAAATTTGGTTATAGGACATTTGATTTGAGCGCAATCCTCAAACTTAGGTCAAAAAAGCCATTTAAGCCTTTTCACAGTGAGATCTATGCGATATGGCCGAGAAATGTAATTTTGATGTTAACTCCCAAACCGCTGCGCAGAAGTCAACCAAACTTCACCCAATAGTGTATTTTATCACAATCTAGTAGTTACATTTGGAAATTTGGTTCTAGGACATTTGATTTGAGCGCAATCCTCAAACTTAGGTCAAAAAAGCCATTTAAGCCTTTTCACAGTGAGATCTATGCGATATGGCCGAGAAATGTAATTTTGATGTTAACTCCCAAACCGCTGCGCAGAAGTCAACCAAACTTCACCCAATAGTGTATTGTATCACATTCTAGTAGTTACATTTGAAAATTTCGTTCTAGGACATTTGGTTTGAGCGCAATCATTAAACTTAGGTCAAAAAAGCCATTTAAGCCTTTTCACAGTGAGATCTATGCGATATGGCCGAGAAATGTAATTTTGATGTTAACTCCCAAACCGCTGCGCAGAAATAAAACCAAACTTCACCCATTAGTGTATTGTATCACAATCTAGTAGTTACATGTGGAAAATTGGTTCTAGGACATTTGATTTGAGCGCAATCCTCAAACTTAGGTCAAAAAAGCCATTTAAGCCTTTTCACGGTGAGATCTATGCGATATGGCCGAGAAATGTAATTTTGATGTTAACTCCCAAACCGCTGCGCAGAAGTCAAGCAAACTTCACCCAATAGTGTATTGTATCACAATCTAGTAGTTACATTTGAAAATTTTGTTTTAGGAAATTTTGTTTGAGCGCAATCATCAAACTTAATTAAAAAAGTCATTTAAGCCTTTTCACAGTGAGATCTATGCGATATGGCCGAGAAATGTAATTTTGATGTTAACTCCCAAACCGCTGCACAGAAGTCAACCAAACTTCACCCATTAGTGTATTGTATCACAATCTAGTAGTTACATGTGGAAATTTGGTTCTAGGACATTTGATTTGAGCGCAATCCTCAAACTTAGGTCAAAAAAGCCATTTAAGCCTTTTCACAGTGAGATCTATGCGATATGGCCGAGAAATGTAATTTTGATGTTAACTCCCAAACCGCTGCGCAGAAGTCAACCAAACTTCACCCAATAGTGTATTGTATCACATTCTAGTAGTTACATTTGAAAATTTCGTTCTAGGACATTTGGTTTGAGCGCAATCATTAAACTTAATTAAAAAAGTCATTTAAGCCTTTTCACAGTGAGATCTATGCGATATGGCCGAGAAATGTAATTTTGATGTTAACTCCCAAACCGCTGCGCAGAAGTCAACCAAACTTCACCCATTAGTGTATTGTATCACAATCTAGTAGTTACATGTGGAAATTTGGTTCTAGGACATTTGATTTGAGCGCAATCCTCAAACCTAGGTCAAAAAAGCCATTTAAGCCTTTTCACAGTGAGATCTATGCGATATGGCCGAGAAATGTAATTTTGATGTTAACTCCCAAACCGCTGCGCAGAAGTCAACCAAACTTCACCCAATAGTGTATTGTATCACAATCTAGTAGTTACATTTAAAAATTTTGTTCTAGGACATTTTGTTTGAGCGCAATCCTCAAACTTAGGTCAAAAAAGCCATTTAAGCCTTTTCACAGTGAGATCTATGCGATATGGCCGAGAAATGTAATTTTGATGTTAACTCCCAAACCGCTGCGCAGAAGTCAACCAAACTTCACCCAATAGTGTATTGTATCACATTCTAGTAGTTACATTTGAAAATTTCGTTCTAGGACATTTGGTTTGAGCGCAATCATTAAACTTAGGTCAAAAAAGCCATTTAAGCCTTTTCACAGTGAGATCTATGCGATATGGCCGAGAAATGTAATTTTGATGTTCACTCCCAAACCGCTGCGCAGAAGTCAACCAAACTTCAACCATTAGTGTATTGTATCACAATCTAGTAGTTACATGTGGAAATTTTGTTCTAGGACATTTGATTTGAGCGCAATCCTCAAACGTAGGTCAAAAAAGCCATTTAAGCCTTTTCACAGTGAGATCTATGCGATATGGCCGAGAAATGTAATTTTGATGTTAACTCCCAAACCGCTGCGCAGAAGTCAACCAAACTTCACCCAATAGTGTATTGTATCACAATCTAGTAGTTACATTTGAAAATTTTGTTCTAGGACATTTTGATTGAGCGCAATCATCAAACTTAATTAAAAAAGTCATTTAAGCCTTTTCACAGTGAGATCTATGCGATATGGCCGAGAAATGTAATTTTGATGTTAACTCCCAAACCGCTGCGCAGAAGTCAACCAAACTTCACCCATTAGTGTATTGTATCACAATCTAGTAGTTACATGTGGAAATTTGGTTCTAGGACATTTGATTTGAGCGCAATCCTCAAACTTAGGTCAAAAAAGCCATTTAAGCCTTTTCACGGTGAGATCTATGCGATATGGCCGAGAAATGTAATTTTGATGTTAACTCCCAAACCGCTGCGCAGAAGTCAACCAAACTTCACCCAATAGTGTATTGTATCACATTCTAGTAGTTACATTTGAAAGTTTCGTTCTAGGACATTTGATTTGAGCGCAATCCTCAAACTTAGGTCAAAAAAGCCATTTAAGCCTTTTCACAGTGAGATCTATGCGATATGGCCGAGAAATGTAATTTTGATGTTAACTCCCAAACCGCTGCGCAGAAGTCAACCAAACTTCACCCATTAGTGTATTGTATCACAATCTAGTAGTTACATGTGGAAATTTGGTTCTAGGACATTTGATTTGAGCGCAATCCTCAAACTTAGGTCAAAAAAGCCATTTAAGCCTTTTCACGGTGAGATCTATGCGATATGGCCGAGAAATGTAATTTTGATGTTAACTCCCAAACCGCTGCGCAGAAGTCAACCAAACTTCACCCAATAGTGTATTGTTTCACATTCTAGTAGTTACATTTGAAAATTTCGTTCTAGGACATTTGGTTTGAGCGCAATCATTAAACTTAATTAAAAAAGTCATTTAAGCCTTTTCACAGTGAGATCTATGCGATATGGCCGAGAAATGTAATTTTGATGTTAACTCCCAAACCGCTGCGCAGAAGTCAACCAAACTTCACCCATTAGTGTATTGTATCACAATCTAGTAATTACATGTGGAAATTTGGTTCTAGGACATTTGATTTGAGCGCAATCCTCAAACTTAGGTCAAAAAAGCCATTTAAGCCTTTTCACAGTGAGATCTATGCGATATGGCCGAGAAATGTAATTTTGATGTTAACTCCCAAACCGCTGCGCAGAAGTAAACCAAACTTCACCCATTAGTGTATTGTATCACAATCTAGTAGTTACATGTGGAAATTTGGTTCTAGCACATTTGATTTGAGCGCAATCCTCAAACTTAGGTCAAAAAAGCCATTTAAGCCTTTTCACAGTGAGATCTATGCGATATGGCCGAGAAATGTAATTTTGATGTTAACTCCCAAACCGCTGCGCAGAAGTCAACCAAACTTCACCCAATAGTGTATTGTATCACAATCTAGTGGTTACATTTGAAAATTTTGTTCTAGGACATTTTGTTTGAACGCAATCATCAAACTTAATTAAAAAAGTCATTTAAGCCTTTTCACAGTGAGATCTATGCGATATGCCTGAGAAATGTAATTTTGATGTTAACTCCCAAACCGCTGCGCAGAAGTCAACCAAACTTCACCCAATAGTGTATTGTATCACAATCTAGTAGTTACATTTGAAAATTTTGTTCTAGGAAATTTTGTTTGAGCGCAATCATCAAACTTAATTAAAAAAGTCATTTAAGCCTTTTCACAGTGAGATCTATGCGATATGGCCGAGAAATGTAATTTTGATGTTAACTCCCAAACCGCTGCGCAGAAGTCAACCAAACTTCACCCATTAGTGTATTGTATCACAATCTAGTAGTTACATGTGGAAATTTGGTTCTAGGACATTTGATTTGAGCGCAATCCTCAAACCTAGGTCAAAAAAGCCATTTAAGCCTTTTCACAGTGAGATCTATGCGATATGGCCGAGAAATGTAATTTTGATGTTAACTCCCAAACCGCTGCGCAGAAGTCAACCAAACTTCACCCAATAGTGTATTGTATCACAATCTAGTAGTTACATTTAAAAATTTTGTTCTAGGACATTTTGTTTGAGCGCAATCCTCAAACTTAGGTCAAAAAAGCCATTTAAGCCTTTTCACAGTGAGATCTATGCGATATGGCCGAGAAATGTAATTTTGATGTTAACTCCCAAACCGCTGCGCAGAAGTAAACCAAACTTCACCCAATAGTGTATTGTATCACATTCTAGTAGTTACATTTGAAAATTTCGTTCTAGGACATTTGGTTTGAGCGCAATCATTAAACTTAGGTCAAAAAAGCCATTTAAGCCTTTTCACAGTGAGATCTATGCGATATGGCCGAGAAATGTAATTTTGATGTTAACTCCCAAACCGCTGCGCAGAAGTCAATTAAACTTCACCCAATAGTGTATTGTATCACAATCTAGTAGTTACATTTGAAAATTTTGTTCTAGGACATTTTGTTTGAACGCAATCATCAAACTTAATTAAAAAAGTCATTTAAGCCTTTTCACAGTGAGATCTATGCGATATGGCCGAGAAATTTAATTTTGATGTTAACTCCCAAACCGCTGCGCAGAAGTCAACCAAACTTCACCCAATAGTGTATTGTATCACAATCTAGTAGTTACATTTGAAAATTTTGTTCTACGACATTTTGTTTGAGCGCAATCCTCAAACTTAGGTCAAAAAAGCCATTTAAGCCTTTTCACAGTGAGATCTATGCGATATGGCCGAGAAATGTAATTTTGATGTTAACTCCCAAACCGCTGCGCAGAAGTCAACCAAACTTCACCCATTAGTGTATTGTATCACAATCTAGTAGTTACATGTGGAAATTTGGTTATAGGACATTTGATTTGAGCGCAATCCTCAAACTTAGGTCAAAAAAGCCATTTAAGCCTTTTCACAGTGAGATCTATGCGATATGGCCGAGAAATGTAATTTTGATGTTAACTCCCAAACTGCTGCGCAGAAGTCAACCAAACTTCACCCAATAGTGTATTTTATCACAATCTAGTAGTTACATTTGGAAATTTAGTTCTAGGACATTTGATTTGAGCGCAATCTTCAAACTTAATTAAAAAAAGTCATTTAAGCCTTTTCACAGTGAGATCTATGCGATATGGCCGAGAAATGTAATTTTGATGTTCACTCCCAAACCGCTGCGCAGAAGTCAACCAAACTTCAACCATTAGTGTATTGTATCACAATCTAGTAGTTACATGTGGAAATTTTGTTCTAGGACATTTGATTTGAGCGCAATCCTCAAACGTAGGTCAAAAAAGCCATTTAAGCCTTTTCACAGTGAGATCTATGCGATATGGCCGAGAAATGTAATTTTGATGTTAACTCCCAAACCGCTGCGCAGAAGTCAACCAAACTTCACCCAATAGTGTATTGTATCACAATCTAGTAGTTACATTTGAAAATTTTGTTCTAGGACATTTTGATTGAGCGCAATCATCAAACTTAATTAAAAAAGTCATTTAAGCCTTTTCACAGTGAGATCTATGCGATATGGCCGAGAAATGTAATTTTGATGTTAACTCCCAAACCGCTGCGCAGAAGTCAACCAAACTTCACCCAATAGTGTATTGTATCACAATCTAGTAGTTACATGTGGAAATTTGGTTCTAGGACATTTGATTTGAGCGCAATCCTCAAACTTAGGTCAAAAAAGCCATTTAAGCCTTTTCACGGTGAGATCTATGCGATATGGCCGAGAAATGTAATTTTGATGTTAACTCCCAAACCGCTGCGCAGAAGTCAACCAAACTTCACCCAATAGTGTATTGTATCACATTCTAGTAGTTACATTTGAAAATTTCGTTCTAGGACATTTGATTTGAGCGCAATCCTCAAACTTAGGTCAAAAAAGCCATTTAAGCCTTTTCACAGTGAGATCTATGCGATATGGCCGAGAAATGTAATTTTGATGTTAACTCCCAAACCGCTGCGCAGAAGTCAACCAAACTTCACCCATTAGTGTATTGTATCACAATCTAGTAGTTACATGTGGAAATTTGGTTCTAGGACATTTGATTTGAGCGCAATCCTCAAACTTAGGTCAAAAAAGCCATTTAAGCCTTTTCACAGTGAGATCTATGCGATATGGCCGAGAAATGTAATTTTGATGTTAACTCCCAAACCGCTGCGCAGAAGTCAACCAAACTTCACCCAATAGTGTATTGTATCACATTCTAGTAGTTACATTTGAAAATTTCGTTCTAGGACATTTGGTTTGAGCGCAATCATTAAACGTAGGTCAAAAAAGCCATTTAAGCCTTTTCACAGTGAGATCTATGCGATATGGCCGAGAAATGTAATTTTGATGTTAACTCCCAAACCGCTGCGCAGAAGTCAACTAAACTTCACCCAATAGTGTATTGTTTCACATTCTAGTAGTTACATTTGAAAATTTTGTTCTAGGACATTTGGTTTGAGCGCAATCATTAAACTTAATTAAAAAAGTCATTTAAGCCTTTTCACAGTGAGATCTATGCGATATGGCCGAGAAATGTAATTTTGATGTTAACTCCCAAACCGCTGCGCAGAAGTCAACCAAACTTCACCCATTAGTGTATTGTATCACAATCTAGTAATTACATGTGGAAATTTGGTTCTAGGACATTTGATTTGAGCGCAATCCTCAAACTTAGGTCAAAAAAGCCATTTAAGCCTTTTCACAGTGAGATCTATGCGATATGGCCGAGAAATGTAATTTTGATGTTAACTCCCAAACCGCTGCGCAGAAGTAAACCAAACTTCACCCATTAGTGTATTGTATCACAATCTAGTAGTTACATGTGGAAATTTGGTTCTAGCACATTTGATTTGAGCGCAATCCTCAAACTTAGGTCAAAAAAGCCATTTAAGCCTTTTCACAGTGAGATCTATGCGATATGGCCGAGAAATGTAATTTTGATGTTAACTCCCAAACCGCTGCGCAGAAGTCAACCAAACTTCACCCAATAGTGTATTGTATCACAATCTAGTAGTTACATTTGAAAATTTTGTTCTAGGACATTTTGTTTGAACGCAATCATCAAACTTAATTAAAAAAGTCATTTAAGCCTTTTCACAGTGAGATCTATGCGATATGGCCGAGAAATGTAATTTTGATGTTAACTCCCAAACCGCTGCGCAGAAGTCAACCAAACTTCACCCAATAGTGTATTGTATCACAATCTAGTAGTTACATTTGAAAATTTTGTTCTAGGAAATTTTGTTTGAGCGCAATCATCAAACCTAATTAAAAAAGTCATTTAAGCCTTTTCACAGTGAGATCTATGCGATATGGCCGAGAAATGTAATTTTGATGTTAACTCCCAAACCGCTGCGCAGAAGTCAACCAAACTTCACCCAATAGTGTATTGTATCACAATCTAGTGGTTACATTTGAAAATTTTGTTCTAGGACATTTTGTTTGAACGCAATCATCAAACTTAATTAAAAAAGTCATTTAAGCCTTTTCACAGTGAGATCTATGCGATATGGCCGAGAAATGTAATTTTGATGTTAACTCCCAAACCGCTGCGCAGAAGTCAACCAAACTTCACCCAATAGTGTATTGTATCACAATCTAGTAGTTACATTTAAAAATTTTGTTCTAGGACATTTTGTTTGAGCGCAATCCTCAAACTTAGGTCAAAAAAGCCATTTAAGCCTTTTCACAGTGAGATCTATGCGATATGGCCGAGAAATGTAATTTTGATGTTAACTCCCAAACCGCTGCGCAGAAGTCAAGCAAACTTCACCCAATAGTGTATTGTATCACAATCTAGTAGTTACATTTGAAAATTTTGTTTTAGGAAATTTTGTTTGAGCGCAATCATCAAACTTAATTAAAAAAGTCATTTAAGCCTTTTCACAGTGAGATCTATGCGATATGGCCGAGAAATGTAATTTTGATGTTAACTCCCAAACCGCTGCACAGAAGTCAACCAAACTTCACCCATTAGTGTATTGTATCACAATCTAGTAGTTACATGTGGAAATTTGGTTCTAGGACATTTGATTTGAGCGCAATCCTCAAACTTAGGTCAAAAAAGCCATTTAAGCCTTTTCACAGTGAGATCTATGCGATATGGCCGAGAAATGTAATTTTGATGTTAACTCCCAAACCGCTGCGCAGAAGTCAACCAAACTTCACCCAATAGTGTATTGTATCACATTCTAGTAGTTACATTTGAAAATTTCGTTCTAGGACATTTGGTTTGAGCGCAATCATTAAACTTAATTAAAAAAGTCATTTAAGCCTTTTCACAGTGAGATCTATGCGATATGGCCGAGAAATGTAATTTTGATGTTAACTCCCAAACCGCTGCGCAGAAGTCAACCAAACTTCACCCATTAGTGTATTGTATCACAATCTAGTAATTACATGTGGAAATTTGGTTCTAGGACATTTGATTTGAGCGCAATCCTCAAACTTAGGTCAAAAAAGCCATTTAAGCCTTTTCACAGTGAGATCTATGCGATATGGCCGAGAAATGTAATTTTGATGTTAACTCTCAAACCGCTGCGCAGAAGTCAACCAAACTTCACCCAATAGTGTATTGTATCACATTCTAGTAGTTACATTTTAAAATTTCGTTCTAGGACATTTGGTTTGAGCGCAATCATTAAACTTAGGTCAAAAAAGCCATTTAAGCCTTTTCACAGTGAGATCTATGCGATATGGCCAAGAAATGTAATTTTGATGTTAACTCCCAAACCGCTGCGCAGAAGTCAACCAAACTTCACCCATTAGTGTATTGTATCACAATCTAGTAGTTACATGTGGAAATTTGGTTCTAGGACATTTGATTTGAGCACAATCCTCAAACTTAGGTCAAAAAAGCCATTTAAGCCTTTTCACAGTGAGATCAATGCGATATGGCCGAGAAATGTAATTTTGATGTTAACTCCCAAACCGCTGCGCAGAAGTCAACCAAACTTCACCCAATAGTGTATTGTATCACATTCTAGTAGTTACATTTGAAAATTTCGTTCTAGGACATTTGGTTTGAGCGCAATCATTAAACTTAGGTCAAAAAAGCCATTTAAGCCTTTTCACAGTGAGATCTATGCGATATGGCCGAGAAATGTAATTTTGATGTTAACTCACAAACCGCTGCGCAGAAGTCAACTAAACTTCACCCAATAGTGTATTGTATCACATTCTAGTAGTTACATTTGAAAATTTCGTTCTAGGACATTTGGTTTGAGCGCAATCATTAAACTTAATTAAAAAAGTCATTTAAGCCTTTTCACAGTGAGATCTATGCGATATGGCCGAGAAATGTAATTTTGATGTTAACTCCCAAACCGCTGCGCAGAAGTCAACCAAACTTCACCCATTAGTGTATTGTATCACAATCTAGTAATTACATGTGGAAATTTGGTTCTAGGACATTTGATTTGAGCGCAATCCTCAAACTTAGGTCAAAAAAGTCATTTAAGCCTTTTCACAGTGAGATTTATGCGATATGGCCGAGAAATGTAATTTTGATGTTAACTCCCAAACCGCTGCGCAGAAGTCAACCAAACTTCACCCATTAGTGTATTGTATCACAATCTAGTAATTACATGTGGAAATTTGGTTCTAGGACATTTGATTTGAGCGCAATCCTCAAACTTAGGTCAAAAAAGCCATTTAAGCCTTTTCACAGTGAGATCTATGCGATATGGCCGAGAAATGTAATTTTGATGTTAACTCCCAAACCGCTGCGCAGAAGTAAACCAAACTTCACCCATTAGTGTATTGTATCACAATCTAGTAGTTACATGTGGAAATTTGGTTCTAGCACATTTGATTTGAGCGCAATCCTCAAACTTAGGTCAAAAAAGCCATTTAAGCCTTTTCACAGTGAGATCTATTCGATATGGCCGAGAAATGTAATTTTGATGTTAACTCCCAAACCGCTGCGCAGAAGTCAACCAAACTTCACCCAATAGTGTATTGTATCACAATCTAGTAGTTACATTTGAAAATTTTGTTCTAGGACATTTTGTTTGAACGCAATCATCAAACTTAATTAAAAAAGTCATTTAAGCCTTTTCACAGTGAGATCTATGCGATATGGCCGAGAAATGTAATTTTGATGTTAACTCCCAAACCGCTGCGCAGAAGTCAACCAAACTTCACCCAATAGTGTATTGTATCACAATCTAGTAGTTACATTTGAAAATTTTGTTCTAGGAAATTTTGTTTGAGCGCAATCATCAAACTTAATTAAAAAAGTCATTTAAGCCTTTTCACAGTGAGATCTATGCGATATGGCCGAGAAATGTAATTTTGATGTTAACTCCCAAACCGCTGCGCAGAAGTCAACCAAACTTCACCCATTAGTGTATTGTATCACAATCTAGTAGTTACATGTGGAAATTTGGTTCTAGGACATTTGATTTGAGCGCAATCCTCAAACCTAGGTCAAAAAAGCCATTTAAGCCTTTTCACAGTGAGATCTATGCGATATGGCCGAGAAATGTAATTTTGATGTTAACTCCCAAACCGCTGCGCAGAAGTCAACCAAACTTCACCCAATAGTGTATTGTATCACAATCTAGTAGTTACATTTAAAAATTTTGTTCTAGGACATTTTGTTTGAGCGCAATCCTCAAACTTAGGTCAAAAAAGCCATTTAAGCCTTTTCACAGTGAGATCTATGCGATATGGCCGAGAAATGTAATTTTGATGTTAACTCCCAAACCGCTGCGCAGAAGTCAACCAAACTTCACCCAATAGTGTATTGTATCACATTCTAGTAGTTACATTTGAAAATTTCGTTCTAGGACTTTTGGTTTGAGCGCAATCATTAAACTTAGGTCAAAAAAGCCATTTAAGCCTTTTCACAGTGAGATCTATGCGATATGGCCGAGAAATGTAATTTTGATGTTAACTCCCAAACCGCTGCGCAGAAGTCAATTAAACTTCACCCAATAGTGTATTGTATCACAATCTAGTAGTTACATTTGAAAATTTCGTTCTAGGACATTTGGTTTGAGCGCAATCATTAAACTTAATTAAAAAAGTCATTTAAGCCTTTTCACAGTGAGATCTATGCGATATGGCCGAGAAATGTAATTTTGATGTTAACTCCCAAACCGCTGCGCAGAAGTCAACCAAACTTCACCCATTAGTGTATTGTATCACAATCTAGTAATTACATGTGGAAATTTGGTTCTAGGACATTTGATTTGAGCGCAATCCTCAAACTTAGGTCAAAAAAGCCATTTAAGCCTTTTCACAGTGAGATCTATGCGATATGGCCGAGAAATGTAATTTTGATGTTAACTCCCAAACCGCTGCGCAGAAGTCAACCAAACTTCACCCAATAGTGTATTGTATCACATTCTAGTAGTTACATGTGGAAATTTGGTTCTAGGACATTTGGTTTGAGCGCAATCATTAAACTTAGGTCAAAAAAGCCATTTAAGCCTTTTCACAGTGAGATCTATGCGATATGGCCGAGAAATGTAATTTTGATGTTAACTCACAAACCGCTGCGCAGAAGTCAACTAAACTTCACCCAATAGTGTATTGTATCACATTCTAGTAGTTACATTTGAAAATTTCGTTCTAGGACATTTGGTTTGAGCGCAATCATTAAACTTAATTAAAAAAGTCATTTAAGCCTTTTCACAGTGAGATCTATGCGATATGGCCGAGAAATGTAATTTTGATGTTAACTCCCAAACCGCTGCGCAGAAGTCAACCAAACTTCACCCATTAGTGTATTGTATCACAATCTAGTAATTACATGTGGAAATTTGGTTCTAGGACATTTGATTTGAGCGCAATCCTCAAACTTAGGTCAAAAAAGTCATTTAAGCCTTTTCACAGTGAGATCTATGCGATATGGCCGAGAAATGTAATTTTGATGTTAACTCCCAAACCGCTGCGCAGAAGTCAACCAAACTTCACCCATTAGTGTATTGTATCACAATCTAGTAATTACATGTGGAAATTTGGTTCTAGGACATTTGATTTGAGCGCAATCCTCAAACTTAGGTCAAAAAAGCCATTTAAGCCTTTTCACAGTGAGATCTATGCGATATGGCCGAGAAATGTAATTTTGATGTTAACTCACAAACCGCTGCGCAGAAGTAAACCAAACTTCACCCATTAGTGTATTGTATCACAATCTAGTAGTTACATGTGGAAATTTGGTTCTAGCACATTTGATTTGAGCGCAATCCTCAAACTTAGGTCAAAAAAGCCATTTAAGCCTTTTCACAGTGAGATCTATTCGATATGGCCGAGAAATGTAATTTTGATGTTAACTCCCAAACCGCTGCGCAGAAGTCAACCAAACTTCACCCAATAGTGTATTGTATCACAATCTAGTAGTTACATTTGAAAATTTTGTTCTAGGACATTTTGTTTGAACGCAATCATCAAACTTAATTAAAAAAGTCATTTAAGCCTTTTCACAGTGAGATCTATGCGATATGGCCGAGAAATGTAATTTTGATGTTAACTCCCAAACCGCTGCGCAGAAGTCAACCAAACTTCACCCAATAGTGTATTGTATCACAATCTAGTAGTTACATTTGAAAATTTTGTTCTAGGAAATTTTGTTTGAGCGCAATCATCAAACTTAATTAAAAAAGTCATTTAAGCCTTTTCACAGTGAGATCTATGCGATATGGCCAAGAAATGTAATTTTGATGTTAACTCCCAAACCGCTGCGCAGAAGTCAACCAAACTTCACCCATTAGTGTATTGTATCACAATCTAGTAGTTACATGTGGAAATTTGGTTCTAGGACATTTGATTTGAGCGCAATCCTCAAACCTAGGTCAAAAAAGCCATTTAAGCCTTTTCACAGTGAGATCTATGCGATATGGCCGAGAAATGTAATTTTGATGTTAACTCCCAAACCGCTGCGCAGAAGTCAACCAAACTTCACCCAATAGTGTATTGTATCACAATCTAGTAGTTACATTTAAAAATTTTGTTCTAGGACATTTTGTTTGAGCGCAATCCTCAAACTTAGGTCAAAAAAGCCATTTAAGCCTTTTCACAGTGAGATCTATGCGATATGGCCGAGAAATGTAATTTTGATGTTAACTCCCAAACCGCTGCGCAGAAGTCAACCAAACTTCACCCAATAGTGTATTGTATCACATTCTAGTAGTTACATTTGAAAATTTCGTTCTAGGACATTTGGTTTGAGCGCAATCATTAAACTTAGGTCAAAAAAGCCATTTAAGCCTTTTCACAGTGAGATCTATGCGATATGGCCGAGAAATGTAATTTTGATGTTAACTCCCAAACCGCTGCGCAGAAGTCAATTAAACTTCACCCAATAGTGTATTGTATCACAATCTAGTAGTTACATTTGAAAATTTTGTTCTAGGACATTTTGTTTGAACGCAATCATCAAACTTAATTAAAAAAGTCATTTAAGCCTTTTCACAGTGAGATCTATGCGATATGGCCGAGAAATTTAATTTTGATGTTAACTCCCAAACCGCTGCGCAGAAGTCAACCAAACTTCACCCAATAGTGTATTGTATCACAATCTAGTAGTTACATTTGAAAATTTTGTTCTAGGACATTTTGTTTGAGCGCAATCCTCAAACTTAGGTCAAAAAAGCCATTTAAGCCTTTTCACAGTGAGATCTATGCGATATGGCCGAGAAATGTAATTTTGATGTTAACTCCCAAACCGCTGCGCAGAAGTCAACCAAACTTCACCCATTAGTGTATTGTATCACAATCTAGTAGTTACATGTGGAAATTTGGTTATAGGACATTTGATTTGAGCGCAATCCTCAAACTTAGGTCAAAAAAGCCATTTAAGCCTTTTCACAGTGAGATCTATGCGATATGGCCGAGAAATGTAATTTTGATGTTAACTCCCAAACCGCTGCGCAGAAGTCAACCAAACTTCACCCAATAGTGTATTTTATCACAATCTAGTAGTTACATTTGGAAATTTAGTTCTAGGACATTTGATTTGAGCGCAATCTTCAAACTTAATTAAAAAAAGTCATTTAAGCCTTTTCACAGTGAGATCTATGCGATATGGCCGAGAAATGTAATTTTGATGTTAACTCCCAAACCGCTGCGCAGAAGTCAACCAAACTTCACCCATTAGTGTATTGTATCACAATCTAGTAGTCACATGTGGAAATTTGGTTCTAGGACATTTGATTTGAGCGCAATCCTCAAACTTAGGTCAAAAAAGCCATTTAAGCCTTTTCACGGTGAGATCTATGCGATATGGCCGAGAAATGTAATTTTGATGTTAACTCCCAAACCGCTGCGCAGAAGTCAACCAAACTTCACCCAATAGTGTATTGTATCACATTCTAGTAGTTACATTTGAAAATTTCGTTCTAGGACATTTGATTTGAGCGCAATCCTCAAACTTAGGTCAAAAAAGCCATTTAAGCCTTTTCACAGTGAGATCTATGCGATATGGCCGAGAAATGTAATTTTGATGTTAACTCCCAAACCGCTGCGCAGAAGTCAACCAAACTTCACCCAATAGTGTATTTTATCACAATCTAGTAGTTACATTTGGAAATTTAGTTCTAGGACATTTGATTTGAGCGCAATCTTCAAACTTAATTAAAAAAAGTCATTTAAGCCTTTTCACAGTGAGATCTATGCGATATGGCCGAGAAATGTAATTTTGATGTTAACTCACAAACCGCTGCGCAGAAGTCAACTAAACTTCACCCAATAGTGTATTGTATCACATTCTAGTAGTTACATTTGAAAATTTCGTTCTAGGACATTTGGTTTGAGCGCAATCATTAAACTTAATTAAAAAAGTCATTTAAGCCTTTTCACAGTGAGATCTATGCGATATGGCCGAGAAATGTAATTTTGATGTTAACTCCCAAACCGCTGCGCAGAAGTCAACCAAACTTCACCCATTAGTGTATTGTATCACAATCTAGTAATTACATGTGGAAATTTGGTTCTAGGACATTTGATTTGAGCGCAATCCTCAAACTTAGGTCAAAAAAGTCATTTAAGCCTTTTCACAGTGAGATCTATGCGATATGGCCGAGAAATGTAATTTTGATGTTAACTCCCAAACCGCTGCGCAGAAGTCAACCAAACTTCACCCATTAGTGTATTGTATCACAATCTAGTAATTACATGTGGAAATTTGGTTCTAGGACATTTGATTTGAGCGCAATCCTCAAACTTAGGTCAAAAAAGCCATTTAAGCCTTTTCACAGTGAGATCTATGCGATATGGCCGAGAAATGTAATTTTGATGTTAACTCACAAACCGCTGCGCAGAAGTAAACCAAACTTCACCCATTAGTGTATTGTATCACAATCTAGTAGTTACATGTGGAAATTTGGTTCTAGCACATTTGATTTGAGCGCAATCCTCAAACTTAGGTCAAAAAAGCCATTTAAGCCTTTTCACAGTGAGATCTATTCGATATGGCCGAGAAATGTAATTTTGATGTTAACTCCCAAACCGCTGCGCAGAAGTCAACCAAACTTCACCCAATAGTGTATTGTATCACAATCTAGTAGTTACATTTGAAAATTTTGTTCTAGGACATTTTGTTTGAACGCAATCATCAAACTTAATTAAAAAAGTCATTTAAGCCTTTTCACAGTGAGATCTATGCGATATGGCCGAGAAATGTAATTTTGATGTTAACTCCCAAACCGCTGCGCAGAAGTCAACCAAACTTCACCCAATAGTGTATTGTATCACAATCTAGTAGTTACATTTGAAAATTTTGTTCTAGGAAATTTTGTTTGAGCGCAATCATCAAACTTAATTAAAAAAGTCATTTAAGCCTTTTCACAGTGAGATCTATGCGATATGGCCAAGAAATGTAATTTTGATGTTAACTCCCAAACCGCTGCGCAGAAGTCAACCAAACTTCACCCATTAGTGTATTGTATCACAATCTAGTAGTTACATGTGGAAATTTGGTTCTAGGACATTTGATTTGAGCGCAATCCTCAAACCTAGGTCAAAAAAGCCATTTAAGCCTTTTCACAGTGAGATCTATGCGATATGGCCGAGAAATGTAATTTTGATGTTAACTCCCAAACCGCTGCGCAGAAGTCAACCAAACTTCACCCAATAGTGTATTGTATCACAATCTAGTAGTTACATTTAAAAATTTTGTTCTAGGACATTTTGTTTGAGCGCAATCCTCAAACTTAGGTCAAAAAAGCCATTTAAGCCTTTTCACAGTGAGATCTATGCGATATGGCCGAGAAATGTAATTTTGATGTTAACTCCCAAACCGCTGCGCAGAAGTCAACCAAACTTCACCCAATAGTGTATTGTATCACATTCTAGTAGTTACATTTGAAAATTTCGTTCTAGGACATTTGGTTTGAGCGCAATCATTAAACTTAGGTCAAAAAAGCCATTTAAGCCTTTTCACAGTGAGATCTATGCGATATGGCCGAGAAATGTAATTTTGATGTTAACTCCCAAACCGCTGCGCAGAAGTCAATTAAACTTCACCCAATAGTGTATTGTATCACAATCTAGTAGTTACATTTGAAAATTTTGTTCTAGGACATTTTGTTTGAACGCAATCATCAAACTTAATTAAAAAAGTCATTTAAGCCTTTTCACAGTGAGATCTATGCGATATGGCCGAGAAATTTAATTTTGATGTTAACTCCCAAACCGCTGCGCAGAAGTCAACCAAACTTCACCCAATAGTGTATTGTATCACAATCTAGTAGTTACATTTGAAAATTTTGTTCTAGGACATTTTGTTTGAGCGCAATCCTCAAACTTAGGTCAAAAAAGCCATTTAAGCCTTTTCACAGTGAGATCTATGCGATATGGCCGAGAAATGTAATTTTGATGTTAACTCCCAAACCGCTGCGCAGAAGTCAACCAAACTTCACCCATTAGTGTATTGTATCACAATCTAGTAGTTACATGTGGAAATTTGGTTATAGGACATTTGATTTGAGCGCAATCCTCAAACTTAGGTCAAAAAAGCCATTTAAGCCTTTTCACAGTGAGATCTATGCGATATGGCCGAGAAATGTAATTTTGATGTTAACTCCCAAACCGCTGCGCAGAAGTCAACCAAACTTCACCCAATAGTGTATTTTATCACAATCTAGTAGTTACATTTGGAAATTTAGTTCTAGGACATTTGATTTGAGCGCAATCTTCAAACTTAATTAAAAAAAGTCATTTAAGCCTTTTCACAGTGAGATCTATGCGATATGGCCGAGAAATGTAATTTTGATGTTAACTCCCAAACCGCTGCGCAGAAGTCAACCAAACTTCACCCATTAGTGTATTGTATCACAATCTAGTAGTCACATGTGGAAATTTGGTTCTAGGACATTTGATTTGAGCGCAATCCTCAAACTTAGGTCAAAAAAGCCATTTAAGCCTTTTCACGGTGAGATCTATGCGATATGGCCGAGAAATGTAATTTTGATGTTAACTCCCAAACCGCTGCGCAGAAGTCAACCAAACTTCACCCAATAGTGTATTGTATCACATTCTAGTAGTTACATTTGAAAATTTCGTTCTAGGACATTTGATTTGAGCGCAATCCTCAAACTTAGGTCAAAAAAGCCATTTAAGCCTTTTCACAGTGAGATCTATGCGATATGGCCGAGAAATGTAATTTTGATGTTAACTCCCAAACCGCTGCGCAGAAGTCAACCAAACTTCACCCATTAGTGTATTGTATCACAATCTAGTAGTTACATGTGGAAATTTGGTTCTAGGACATTTGATTTGAGCGCAATCCTCAAACTTAGGTCAAAAAAGCCATTTAAGCCTTTTCACAGTGAGATCTATGCGATATGGCCGAGAAATGTAATTTTGATGTTAACTCCCAAACCGCTGCGCAGAAGTCAACCAAACTTCACCCAATAGTGTATTGTATCACATTCTAGTAGTTACATTTGAAAATTTCGTTCTAGGACATTTGGTTTGAGCGCAATCATTAAACGTAGGTCAAAAAAGCCATTTAAGCCTTTTCACAGTGAGATCTATGCGATATGGCCGAGAAATGTAATTTTGATGTTAACTCCCAAACCGCTGCGCAGAAGTCAACTAAACTTCACCCAATAGTGTATTGTTTCACATTCTAGTAGTTACATTTGAAAATTTCGTTCTAGGACATTTGGTTTGAGCGCAATCATTAAACTTAATTAAAAAAGTCATTTAAGCCTTTTCACAGTGAGATCTATGCGATATGGCCGAGAAATGTAATTTTGATGTTAACTCCCAAACCGCTGCGCAGAAGTCAACCAAACTTCACCCATTAGTGTATTGTATCACAATCTAGTAATTACATGTGGAAATTTGGTTCTAGGACATTTGATTTGAGCGCAATCCTCAAACTTAGGTCAAAAAAGCCATTTAAGCCTTTTCACAGTGAGATCTATGCGATATGGCCGAGAAATGTAATTTTGATGTTAACTCCCAAACCGCTGCGCAGAAGTCAACCAAACTTCACCCATTAGTGTATTGTATCACAATCTAGTAGTTACATGTGGAAATTTGGTTCTAGCACATTTGATTTGAGCGCAATCCTCAAACATAGGTCAAAAAAGCCATTTAAGCCTTTTCACAGTGAGATCTATGCGATATGGCCGAGAAATGTAATTTTGATGTTAACTCCCAAACCGCTGCGCAGAAGTCAACCAAACTTCACCCAATAGTGTATTGTATCACAATCTAGTAGTTACATTTGAAAATTTTGTTCTAGGACATTTTGTTTGAACGCAATCATCAAACTTAATTAAAAAAGTCATTTAAGCCTTTTCACAGTGAGATCTATGCGATATGGCCGAGAAATGTAATTTTGATGTTAACTCCCAAACCGCTGCGCAGAAGTCAACCAAACTTCACCCATTAGTGTATTGTATCACAATCTAGTAGTTACATTTGAAAATTTTGTTCTAGGAAATTTTGTTTGAGCGCAATCATCAAACTTAATTAAAAAAGTCATTTAAGCCTTTTCACAGTTAGATCTATGCGATATGGCCGAGAAATGTAATTTTGATGTTAACTCCCAAACCGCTGCGCAGAAGTCAACCAAACTTCACCCATTAGTGTATTGTATCACAATCTAGTAGTTACATGTGGAAATTTGGTTCTAGGACATTTGATTTGAGCGCAATCCTCAAACCTAGGTCAAAAAAGCCATTTAAGCCTTTTCACAGTGAGATCTATGCGATATGGCCGAGAAATGTAATTTTGATGTTAACTCCCAAACCGCTGCGCAGAAGTCAACCAAACTTCACCCAATAGTGTATTGTATCACAATCTAGTGGTTACATTTGAAAATTTTGTTCTAGGACATTTTGTTTGAACGCAATCATCAAACTTAATTAAAAAAGTCATTTAAGCCTTTTCACAGTGAGATCTATGCGATATGGCCGAGAAATGTAATTTTGATGTTAACTCCCAAACCGCTGCGCAGAAGTCAACCAAACTTCACCCAATAGTGTATTTTATCACAATCTAGTAGTTACATTTGGAAATTTAGTTCTAGGACATTTGATTTGAGCGCAATCTTCAAACTTAATTAAAAAAAGTCATTTAAGCCTTTTCACAGTGAGATCTATGCGATATGGCCGAGAAATGTAATTTTGATGTTAACTCCCAAACCGCTGCGCAGAAGTCAACCAAACTTCACCCATTAGTGTATTGTATCACAATCTAGTAGTCACATGTGGAAATTTGGTTCTAGGACATTTGATTTGAGCGCAATCCTCAAACTTAGGTCAAAAAAGCCATTTAAGCCTTTTCACGGTGAGATCTATGCGATATGGCCGAGAAATGTAATTTTGATGTTAACTCCCAAACCGCTGCGCAGAAGTCAACCAAACTTCACCCAATAGTGTATTGTATCACATTCTAGTAGTTACATTTGAAAATTTCGTTCTAGGACATTTGATTTGAGCGCAATCCTCAAACTTAGGTCAAAAAAGCCATTTAAGCCTTTTCACAGTGAGATCTATGCGATATGGCCGAGAAATGTAATTTTGATGTTAACTCCCAAACCGCTGCGCAGAAGTCAACCAAACTTCACCCATTAGTGTATTGTATCACAATCTAGTAGTTACATGTGGAAATTTGGTTCTAGGACATTTGATTTGAGCGCAATCCTCAAACTTAGGTCAAAAAAGCCATTTAAGCCTTTTCACAGTGAGATCTATGAGATATGGCCGAGAAATGTAATTTTGATGTTAACTCCCAAACCGCTGCGCAGAAGTCAACCAAACTTCACCCAATAGTGTATTGTATCACATTCTAGTAGTTACATTTGAAAATTTCGTTCTAGGACATTTGGTTTGAGCGCAATCATTAAACGTAGGTCAAAAAAGCCATTTAAGCCTTTTCACAGTGAGATCTATGCGATATGGCCGAGAAATGTAATTTTGATGTTAACTCCCAAACCGCTGCGCAGAAGTCAACTAAACTTCACCCAATAGTGTATTGTTTCACATTCTAGTAGTTACATTTGAAAATTTCGTTCTAGGACATTTGGTTTGAGCGCAATCATTAAACTTAATTAAAAAAGTCATTTAAGCCTTTTCACAGTGAGATCTATGCGATATGGCCGAGAAATGTAATTTTGATGTTAACTCCCAAACCGCTGCGCAGAAGTCAACCAAACTTCACCCATTAGTGTATTGTATCACAATCTAGTAATTACATGTGGAAATTTGGTTCTAGGACATTTGATTTGAGCGCAATCCTCAAACTTAGGTCAAAAAAGCCATTTAAGCCTTTTCACAGTGAGATCTATGCGATATGGCCGAGAAATGTAATTTTGATGTTAACTCCCAAACCGCTGCGCAGAAGTCAACCAAACTTCACCCATTAGTGTATTGTATCACAATCTAGTAGTTACATGTGGAAATTTGGTTCTAGCACATTTGATTTGAGCGCAATCCTCAAACATAGGTCAAAAAAGCCATTTAAGCCTTTTCACAGTGAGATCTATGCGATATGGCCGAGAAATGTAATTTTGATGTTAACTCCCAAACCGCTGCGCAGAAGTCAACCAAACTTCACCCAATAGTGTATTGTATCACAATCTAGTAGTTACATTTGAAAATTTTGTTCTAGGACATTTTGTTTGAACGCAATCATCAAACTTAATTAAAAAAGTCATTTAAGCCTTTTCACAGTGAGATCTATGCGATATGGCCGAGAAATGTAATTTTGATGTTAACTCCCAAACCGCTGCGCAGAAGTCAACCAAACTTCACCCATTAGTGTATTGTATCACAATCTAGTAGTTACATTTGAAAATTTTGTTCTAGGAAATTTTGTTTGAGCGCAATCATCAAACTTAATTAAAAAAGTCATTTAAGCCTTTTCACAGTTAGATCTATGCGATATGGCCGAGAAATGTAATTTTGATGTTAACTCCCAAACCGCTGCGCAGAAGTCAACCAAACTTCACCCATTAGTGTATTGTATCACAATCTAGTAGTTACATGTGGAAATTTGGTTCTAGGACATTTGATTTGAGCGCAATCCTCAAACCTAGGTCAAAAAAGCCATTTAAGCCTTTTCACAGTGAGATCTATGCGATATGGCCGAGAAATGTAATTTTGATGTTAACTCCCAAACCGCTGCGCAGAAGTCAACCAAACTTCACCCAATAGTGTATTGTATCACAATCTAGTGGTTACATTTGAAAATTTTGTTCTAGGACATTTTGTTTGAACGCAATCATCAAACTTAATTAAAAAAGTCATTTAAGCCTTTTCACAGTGAGATCTATGCGATATGGCCGAGAAATGTAATTTTGATGTTAACTCCCAAACCGCTGCGCAGAAGTCAACCAAACTTCACCCAATAGTGTATTGTATCACAATCTAGTAGTTACATTTGAAAATTTTGTTCTAGGAAATTTTGTTTGAGCGCAATCATCAAACTTAATTAAAAAAGTCATTTAAGCCTTTTCACAGTGAGATCTATGCGATATGGCCGAGAAATGTAATTTTGATGTTAACTCCCAAACCGCTGCGCAGAAGTCAACCAAACTTCACCCATTAGTGTATTGAATCACAATCTAGTAGTTACATGTGGAAATTTGGTTCTAGGACATTTGATTTGAGCGCAATCCTCAAACGTAGGTCAAAAAAGCCATTTAAGCCTTTTCACAGTGAGATCTATGCGATATGGCCGAGAAATGTAATTTTGATGTTAACTCCCAAACCGCTGCGCAGAAGTCAACCAAACTTCACCCAATAGTGTATTGTATCACAATCTAGTAGTTACATTTGAAAATTTTGTTCTAGGACATTTTGATTGAGCGCAATCATCAAACTTAATTAAAAAAGTCATTTAAGCCTTTTCACAGTGAGATCTATGCGATATGGCCGAGAAATGTAATTTTGATGTTAACTCCCAAACCGCTGCGCAGAAGTCAACCAAACTTCACCCATTAGTGTATTGTATCACAATCTAGTAGTCACATGTGGAAATTTGGTTCTAGGACATTTGATTTGAGCGCAATCCTCAAACTTAGGTCAAAAAAGCCATTTAAGCCTTTTCACGGTGAGATCTATGCGATATGGCCGAGAAATGTAATTTTGATGTTAACTCCCAAACCGCTGCGCAGAAGTCAACCAAACTTCACCCAATAGTGTATTGTATCACATTCTAGTAGTTACATTTGAAAATTTCGTTCTAGGACATTTGATTTGAGCGCAATCCTCAAACTTAGGTCAAAAAAGCCATTTAAGCCTTTTCACAGTGAGATCTATGCGATATGGCCGAGAAATGTAATTTTGATGTTAACTCCCAAACCGCTGCGCAGAAGTCAACCAAACTTCACCCATTAGTGTATTGTATCACAATCTAGTAGTTACATGTGGAAATTTGGTTCTAGGACATTTGATTTGAGCGCAATCCTCAAACTTAGGTCAAAAAAGCCATTTAAGCCTTTTCACAGTGAGATCTATGCGATATGGCCGAGAAATGTAATTTTGATGTTAACTCCCAAACCGCTGCGCAGAAGTCAACCAAACTTCACCCAATAGTGTATTGTATCACATTCTAGTAGTTACATTTGAAAATTTCGTTCTAGGACATTTGGTTTGAGCGCAATCATTAAACGTAGGTCAAAAAAGCCATTTAAGCCTTTTCACAGTGAGATCTATGCGATATGGCCGAGAAATGTAATTTTGATGTTAACTCCCAAACCGCTGCGCAGAAGTCAACTAAACTTCACCCAATAGTGTATTGTTTCACATTCTAGTAGTTACATTTGAAAATTTCGTTCTAGGACATTTGGTTTGAGCGCAATCATTAAACTTAATTAAAAAAGTCATTTAAGCCTTTTCACAGTGAGATCTATGCGATATGGCCGAGAAATGTAATTTTGATGTTAACTCCCAAACCGCTGCGCAGAAGTCAACCAAACTTCACCCATTAGTGTATTGTATAACAATCTAGTAATTACATGTGGAAATTTGGTTCTAGGACATTTGATTTGAGCGCAATCCTCAAACTTAGGTCAAAAAAGCCATTTAAGCCTTTTCACAGTGAGATCTATGCGATATGGCCGAGAAATGTAATTTTGATGTTAACTCCCAAACCGCTGCGCAGAAGTCAACCAAACTTCACCCAATAGTGTATTGTATCACAATCTAGTAGTTACATTTGAAAATTTTGTTCTAGGAAATTTTGTTTGAGCGCAATCATCAAACTTAATTAAAAAAGTCATTTAAGCCTTTTCACAGTGAGATCTATGCGATATGGCCGAGAAATGTAATTTTGATGTTAACTCCCAAACCGCTGCGCAGAAGTCAACCAAACTTCACCCATTAGTGTATTGTATCACAATCTAGTAGTTACATGTGGAAATTTGGTTCTAGGACATTTGATTTGAGCGCAATCCTCAAACTTAGGTCAAAAAAGCCATTTAAGCCTTTTCACAGTGAGATCTATGCGATATGGCCGAGAAATGTAATTTTGATGTTAACTCCCAAACCGCTGCGCAGAAGTCAACCAAACTTCACCCAATAGTGTATTGTATCACATTCTAGTAGTTACATTTGAAAATTTCGTTCTAGGACATTTGGTTTGAGCGCAATCATTAAACTTAGGTCAAAAAAGCCATTTAAGCCTTTTCACAGTGAGATCTATGCGATATGGCCGAGAAATGTAATTTTGATGTTAACTCCCAAACCGCTGCGCAGAAGTCAATTAAACTTCACCCAATAGTGTATTGTATCACAATCTAGTAGTTACATTTGAAAATTTTGTTCTAGGACATTTTGTTTGAACGCAATCATCAAACTTAATTAAAAAAGTCATTTAAGCCTTTTCACAGTGAGATCTATGCGATATGGCCGAGAAATGTAATTTTGATGTTAACTCCCAAACCGCTGCGCAGAAGTCAACCAAACTTCACCCAATAGTGTATTGTATCACAATCTAGTAGTTACATTTGAAAATTTTGTTCTACGACATTTTGTTTGAGCGCAATCCTCAAACTTAGGTCAAAAAAGCCATTTAAGCCTTTTCACAGTGAGATCTATGCGATATGGCCGAGAAATGTAATTTTGATGTTAACTCCCAAACCGCTGCGCAGAAGTCAACCAAACTTCACCCATTAGTGTATTGTATCACAATCTAGTAGTTACATGTGGAAATTTGGTTATAGGACATTTGATTTGAGCGCAATCCTCAAACTTAGGTCAAAAAAGCCATTTAAGCCTTTTCACAGTGAGATCTATGCGATATGGCCGAGAAATGTAATTTTGATGTTAACTCCCAAACCGCTGCGCAGAAGTCAACTAAACTTCACCCAATAGTGTATTTTATCACAATCTAGTAGTTACATTTGGAAATTTAGTTCTAGGACATTTGATTTGAGCGCAATCTTCAAACTTAATTAAAAAAAAGTCATTTAAGCCTTTTCACAGTGAGATCTATGCGATATGGCCGAGAAATGTAATTTTGATGTTAACTACCAAACCGCTGCGCAGAAGTCAACCAAACTTCACCCATTAGTGTATTGTATCACAATCTAGTAGTTACATTTGGAAATTTAGTTCTAGGACATTTTGATTGAGCGCAATCATCAAACTTAATTAAAAAAGTCATTTAAGCCTTTTCACAGTGAGATCTATGCGATATGGCCGAGAAATGTAATTTTGATGTTAACTCCCAAACCGCTGCGCAGAAGTCAACCAAACTTCACCCATTAGTGTATTGTATCACAATCTAGTAGTTACATGTGGAAATTTGGTTCTAGGACATTTGATTTGAGCGCAATCCTCAAACTTAGGTCAAAAAAGCCATTTAAGCCTTTTCACGGTGAGATCTATGCGATATGGCCGAGAAATGTAATTTTGATGTTAACTCCCAAACCGCTGCGCAGAAGTCAACCAAACTTCACCCAATAGTGTATTGTTTCACATTCTAGTAGTTACATTTGAAAATTTCGTTCTAGGACATTTGGTTTGAGCGCAATCATTAAACTTAATTAAAAAAGTCATTTAAGCCTTTTCACAGTGAGATCTATGCGATATGGCCGAGAAATGTAATTTTGATGTTAACTCCCAAACCGCTGCGCAGAAGTCAACCAAACTTCACCCATTAGTGTATTGTATCACAATCTAGTAATTACATGTGGAAATTTGGTTCTAGGACATTTGATTTGAGCGCAATCCTCAAACTTAGGTCAAAAAAGCCATTTAAGCCTTTTCACAGTGAGATCTATGCGATATGGCCGAGAAATGTAATTTTGATGTTAACTCCCAAACCGCTGCGCAGAAGTCAACCAAACTTCACCCATTAGTGTATTGTATCACAATCTAGTAGTTACATGTGGAAATTTGGTTCTAGCACATTTGATTTGAGCGCAATCCTCAAACATAGGTCAAAAAAGCCATTTAAGCCTTTTCACAGTGAGATCTATGCGATATGGCCGAGAAATGTAATTTTGATGTTAACTCCCAAACCGCTGCGCAGAAGTCAACCAAACTTCACCCAATAGTGTATTGTATCACAATCTAGTAGTTACATTTGAAAATTTTGTTCTAGGACATTTTGTTTGAACGCAATCATCAAACTTAATTAAAAAAGTCATTTAAGCCTTTTCACAGTGAGATCTATGCGATATGGCCGAGAAATGTAATTTTGATGTTAACTCCCAAACCGCTGCGCAGAAGTCAACCAAACTTCACCCATTAGTGTATTGTATCACAATCTAGTAGTTACATTTGAAAATTTTGTTCTAGGAAATTTTGTTTGAGCGCAATCATCAAACTTAATTAAAAAAGTCATTTAAGCCTTTTCACAGTTAGATCTATGCGATATGGCCGAGAAATGTAATTTTGATGTTAACTCCCAAACCGCTGCGCAGAAGTCAACCAAACTTCACCCATTAGTGTATTGTATCACAATCTAGTAGTTACATGTGGAAATTTGGTTCTAGGACATTTGATTTGAGCGCAATCCTCAAACCTAGGTCAAAAAAGCCATTTAAGCCTTTTCACAGTGAGATCTATGCGATATGGCCGAGAAATGTAATTTTGATGTTAACTCCCAAACCGCTGCGCAGAAGTCAACCAAACTTCACCCAATAGTGTATTGTATCACAATCTAGTGGTTACATTTGAAAATTTTGTTCTAGGACATTTTGTTTGAACGCAATCATCAAACTTAATTAAAAAAGTCATTTAAGCCTTTTCACAGTGAGATCTATGCGATATGGCCGAGAAATGTAATTTTGATGTTAACTCCCAAACCGCTGCGCAGAAGTCAACCAAACTTCACCCAATAGTGTATTGTATCACAATCTAGTAGTTACATTTGAAAATTTTGTTCTAGGAAATTTTGTTTGAGCGCAATCATCAAACTTAATTAAAAAAGTCATTTAAGCCTTTTCACAGTGAGATCTATGCGATATGGCCGAGAAATGTAATTTTGATGTTAACTCCCAAACCGCTGCGCAGAAGTCAACCAAACTTCACCCATTAGTGTATTGAATCACAATCTAGTAGTTACATGTGGAAATTTGGTTCTAGGACATTTGATTTGAGCGCAATCCTCAAACGTAGGTCAAAAAAGCCATTTAAGCCTTTTCACAGTGAGATCTATGCGATATGGCCGAGAAATGTAATTTTGATGTTAACTCCCAAACCGCTGCGCAGAAGTCAACCAAACTTCACCCAATAGTGTATTGTATCACAATCTAGTAGTTACATTTGAAAATTTTGTTCTAGGACATTTTGATTGAGCGCAATCATCAAACTTAATTAAAAAAGTCATTTAAGCCTTTTCACAGTGAGATCTATGCGATATGGCCGAGAAATGTAATTTTGATGTTAACTCCCAAACCGCTGCGCAGAAGTCAACCAAACTTCACCCATTAGTGTATTGTATCACAATCTAGTAGTCACATGTGGAAATTTGGTTCTAGGACATTTGATTTGAGCGCAATCCTCAAACTTAGGTCAAAAAAGCCATTTAAGCCTTTTCACGGTGAGATCTATGCGATATGGCCGAGAAATGTAATTTTGATGTTAACTCCCAAACCGCTGCGCAGAAGTCAACCAAACTTCACCCAATAGTGTATTGTATCACATTCTAGTAGTTACATTTGAAAATTTCGTTCTAGGACATTTGATTTGAGCGCAATCCTCAAACTTAGGTCAAAAAAGCCATTTAAGCCTTTTCACAGTGAGATCTATGCGATATGGCCGAGAAATGTAATTTTGATGTTAACTCCCAAACCGCTGCGCAGAAGTCAACCAAACTTCACCCATTAGTGTATTGTATCACAATCTAGTAGTTACATGTGGAAATTTGGTTCTAGGACATTTGATTTGAGCGCAATCCTCAAACTTAGGTCAAAAAAGCCATTTAAGCCTTTTCACAGTGAGATCTATGCGATATGGCCGAGAAATGTAATTTTGATGTTAACTCCCAAACCGCTGCGCAGAAGTCAACCAAACTTCACCCAATAGTGTATTGTATCACATTCTAGTAGTTACATTTGAAAATTTCGTTCTAGGACATTTGGTTTGAGCGCAATCATTAAACGTAGGTCAAAAAAGCCATTTAAGCCTTTTCACAGTGAGATCTATGCGATATGGCCGAGAAATGTAATTTTGATGTTAACTCCCAAACCGCTGCGCAGAAGTCAACTAAACTTCACCCAATAGTGTATTGTTTCACATTCTAGTAGTTACATTTGAAAATTTCGTTCTAGGACATTTGGTTTGAGCGCAATCATTAAACTTAATTAAAAAAGTCATTTAAGCCTTTTCACAGTGAGATCTATGCGATATGGCCGAGAAATGTAATTTTGATGTTAACTCCCAAACCGCTGCGCAGAAGTCAACCAAACTTCACCCATTAGTGTATTGTATAACAATCTAGTAATTACATGTGGAAATTTGGTTCTAGGACATTTGATTTGAGCGCAATCCTCAAACTTAGGTCAAAAAAGCCATTTAAGCCTTTTCACAGTGAGATCTATGCGATATGGCCGAGAAATGTAATTTTGATGTTAACTCCCAAACCGCTGCGCAGAAGTCAACCAAACTTCACCCAATAGTGTATTGTATCACAATCTAGTAGTTACATTTGAAAATTTTGTTCTAGGAAATTTTGTTTGAGCGCAATCATCAAACTTAATTAAAAAAGTCATTTAAGCCTTTTCACAGTGAGATCTATGCGATATGGCCGAGAAATGTAATTTTGATGTTAACTCCCAAACCGCTGCGCAGAAGTCAACCAAACTTCACCCATTAGTGTATTGTATCACAATCTAGTAGTTACATGTGGAAATTTGGTTCTAGGACATTTGATTTGAGCGCAATCCTCAAACTTAGGTCAAAAAAGCCATTTAAGCCTTTTCACAGTGAGATCTATGCGATATGGCCGAGAAATGTAATTTTGATGTTAACTCCCAAACCGCTGCGCAGAAGTCAACCAAACTTCACCCAATAGTGTATTGTATCACATTCTAGTAGTTACATTTGAAAATTTCGTTCTAGGACATTTGGTTTGAGCGCAATCATTAAACTTAGGTCAAAAAAGCCATTTAAGCCTTTTCACAGTGAGATCTATGCGATATGGCCGAGAAATGTAATTTTGATGTTAACTCCCAAACCGCTGCGCAGAAGTCAATTAAACTTCACCCAATAGTGTATTGTATCACAATCTAGTAGTTACATTTGAAAATATTGTTCTAGGACATTTTGTTTGAACGCAATCATCAAACTTAATTAAAAAAGTCATTTAAGCCTTTTCACAGTGAGATCTATGCGATATGGCCGAGAAATGTAATTTTGATGTTAACTCCCAAACCGCTGCGCAGAAGTCAACCAAACTTCACCCAATAGTGTATTGTATCACAATCTAGTAGTTACATTTGAAAATTTTGTTCTACGACATTTTGTTTGAGCGCAATCCTCAAACTTAGGTCAAAAAAGCCATTTAAGCCTTTTCACAGTGAGATCTATGCGATATGGCCGAGAAATGTAATTTTGATGTTAACTCCCAAACCGCTGCGCAGAAGTCAACCAAACTTCACCCATTAGTGTATTGTATCACAATCTAGTAGTTACATGTGGAAATTTGGTTATAGGACATTTGATTTGAGCGCAATCCTCAAACTTAGGTCAAAAAAGCCATTTAAGCCTTTTCACAGTGAGATCTATGCGATATGGCCGAGAAATGTAATTTTGATGTTAACTCCCAAACCGCTGCGCAGAAGTCAACTAAACTTCACCCAATAGTGTATTTTATCACAATCTAGTAGTTACATTTGGAAATTTAGTTCTAGGACATTTGATTTGAGCGCAATCTTCAAACTTAATTAAAAAAAAGTCATTTAAGCCTTTTCACAGTGAGATCTATGCGATATGGCCGAGAAATGTAATTTTGATGTTAACTACCAAACCGCTGCGCAGAAGTCAACCAAACTTCACCCATTAGTGTATTGTATCACAATCTAGTAGTTACATTTGGAAATTTAGTTCTAGGACATTTTGATTGAGCGCAATCATCAAACTTAATTAAAAAAGTCATTTAAGCCTTTTCACAGTGAGATCTATGCGATATGGCCGAGAAATGTAATTTTGATGTTAACTCCCAAACCGCTGCGCAGAAGTCAACCAAACTTCACCCATTAGTGTATTGTATCACAATCTAGTAGTTACATGTGGAAATTTGGTTCTAGGACATTTGATTTGAGCGCAATCCTCAAACTTAGGTCAAAAAAGCCATTTAAGCCTTTTCACGGTGAGATCTATGCGATATGGCCGAGAAATGTAATTTTGATGTTAACTCCCAAACCGCTGCGCAGAAGTCAACCAAACTTCACCCAATAGTGTATTGTATCACATTCTAGTAGTTACATTTGAAAATTTCGTTCTAGGACATTAAATTTGAGCGCAATCCTCAAACTTAGGTCAAAAAAGCCATTTAAGCCTTTTCACAGTGAGATCTATGCGATATGGCCGAGAAATGTAATTTTGATGTTAACTCCCAAACCGCTGCGCAGAAGTCAACCAAACTTCACCCATTAGTGTATTGTATCACAATCTAGTAGTTACATGTGGAAATTTGGTTCTAGGACATTTGATTTGAGCGCAATCCTCAAACTTAGGTCAAAAAAGCCATTTAAGCCTTTTCACAGTGAGATCTATGCGATATGGCCGAGAAATGTAATTTTGATGTTAACTCCCAAACCGCTGCGCAGAAGTCAACCAAACTTCACCCAATAGTGTATTGTATCACATTCTAGTAGTTACATTTGAAAATTTCGTACTAGGACATTTGGTTTGAGCGCAATCATTAAACGTAGGTCAAAAAAGCCATTTAAGCCTTTTCACAGTGAGATCTATGCGATATGGCCGAGAAATGTAATTTTGATGTTAACTCCCAAACCGCTGCGCAGAAGTCAACTAAACTTCACCCAATAGTGTATTGTTTCACATTCTAGTAGTTACATGTGGAAAATTGGTTCTAGGACATTTGATTTGAGCGCAATCCTCAAACTTAGGTCAAAAAAGCCATTTAAGCCTTTTCACGGTGAGATCTATGCGATATGGCCGAGAAATGTAATTTTGATGTTAACTCCCAAACCGCTGCGCAGAAGTCAAGCAAACTTCACCCAATAGTGTATTGTATCACAATCTAGTAGTTACATTTGAAAATTTTGTTTTAGGAAATTTTGTTTGAGCGCAATCATCAAACTTAATTAAAAAAGTCATTTAAGCCTTTTCACAGTGAGATCTATGCGATATGGCCGAGAAATGTAATTTTGATGTTAACTCCCAAACCGCTGCGCAGAAGTCAATTAAACTTCACCCAATAGTGTATTGTATCACAATCTAGTAGTTACATTTGAAAATTTTGTTCTAGGACATTTTGTTTGAACGCAATCATCAAACTTAATTAAAAAAGTCATTTAAGCCTTTTCACAGTGAGATCTATGCGATATGGCCGAGAAATGTAATTTTGATGTTAACTCCCAAACCGCTGCGCAGAAGTCAACCAAACTTCACCCAATAGTGTATTGTATCACAATCTAGTAGTTACATTTGAAAATTTTGTTCTACGACATTTTGTTTGAGCGCAATCCTCAAACTTAGGTCAAAAAAGCCATTTAAGCCTTTTCACAGTGAGATCTATGCGATATGGCCGAGAAATGTAATTTTGATGTTAACTCCCAAACCGCTGCGCAGAAGTCAACCAAACTTCACCCATTAGTGTATTGTATCACAATCTAGTAGTTACATGTGGAAATTTGGTTATAGGACATTTGATTTGAGCGCAATCCTCAAACTTAGGTCAAAAAAGCCATTTAAGCCTTTTCACAGTGAGATCTATGCGATATGGCCGAGAAATGTAATTTTGATGTTAACTCCCAAACCGCTGCGCAGAAGTCAACTAAACTTCACCCAATAGTGTATTTTATCACAATCTAGTAGTTACATTTGGAAATTTAGTTCTAGGACATTTGATTTGAGCGCAATCTTCAAACTTAATTAAAAAAAAGTCATTTAAGCCTTTTCACAGTGAGATCTATGCGATATGGCCGAGAAATGTAATTTTGATGTTAACTACCAAACCGCTGCGCAGAAGTCAACCAAACTTCACCCATTAGTGTATTGTATCACAATCTAGTAGTTACATTTGGAAATTTAGTTCTAGGACATTTTGATTGAGCGCAATCATCAAACTTAATTAAAAAAGTCATTTAAGCCTTTTCACAGTGAGATCTATGCGATATGGCCGAGAAATGTAATTTTGATGTTAACTCCCAAACCGCTGCGCAGAAGTCAACCAAACTTCACCCATTAGTGTATTGTATCACAATCTAGTAGTTACATGTGGAAATTTGGTTCTAGGACATTTGATTTGAGCGCAATCCTCAAACTTAGGTCAAAAAAGCCATTTAAGCCTTTTCACGGTGAGATCTATGCGATATGGCCGAGAAATGTAATTTTGATGTTAACTCCCAAACCGCTGCGCAGAAGTCAACCAAACTTCACCCAATAGTGTATTGTATCACATTCTAGTAGTTACATTTGAAAATTTCGTTCTAGGACATTAAATTTGAGCGCAATCCTCAAACTTAGGTCAAAAAAGCCATTTAAGCCTTTTCACAGTGAGATCTATGCGATATGGCCGAGAAATGTAATTTTGATGTTAACTCCCAAACCGCTGCGCAGAAGTCAACCAAACTTCACCCATTAGTGTATTGTATCACAATCTAGTAGTTACATGTGGAAATTTGGTTCTAGGACATTTGATTTGAGCGCAATCCTCAAACTTAGGTCAAAAAAGCCATTTAAGCCTTTTCACAGTGAGATCTATGCGATATGGCCGAGAAATGTAATTTTGATGTTAACTCCCAAACCGCTGCGCAGAAGTCAACCAAACTTCACCCAATAGTGTATTGTATCACATTCTAGTAGTTACATTTGAAAATTTCGTACTAGGACATTTGGTTTGAGCGCAATCATTAAACGTAGGTCAAAAAAGCCATTTAAGCCTTTTCACAGTGAGATCTATGCGATATGGCCGAGAAATGTAATTTTGATGTTAACTCCCAAACCGCTGCGCAGAAGTCAACTAAACTTCACCCAATAGTGTATTGTTTCACATTCTAGTAGTTACATTTGAAAATTTCGTTCTAGGACATTTGGTTTGAGCGCAATCATTAAACTTAATTAAAAAAGTCATTTAAGCCTTTTCACAGTGAGATCTATGCGATATGGCCGAGAAATGTAATTTTGATGTTAACTCCCAAACCGCTGCGCAGAAGTCAACCAAACTTCACCCATTAGTGTATTGTATCACAATCTAGTAATTACATGTGGAAATTTGGTTCTAGGACATTTGATTTGAGCGCAATCCTCAAACTTAGGTCAAAAAAGCCATTTAAGCCTTTTCACAGTGAGATCTATGCGATATGGCCGAGAAATGTAATTTTGATGTTAACTCCCAAACCGCTGCGCAGAAGTCAACTAAACTTCACCCAATAGTGTATTTTATCACAATCTAGTAGTTACATTTGGAAATTTAGTTCTAGGACATTTGATTTGAGCGCAATCTTCAAACTTAATTAAAAAAAAGTCATTTAAGCCTTTTCACAGTGAGATCTATGCGATATGGCCGAGAAATGTAATTTTGATGTTAACTACCAAACCGCTGCGCAGAAGTCAACCAAACTTCACCCATTAGTGTATTGTATCACAATCTAGTAGTTACATTTGGAAATTTAGTTCTAGGACATTTTGATTGAGCGCAATCATCAAACTTAATTAAAAAAGTCATTTAAGCCTTTTCACAGTGAGATCTATGCGATATGGCCGAGAAATGTAATTTTGATGTTAACTCCCAAACCGCTGCGCAGAAGTCAACCAAACTTCACCCATTAGTGTATTGTATCACAATCTAGTAGTTACATGTGGAAATTTGGTTCTAGGACATTTGATTTGAGCGCAATCCTCAAACTTAGGTCAAAAAAGCCATTTAAGCCTTTTCACGGTGAGATCTATGCGATATGGCCGAGAAATGTAATTTTGATGTTAACTCCCAAACCGCTGCGCAGAAGTCAACCAAACTTCACCCAATAGTGTATTGTATCACATTCTAGTAGTTACATTTGAAAATTTCGTTCTAGGACATTAAATTTGAGCGCAATCCTCAAACTTAGGTCAAAAAAGCCATTTAAGCCTTTTCACAGTGAGATCTATGCGATATGGCCGAGAAATGTAATTTTGATGTTAACTCCCAAACCGCTGCGCAGAAGTCAACCAAACTTCACCCATTAGTGTATTGTATCACAATCTAGTAGTTACATGTGGAAATTTGGTTCTAGGACATTTGATTTGAGCGCAATCCTCAAACTTAGGTCAAAAAAGCCATTTAAGCCTTTTCACAGTGAGATCTATGCGATATGGCCGAGAAATGTAATTTTGATGTTAACTCCCAAACCGCTGCGCAGAAGTCAACCAAACTTCACCCAATAGTGTATTGTATCACATTCTAGTAGTTACATTTGAAAATTTCGTACTAGGACATTTGGTTTGAGCGCAATCATTAAACGTAGGTCAAAAAAGCCATTTAAGCCTTTTCACAGTGAGATCTATGCGATATGGCCGAGAAATGTAATTTTGATGTTAACTCCCAAACCGCTGCGCAGAAGTCAACTAAACTTCACCCAATAGTGTATTGTTTCACATTCTAGTAGTTACATTTGAAAATTTCGTTCTAGGACATTTGGTTTGAGCGCAATCATTAAACTTAATTAAAAAAGTCATTTAAGCCTTTTCACAGTGAGATCTATGCGATATGGCCGAGAAATGTAATTTTGATGTTAACTCCCAAACCGCTGCGCAGAAGTCAACCAAACTTCACCCATTAGTGTATTGTATCACAATCTAGTAATTACATGTGGAAATTTGGTTCTAGGACATTTGATTTGAGCGCAATCCTCAAACTTAGGTCAAAAAAGCCATTTAAGCCTTTTCACAGTGAGATCTATGCGATATGGCCGAGAAATGTAATTTTGATGTTAACTCCAAAACCGCTGCGCAGAAGTAAACCAAACTTCACCCATTAGTGTATTGTATCACAATCTAGTAGTTACATGTGGAAATTTGGTTCTAGCACATTTGATTTGAGCGCAATCCTCAAACTTAGGTCAAAAAAGCCATTTAAGCCTTTTCACAGTGAGATCTATGCGATATGGCCGAGAAATGTAATTTTGATGTTAACTCCCAAACCGCTGCGCAGAAGTCAACCAAACTTCACCCAATAGTGTATTGTATCACAATCTAGTAGTTACATTTGAAAATTTTGTTCTAGGACATTTTGTTTGAACGCAATCATCAAACTTAATTAAAAAAGTCATTTAAGCCTTTTCACAGTGAGATCTATGCGATATGGCCGAGAAATGTAATTTTGATGTTAACTCCCAAACCGCTGCGCAGAAGTCAACCAAACTTCACCCAATAGTGTATTGTATCACAATCTAGTAGTTACATTTGAAAATTTTGTTCTAGGAAATTTTGTTTGAGCGCAATCATCAAACTTAATTAAAAAAGTCATTTAAGCCTTTTCACAGTGAGATCTATGCGATATGGCCGAGAAATGTAATTTTGATGTTAACTCCCAAACCGCTGCGCAGAAGTCAACCAAACTTCACCCATTAGTGTATTGTATCACAATCTAGTAGTTACATGTGGAAATTTGGTTCTAGGACATTTGATTTGAGCGCAATCCTCAAACCTAGGTCAAAAAAGCCATTTAAGCCTTTTCACAGTGAGATCTATGCGATATGGCCGAGAAATGTAATTTTGATGTTAACTCCCAAACCGCTGCGCAGAAGTCAACCAAACTTCACCCAATAGTGTATTGTATCACAATCTAGTGGTTACATTTGAAAATTTTGTTCTAGGACATTTTGTTTGAACGCAATCATCAAACTTAATTAAAAAAGTCATTTAAGCCTTTTCACAGTGAGATCTATGCGATATGGCCGAGAAATGTAATTTTGATGTTAACTCCCAAACCGCTGCGCAGAAGTCAACCAAACTTCACCCAATAGTGTATTGTATCACAATCTAGTAGTTACATTTAAAAATTTTGTTCTAGGACATTTTGTTTGAGCGCAATCCTCAAACTTAGGTCAAAAAAGCCATTTAAGCCTTTTCACAGTGAGATCTATGCGATATGGCCGAGAAATGTAATTTTGATGTTAACTCCCAAACCGCTGCGCAGAAGTCAACCAAACTTCACCCAATAGTGTATTGTATCACATTCTAGTAGTTACATTTGAAAATTTCGTTCTAGGACATTTGGTTTGAGCGCAATCATTAAACTTAGGTCAAAAAAGCCATTTAAGCCTTTTCACAGTGAGATCTATGCGATATGGCCGAGAAATGTAATTTTGATGTTAACTCCCAAACCGCTGCGCAGAAATAAAACCAAACTTCACCCATTAGTGTATTGTATCACAATCTAGTAGTTACATGTGGAAAATTGGTTCTAGGACATTTGATTTGAGCGCAATCCTCAAACTTAGGTCAAAAAAGCCATTTAAGCCTTTTCACGGTGAGATCTATGCGATATGGCCGAGAAATGTAATTTTGATGTTAACTCCCAAACCGCTGCGCAGAAGTCAAGCAAACTTCACCCAATAGTGTATTGTATCACAATCTAGTAGTTACATTTGAAAATTTTGTTTTAGGAAATTTTGTTTGAGCGCAATCATCAAACTTAATTAAAAAAGTCATTTAAGCCTTTTCACAGTGAGATCTATGCGATATGGCCGAGAAATGTAATTTTGATGTTAACTCCCAAACCGCTGCACAGAAGTCAACCAAACTTCACCCATTAGTGTATTGTATCACAATCTAGTAGTTACATGTGGACATTTGGTTCTAGGACATTTGATTTGAGCGCAATCCTCAAACTTAGGTCAAAAAAGCCATTTAAGCCTTTTCACAGTGAGATCTATGCGATATGGCCGAGAAATGTAATTTTGATGTTAACTCCCAAACCGCTGCGCAGAAGTCAACCAAACTTCACCCAATAGTGTATTGTATCACATTCTAGTAGTTACATTTGAAAATTTCGTTCTAGGACATTTGGTTTGAGCGCAATCATTAAACTTAATTAAAAAAGTCATTTAAGCCTTTTCACAGTGAGATCTATGCGAAATGGCCGAGAAATGTAATTTTGATGTTAACTCCCAAACCGCTGCGCAGAAGTCAACCAAACTTCACCCATTAGTGTATTGTATCACAATCTAGTAATTACATGTGGAAATTTGGTTCTAGGACATTTGATTTGAGCGCAATCCTCAAACTTAGGTCAAAAAAGCCATTTAAGCCTTTTCACAGTGAGATCTATGCGATATGGCCGAGAAATGTAATTTTGATGTTAACTCCCAAACCGCTGCGCAGAAGTCAACCAAACTTCACCCAATAGTGTATTGTATCACATTCTAGTAGTTACATTTGAAAATTTCGTTCTAGGACATTTGGTTTGAGCGCAATCATTAAACTTAGGTCAAAAAAGCCATTTAAGCCTTTTCACAGTGAGATCTATGCGATATGGCCAAGAAATGTAATTTTGATGTTAACTCCCAAACCGCTGCGCAGAAGTCAACTAAACTTCACCCATTAGTGTATTGTATCACAATCTAGTAGTTACATGTAGAAATTTGGTTCTAGGACATTTGATTTGAGCGCAATCCTCAAACTTAGGTCAAAAAAGCCATTTAAGCCTTTTCACAGTGAGATCTATGCGATATGGCCGAGAAATGTAATTTTGATGTTAACTCCCAAACCGCTGCGCAGAAGTCAACCAAACTTCACCCAATAGTGTATTGTATCACATTCTAGTAGTTACATTTGAAAATTTCGTTCTAGGACATTTGGTTTGAGCGCAATCATTAAACTTAGGTCAAAAAAGCCATTTAAGCCTTTTCACAGTGAGATCTATGCGATATGGCCGAGAAATGTAATTTTGATGTTAACTTCCAAACCGCAGCGCAGAAGTCAACTAAACTTCACCCAATAGTGTATTGTATCACATTCTAGTAGTTACATTTGAAAATTTCGTTCTAGGACATTTGGTTTGAGCGCAATCATTAAACTTAATTAAAAAAGTCATTTAAGCCTTTTCACAGTGAGATCTATGCGATATGGCCGAGAAATGTAATTTTGATGTTAACTCCCAAACCGCTGCGCAGAAGTCAACCAAACTTCACCCATTAGTGTATTGTATCAAAATCTAGTAATTACATGTGGAAATTTGGTTCTAGGACATTTGATTTGAGCGCAATCCTCAAACTTAGGTCAAAAAAGCCATTTAAGCCTTTTCACAGTGAGATCTATGCGATATGGCCGAGAAATGTAATTTTGATGTTAACTCCCAAACCGCTGCGCAGAAGTAAACCAAACTTCACCCATTAGTGTATTGTATCACAATCTAGTAGTTACATGTGGAAATTTGGTTCTAGGACATTTGATTTGAGCGCAATCCTCAAACTTAGGTCAAAAAAGCCATTTAAGCCTTTTCACAGTGAGATCTATGCGATATGGCCGAGAAATGTAATTTTGATGTTAACTCCCAAACCGCTGCGCAGAAGTCAACCAAACTTCACCCAATAGTGTATTGTATCACAATCTAGTAGTTACATTTGAAAATTTTGTTCTAGGACATTTTGTTTGAACGCAATCATCAAACTTAATTAAAAAAGTCATTTAAGCCTTTTCACAGTGAGATCTATGCGATATGGCCGAGAAATGTAATTTTGATGTTAACTCCCAAACCGCTGCGCAGAAGTCAACCAAACTTCACCCAATAGTGTATTGTATCACAATCTAGTAGTTACATTTGAAAATTTTGTTCTAGGAAATTTTGTTTGAGCGCAATCATCAAACTTAATTAAAAAAGTCATTTAAGCCTTTTCACAGTGAGATCTATGCGATATGGCCGAGAAATGTAATTTTGATGTTAACTCCCAAACCGCTGCGCAGAAGTCAACCAAACTTCACCCATTAGTGTATTGTATCACAATCTAGTAGTTACATGTGGAAATTTGGTTTTAGGACATTTGATTTGAGCGCAATCCTCAAACTTAGGTCAAAAAAGCCATTTAAGCCTTTTCACAGTGAGATCTATGCGATATGGCCGAGAAATGTAATTTTAATGTTAACTCCCAAACCGCTGCGCAGAAGTCAACCAAACTTCACCCAATAGTGTATTGTATCACAATCTAGTAGTTACATTTGAAAATTTTGTTCTAGGACATTTTGTTTGAACGCAATCATTAAACTTAATTAAAAAAGTCATTTAAGCCTTTTCACAGTGAGATCTATGCGATATGGCCGAGAAATGTAATTTTGATGTTAACTCCCAAACCGCTGCGCAGAAGTCAACCAAACTTCACCCAATAGTGTATTGTATCACAATCTAGTAGTTACATTTGAAAATTTTGTTCTAGGACATTTTGTTTGAGCGCAATCCTCAAACTTAGGTCAAAAAAGCCATTTAAGCCTTTTCACAGTGAGATCTATGCGATATGGCCGAGAAATGTAATTTTGATGTTAACTCCCAAACCGCTGCGCAGAAGTCAACCAAACTTCACCCAATAGTGTATTGTATCACATTCTAGTAGTTACATTTGAAAATTTTGTTCTAGGACATTTGGTTTGAGCGCAATCATTAAACTTAGGTCAAAAAAGCCATTTAAGCCTTTTCACAGTGAGATCTATGCGATATGGCCGAGAAATGTAATTTTGATGTTAACTCCCAAACGGCTGCGCAGAAGTAAACCAAACTTCACCCATTAGTGTATTGTATCACAATCTAGTAGTTACATGTGGAAATTTGGTTCTAGGACATTTGATTTGAGCGCAATCCTCAAACTTAGGTCAAAAAAGCCATTTAAGCCTTTTCACAGTGAGATCTATGCGATATGGCCGAGAAATGTAATTTTGATGTTAACTCCCAAACCGCTGCGCAGAAGTCAACCAAACTTCACCCAATAGTGTATTGTATCACAATCTAGTAGTTACATTTGAAAATTTTGTTCTAGGACATTTTGTTTGAACGCAATCATCAAACGTAATTAAAAAAGTCATTTAAGCCTTTTCACAGTGAGATCTATGCGATATGGCCGAGAAATGTAATTTTGATTTTAACTCCCAAACCGCTGCGCAGAAGTCAACCAAACTTCACCCATTAGTGTATTGTATCACAATCTAGTAGTTACATGTGGAAATTTGGTTATAGGACATTTGATTTGAGCGCAATCCTCAAACTTAGGTCAAAAAAGCCATTTAAGCCTTTTCACAGTGAGATCTATGCGATATGGCCGAGAAATGTAATTTTGATGTTAACTCCCAAACCGCTGCGCAGAAGTCAACCAAACTTCACCCAATAGTGTATTTTATCACAATCTAGTAGTTACATTTGGAAATTTAGTTCTAGGACATTTGATTTGAGCGCAATCTTCAAACTTAATTAAAAAAAGTCATTTAAGCCTTTTCACAGTGAGATCTATGCGATATGGCCGAGAAATGTAATTTTGATGTTCACTCCCAAACCGCTGCGCAGAAGTCAACCAAACTTCAACCATTAGTGTATTGTATCACAATCTAGTAGTTACATATGGAAATTTGGTTCTAGGAAATTTGATTTGAGCGCAATCCTCAAACTTAGGTCAAAAAAGCCATTTAAGCCTTTTCACAGTGAGATCTATGCGATATGGCCGAGAAATGTAATTTTGATGTTAACTCCCAAACCGCTGCGCAGAAGTCAACCAAACTTCAACCATTAGTGTATTGTATCACAATCTAGTAGTTACATTTGAAAATTTTGTTCTAGGACATTTTGTTTGAGCGCAATCATCAAACTTAATTAAAAAAGTCATTTAAGCCTTTTCACAGTGAGATCTATGCGATATGGCCGAGAAATGTAATTTTGATGTTAACTCCCAAACCGCTGCGCAGAAGTCAACCAAACTTCACCCATTAGTGTATTGTATCACAATCTAGTAGTTACATGTGGAAATTTGGTTCTAGGACATTTGATTTGAGCGCAATCCTCAAACTTAGGTCAAAAAAGCCATTTAAGCCTTTTCACAGTGAGATCTATGCGATATGGCCGAGAAATGTAATTTTGATGTTAACTCCCAAACCGCTGCGCAGAAGTCAACCAAACTTCACCCAATAGTGTATTGTATCACATTCTAGTAGTTACATTTGAAAATTTCGTTCTAGGACATTTGGTTTGAGCGCAATCATTAAACTTAGGTCAAAAAAGCCATTTAAGCCTTTTCACAGTGAGATCTATGCGATATGGCCGAGAAATGTAATTTTGATGTTAACTCCCAAACCGCTGCGCAGAAGTCAACCAAACTTCACCCAATAGTGTATTGTATCACATTCTAGTAGTTACATTTGAAAATTTCGTTCTAGGACATTTGGTTTGAGCGCAATCATTAAACTTAATTAAAAAAGTCATTTAAGCCTTTTCACAGTGAGATCTATGCGATATGGCCGAGAAATGTAATTTTGATGTTAACTCCCAAACCGCTGCGCAGAAGTCAACCAAACTTCACCCAATAGTGTATTGTATCACAATCTAGTAGTTACATTTGAAAATTTTGTTCTAGGACATTTTGTTTGAACGCAATCATCAAACTTAATTAAAAAAGTCATTTAAGCCTTTTCACAGTGAGATCTATGCGATATGGCCGAGAAATGTAATTTTGATTTTAACTCCCAAACCGCTGCGCAGAAGTCAACCAAACTTCACCCATTAGTGTATTGTATCACAATCTAGTAGTTACATGTGGAAATTTGGTTATAGGACATTTGATTTGAGCGCAATCCTCAAACTTAGGTCAAAAAAGCCATTTAAGCCTTTTCACAGTGAGATCTATGCGATATGGCCGAGAAATGTAATTTTGATGTTAACTCCCAAACCGCTGCGCAGAAGTCAACCAAACTTCACCCAATAGTGTATTTTATCACAATCTAGTAGTTACATTTGGAAATTTAGTTCTAGGACATTTGATTTGAGCGCAATCTTCAAACTTAATTAAAAAAAGTCATTTAAGCCTTTTCACAGTGAGATCTATGCGATATGGCCGAGAAATGTAATTTTGATGTTCACTCCCAAACCGCTGCGCAGAAGTCAACCAAACTTCAACCATTAGTGTATTGTATCACAATCTAGTAGTTACATGTGGAAATTTGGTTCTAGGACATTTGATTTGAGCGCAATCCTCAAACTTAGGTCAAAAAAGCCATTTAAGCCTTTTCACAGTGAGATCTATGCGATATGGCCGAGAAATGTAATTTTGATGTTAAATCCCAAACCGCTGCGCAGAAGTCAACCAAACTTCACCCAATAGTGTATTGTATCACAATCTAGTAGTTACATTTGAAAATTTTGTTCTAGGACATTTTGTTTGAGTGCAATCATCAAACTTAATTAAAAAAGTCATTTAAGCCTTTTCACAGTGAGATCTATGCGATATGGCCGAGAAATGTAATTTTGATGTTAACTCCCAAACGGCTGCGCAGAAGTAAACCAAACTTCACCCATTAGTGTATTGTATCACAATCTAGTAGTTACATGTGGAAATTTGGTTCTAGGACATTTGATTTGAGCGCAATCCTCAAACTTAGGTCAAAAAAGCCATTTAAGCCTTTTCACAGTGAGATCTATGCGATATGGCCGAGAAATGTAATTTTGATGTTAACTCCCAAACCGCTGCGCAGAAGTCAACCAAACTTCATCCAATAGTGTATTGTATCACAATCTAGTAGTTACATTTGAAAATTTTGTTCTAGGACATTTTGTTTGAACGCAATCATCAAACGTAATTAAAAAAGTCATTTAAGCCTTTTCACAGTGAGATCTATGCGATATGGCCGAGAAATGTAATTTTGATTTTAACTCCCAAACCGCTGCGCAGAAGTCAACCAAACTTCACCCATTAGTGTATTGTATCACAATCTAGTAGTTACATGTGGAAATTTGGTTATAGGACATTTGATTTGAGCGCAATCCTCAAACTTAGGTCAAAAAAGCCATTTAAGCCTTTTCACAGTGAGATCTATGCGATATGGCCGAGAAATGTAATTTTGATGTTAACTCCCAAACCGCTGCGCAGAAGTCAACCAAACTTCACCCAATAGTGTATTTTATCACAATCTAGTAGTTACATTTGGAAATTTAGTTCTAGGACATTTGATTTGAGCGCAATCTTCAAACTTAATTAAAAAAAGTCATTTAAGCCTTTTCACAGTGAGATCTATGCGATATGGCCGAGAAATGTAATTTTGATGTTCACTCCCAAACCGCTGCGCAGAAGTCAACCAAACTTCAACCATTAGTGTATTGTATCACAATCTAGTAGTTACATATGGAAATTTGGTTCTAGGAAATTTGATTTGAGTGCAATCCTCAAACTTAGGTCAAAAAAGCCATTTAAGCCTTTTCACAGTGAGATCTATGCGATATGGCCGAGAAATGTAATTTTGATGTTAACTCCCAAACCGCTGCGCAGAAGTCAACCAAACTTCAACCATTAGTGTATTGTATCACAATCTAGTAGTTACATTTGAAAATTTTGTTCTAGGACATTTTGTTTGAGCGCAATCATCAAACTTAATTAAAAAAGTCATTTAAGCCTTTTCACAGTGAGATCTATGCGATATGGCCGAGAAATGTAATTTTGATGTTAACTCCCAAACCGCTGCGCAGAAGTCAACCAAACTTCACCCATTAGTGTATTGTATCACAATCTAGTAGTTACATGTGGAAATTTGGTTCTAGGACATTTGATTTGAGCGCAATCCTCAAACTTAGGTCAAAAAAGCCATTTAAGCCTTTTCACAGTGAGATCTATGCGATATGGCCGAGAAATGTAATTTTGATGTTAACTCCCAAACCGCTGCGCAGAAGTCAACCAAACTTCACCCAATAGTGTATTGTATCACATTCTAGTAGTTACATTTGAAAATTTCGTTCTAGGACATTTGGTTTGAGCGCAATCATTAAACTTAGGTCAAAAAAGCCATTTAAGCCTTTTCACAGTGAGATCTATGCGATATGGCCGAGAAATGTAATTTTGATGTTAACTCCCAAACCGCTGCGCAGAAGTCAACCAAACTTCACCCAATAGTGTATTGTATCACATTCTAGTAGTTACATTTGAAAATTTCGTTCTAGGACATTTGGTTTGAGCGCAATCATTAAACTTAATTAAAAAAGTCATTTAAGCCTTTTCACAGTGAGATCTATGCGATATGGCCGAGAAATGTAATTTTGATGTTAACTCCCAAACCGCTGCGCAGAAGTCAACCAAACTTCACCCAATAGTGTATTGTATCACAATCTAGTAGTTACATTTGAAAATTTTGTTCTAGGACATTTTGTTTGAACGCAATCATCAAACTTAATTAAAAAAGTCATTTAAGCCTTTTCACAGTGAGATCTATGCGATATGGCCGAGAAATGTAATTTTGATTTTAACTCCCAAACCGCTGCGCAGAAGTCAACCAAACTTCACCCATTAGTGTATTGTATCACAATCTAGTAGTTACATGTGGAAATTTGGTTATAGGACATTTGATTTGAGCGCAATCCTCAAACTTAGGTCAAAAAAGCCATTTAAGCCTTTTCACAGTGAGATCTATGCGATATGGCCGAGAAATGTAATTTTGATGTTAACTCCCAAACCGCTGCGCAGAAGTCAACCAAACTTCACCCAATAGTGTATTTTATCACAATCTAGTAGTTACATTTGGAAATTTAGTTCTAGGACATTTGATTTGAGCGCAATCTTCAAACTTAATTAAAAAAAGTCATTTAAGCCTTTTCACAGTGAGATCTATGCGATATGGCCGAGAAATGTAATTTTGATGTTCACTCCCAAACCGCTGCGCAGAAGTCAACCAAACTTCAACCATTAGTGTATTGTATCACAATCTAGTAGTTACATGTGGAAATTTGGTTCTAGGACATTTGATTTGAGCGCAATCCTCAAACTTAGGTCAAAAAAGCCATTTAAGCCTTTTCACAGTGAGATCTATGCGATATGGCCGAGAAATGTAATTTTGATGTTAAATCCCAAACCGCTGCGCAGAAGTCAACCAAACTTCACCCAATAGTGTATTGTATCACAATCTAGTAGTTACATTTGAAAATTTTGTTCTAGGACATTTTGTTTGAGTGCAATCATCAAACTTAATTAAAAAAGTCATTTAAGCCTTTTCACAGTGAGATCTATGCGATATGGCCGAGAAATGTAATTTTGATGTTAACTCCCAAACCGCTGCGCAGAAGTCAACCAAACTTCACCCATTAGTGTATTGTATCACAATCTAGTAGTTACATGTGGAAATTTGGTTCTAGGACATTTGATTTGAGCGCAATCCTCAAACTTAGGTCAAAAAAGCCATTTAAGCCTTTTCACGGTGAGATCTATGCGATATGGCCGAGAAATGTAATTTTGATGTTAACTCCCAAACCGCTGCGCAGAAGTCAACTAAACTTCACCCAATAGTGTATTGTATCACATTCTAGGAGTTACATTTGAAAATTTCGTTCTAGGACATTTGGTTTGAGCGCAATCATTAAACTTAATTAAAAAAGTCATTTAAGCCTTTTCACAGTGAGATCTATGCGATATGGCCGAGAAATGTAATTTTGATGTTAACTCCCAAACCGCTGCGCAGAAGTCAACCAAACTTCACCCATTAGTGTATTGTATCACAATCTAGTAATTACATGTGGAAATTTGGTTCTAGGACATTTGATTTGAGCGCAATCCTCAAACTTAGGTCAAAAATGCCATTTAAGCCTTTTCACAGTGAGATCTATGCGATATGGCCGAGAAATGTAATTTTGATGTTAACTCCCAAACCGCTGCGCAGAAGTAAACCAAACTTCACCCATTAGTGTATTGTATCACAATCTAGTAGTTACATGTGGAAATTTGGTTCTAGGACATTTGATTTGAGCGCAATCCTCAAACTTAGGTCAAAAAAGCCATTTAAGCCTTTTCACAGTGAGATCTATGCGATATGGCCGAGAAATGTAATTTTGATGTTAACTCCCAAACCGCTGCGCAGAAGTCAACTAAACTTCACCCAATAGTGTATTGTATCACATTCTAGTAGTTACATTTGAAAATTTCGTTCTAGGACATTTGGTTTGAGCGCAATCATTAAACTTAATTAAAAAAGTCATTTAAGCCTTTTCACAGTGAGATCTATGCGATATGGCCGAGAAATGTAATTTTGATGTTAACTCCCAAACCGCTGCGCAGAAGTCAACCAAACTTCACCCATTAGTGTATTGTATCACAATCTAGTAATTACATGTGGAAATTTGGTTCTAGGACATTTGATTTGAGCGCAATCCTCAAACTTAGGTCAAAAAAGCCATTTAAGCCTTTTCACAGTGAGATCTATGCGATATGGCCGAGAAATGTAATTTTGATGTTAACTCCCAAACCGCTGCGCAGAAGTAAACCAAACTTCACCCATTAGTGTATTGTATCACAATCTAGTAGTTACATGTGGAAATTTGGTTCTAGGACATTTGATTTGAGCGCAATCCTCAAACTTAGGTCAAAAAAGCCATTTAAGCCTTTTCACAGTGAGATCTATGCGATATGGCCGAGAAATGTAATTTTGATGTTAACTCCCAAACCGCTGCGCAGAAGTCAATCAAACTTCACCCAATAGTGTATTGTATCACAATCTAGTAGTTACATTTGAAAATTTTGTTCTAGGACATTTTGTTTGAACGCAATCATCAAACTTAATTAAAAAAGTCATTTAAGCCTTTTCACAGTGAGATCTATGCGATATGGCCGAGAAATGTAATTTTGATGTTAACTCCCAAACCGCTGCGCAGAAGTCAACCAAACTTCACCCAATAGTGTATTGTATCACAATCTAGTAGTTACATTTGAAAATTTTGTTCTAGGAAATTTTGTTTGAGCGCAATCATCAAACTTAATTAAAAAAGTCATTTAAGCCTTTCCACAGTGAGATCTATGCGATATGGCCGAGAAATGTAATTTTGATGTTAACTCCCAAACCGCTGCGCAGAAGTCAACCAAACTTCACCCAATAGTGTATTGTATCACATTCTAGTAGTTACATCTGAAAATTTCGTTCTAGGACATTTAGTTTGAGCGCAATCATTAAACTTAGGTCAAAAAAGCCATTTAAGCCTTTTCACAGTGAGATCTATGCGATATGGCCGAGAAATGTAATTTTGATGTTAACTCCCAAACCGCTGCGCAGAAGTCAACCAAACTTCACCCAATAGTGTATTGTATCACAATCTAGTAGTTACATTTGAAAATTTTGTTCTAGGACATTTTGTTTGAACGCAATCATCAAACTTAATTAAAAAAGTCATTTAAGCCTTTTCACAGTGAGATCTATGCGATATGGCCGAGAAATGTAATTTTGATTTTAACTCCCAAACCGCTGCGCAGAAGTCAACCAAACTTCACCCATTAGTGTATTGTATCACAATCTAGTAGTTACATGTGGAAATTTGGTTATAGGACATTTGATTTGAGCGCAATCCTCAAACTTAGGTCAAAAAAGCCATTTAAGCCTTTTCACAGTGAGATCTATGCGATATGGCCGAGAAATGTAATTTTGATGTTAACTCCCAAACCGCTGCGCAGAAGTCAACCAAACTTCACCCAATAGTGTATTGTATCACATTCTAGTAGTTACATTTGAAAATTTCGTTCTAGGACATTTGGTTTGAGCGCAATCATTAAACTTAGGTCAAAAAAGCCATTTAAGCCTTTTCACAGTGAGATCTATGCGATATGGCCGAGAAATGTAATTTTGATGTTAACTCCCAAACCGCTGCGCAGAAGTCAACCAAACTTCACCCAATAGTGTATTGTATCACATTCTAGTAGTTACATTTGAAAATTTCGTTCTAGGACATTTGGTTTGAGCGCAATCATTAAACTTAATTAAAAAAGTCATTTAAGCCTTTTCACAGTGAGATCTATGCGATATGGCCGAGAAATGTAATTTTGATGTTAACTCCCAAACCGCTGCGCAGAAGTCAACCAAACTTCACCCAATAGTGTATTGTATCACAATCTAGTAGTTACATTTGAAAATTTTGTTCTAGGACATTTTGTTTGAACGCAATCATCAAACTTAATTAAAAAAGTCATTTAAGCCTTTTCACAGTGAGATCTATGCGATATGGCCGAGAAATGTAATTTTGATTTTAACTCCCAAACCGCTGCGCAGAAGTCAACCAAACTTCACCCATTAGTGTATTGTATCACAATCTAGTAGTTACATGTGGAAATTTGGTTATAGGACATTTGATTTGAGCGCAATCCTCAAACTTAGGTCAAAAAAGCCATTTAAGCCTTTTCACAGTGAGATCTATGCGATATGGCCGAGAAATGTAATTTTGATGTTAACTCCCAAACCGCTGCGCAGAAGTCAACCAAACTTCACCCAATAGTGTATTTTATCACAATCTAGTAGTTACATTTGGAAATTTAGTTCTAGGACATTTGATTTGAGCGCAATCTTCAAACTTAATTAAAAAAAGTCATTTAAGCCTTTTCACAGTGAGATCTATGCGATATGGCCGAGAAATGTAATTTTGATGTTCACTCCCAAACCGCTGCGCAGAAGTCAACCAAACTTCAACCATTAGTGTATTGTATCACAATCTAGTAGTTACATGTGGAAATTTGGTTCTAGGACATTTGATTTGAGCGCAATCCTCAAACTTAGGTCAAAAAAGCCATTTAAGCCTTTTCACAGTGAGATCTATGCGATATGGCCGAGAAATGTAATTTTGATGTTAAATCCCAAACCGCTGCGCAGAAGTCAACCAAACTTCACCCAATAGTGTATTGTATCACAATCTAGTAGTTACATTTGAAAATTTTGTTCTAGGACATTTTGTTTGAGTGCAATCATCAAACTTAATTAAAAAAGTCATTTAAGCCTTTTCACAGTGAGATCTATGCGATATGGCCGAGAAATGTAATTTTGATGTTAACTCCCAAACCGCTGCGCAGAAGTCAACCAAACTTCACCCATTAGTGTATTGTATCACAATCTAGTAGTTACATGTGGAAATTTGGTTCTAGGACATTTGATTTGAGCGCAATCCTCAAACTTAGGTCAAAAAAGCCATTCAAGCCTTTTCACGGTGAGATCTATGCGATATGGCCGAGAAATGTAATTTTGATGTTAACTCCCAAACCGCTGCGCAGAAGTCAACTAAACTTCACCCAATAGTGTATTGTATCACATTCTAGGAGTTACATTTGAAAATTTCGTTCTAGGACATTTGGTTTGAGCGCAATCATTAAACTTAATTAAAAAAGTCATTTAAGCCTTTTCACAGTGAGATCTATGCGATATGGCCGAGAAATGTAATTTTGATGTTAACTCCCAAACCGCTGCGCAGAAGTCAACCAAACTTCACCCATTAGTGTATTGTATCACAATCTAGTAATTACATGTGGAAATTTGGTTCTAGGACATTTGATTTGAGCGCAATCCTCAAACTTAGGTCAAAAAAGCCATTTAAGCCTTTTCACAGTGAGATCTATGCGATATGGCCGAGAAATGTAATTTTGATGTTAACTCCCAAACCGCTGCGCAGAAGTAAACCAAACTTCACCCATTAGTGTATTGTATCACAATCTAGTAGTTACATGTGGAAATTTGGTTCTAGGACATTTGATTTGAGCGCAATCCTCAAACTTAGGTCAAAAAAGCCATTTAAGCCTTTTCACAGTGAGATCTATGCGATATGGCCGAGAAATGTAATTTTGATGTTAACTCCCAAACCGCTGCGCAGAAGTCAACTAAACTTCACCCAATAGTGTATTGTATCACATTCTAGTAGTTACATTTGAAAATTTCGTTCTAGGACATTTGGTTTGAGCGCAATCATTAAACTTAATTAAAAAAGTCATTTAAGCCTTTTCACAGTGAGATCTATGCGATATGGCCGAGAAATGTAATTTTGATGTTAACTCCCAAACCGCTGCGCAGAAGTCAACCAAACTTCACCCATTAGTGTATTGTATCACAATCTAGTAATTACATGTGGAAATTTGGTTCTAGGACATTTGATTTGAGCGCAATCCTCAAACTTAGGTCAAAAAAGCCATTTAAGCCTTTTCACAGTGAGATCTATGCGATATGGCCGAGAAATGTAATTTTGATGTTAACTCCCAAACCGCTGCGCAGAAGTAAACCAAACTTCACCCATTAGTGTATTGTATCACAATCTAGTAGTTACATGTGGAAATTTGGTTCTAGGACATTTGATTTGAGCGCAATCCTCAAACTTAGGTCAAAAAAGCCATTTAAGCCTTTTCACAGTGAGATCTATGCGATATGGCCGAGAAATGTAATTTTGATGTTAACTCCCAAACCGCTGCGCAGAAGTCAATCAAACTTCACCCAATAGTGTATTGTATCACAATCTAGTAGTTACATTTGAAAATTTTGTTCTAGGACATTTTGTTTGAACGCAATCATCAAACTTAATTAAAAAAGTCATTTAAGCCTTTTCACAGTGAGATCTATGCGATATGGCCGAGAAATGTAATTTTGATGTTAACTCCCAAACCGCTGCGCAGAAGTCAACCAAACTTCACCCAATAGTGTATTGTATCACAATCTAGTAGTTACATTTGAAAATTTTGTTCTAGGAAATTTTGTTTGAGCGCAATCATCAAACTTAATTAAAAAAGTCATTTAAGCCTTTCCACAGTGAGATCTATGCGATATGGCCGAGAAATGTAATTTTGATGTTAACTCCCAAACCGCTGCGCAGAAGTCAACCAAACTTCACCCAATAGTGTATTGTATCACATTCTAGTAGTTACATCTGAAAATTTCGTTCTAGGACATTTAGTTTGAGCGCAATCATTAAACTTAGGTCAAAAAAGCCATTTAAGCCTTTTCACAGTGAGATCTATGCGATATGGCCGAGAAATGTAATTTTGATGTTAACTCCCAAACCGCTGCGCAGAAGTCAACCAAACTTCACCCAATAGTGTATTGTATCACAATCTAGTAGTTACATTTGAAAATTTTGTTCTAGGACATTTTGTTTGAACGCAATCATCAAACTTAATTAAAAAAGTCATTTAAGCCTTTTCACAGTGAGATCTATGCGATATGGCCGAGAAATGTAATTTTGATTTTAACTCCCAAACCGCTGCGCAGAAGTCAACCAAACTTCACCCATTAGTGTATTGTATCACAATCTAGTAGTTACATGTGGAAATTTGGTTATAGGACATTTGATTTGAGCGCAATCCTCAAACTTAGGTCAAAAAAGCCATTTAAGCCTTTTCACAGTGAGATCTATGCGATATGGCCGAGAAATGTAATTTTGATGTTAACTCCCAAACCGCTGCGCAGAAGTCAACCAAACTTCACCCAATAGTGTATTTTATCACAATCTAGTAGTTACATTTGGAAATTTAGTTCTAGGACATTTGGTTTGAGCGCAATCATTAAACTTAATTAAAAAAGTCATTTAAGCCTTTTCACAGTGAGATCTATGCGATATGGCCGAGAAATGTAATTTTGATGTTAACTCCCAAACCGCTGCGCAGAAGTCAACCAAACTTCACCCATTAGTGTATTGTATCACAATCTAGTAATTACATGTGGAAATTTGGTTCTAGGACATTTGATTTGAGCGCAATCCTCAAACTTAGGTCAAAAAAGCCATTTAAGCCTTTTCACAGTGAGATCTATGCGATATGGCCGAGAAATGTAATTTTGATGTTAACTCCCAAACCGCTGCGCAGAAGTAAACCAAACTTCACCCATTAGTGTATTGTATCACAATCTAGTAGTTACATGTGGAAATTTGGTTCTAGGACATTTGATTTGAGCGCAATCCTCAAACTTAGGTCAAAAAAGCCATTTAAGCCTTTTCACAGTGAGATCTATGCGATATGGCCGAGAAATGTAATTTTGATGTTAACTCCCAAACCGCTGCGCAGAAGTCAACTAAACTTCACCCAATAGTGTATTGTATCACATTCTAGTAGTTACATTTGAAAATTTCGTTCTAGGACATTTGGTTTGAGCGCAATCATTAAACTTAATTAAAAAAGTCATTTAAGCCTTTTCACAGTGAGATCTATGCGATATGGCCGAGAAATGTAATTTTGATGTTAACTCCCAAACCGCTGCGCAGAAGTCAACCAAACTTCACCCATTAGTGTATTGTATCACAATCTAGTAATTACATGTGGAAATTTGGTTCTAGGACATTTGATTTGAGCGCAATCCTCAAACTTAGGTCAAAAAAGCCATTTAAGCCTTTTCACAGTGAGATCTATGCGATATGGCCGAGAAATGTAATTTTGATGTTAACTCCCAAACCGCTGCGCAGAAGTAAACCAAACTTCACCCATTAGTGTATTGTATCACAATCTAGTAGTTACATGTGGAAATTTGGTTCTAGGACATTTGATTTGAGCGCAATCCTCAAACTTAGGTCAAAAAAGCCATTTAAGCCTTTTCACAGTGAGATCTATGCGATATGGCCGAGAAATGTAATTTTGATGTTAACTCCCAAACCGCTGCGCAGAAGTCAATCAAACTTCACCCAATAGTGTATTGTATCACAATCTAGTAGTTACATTTGAAAATTTTGTTCTAGGACATTTTGTTTGAACGCAATCATCAAACTTAATTAAAAAAGTCATTTAAGCCTTTTCACAGTGAGATCTATGCGATATGGCCGAGAAATGTAATTTTGATGTTAACTCCCAAACCGCTGCGCAGAAGTCAACCAAACTTCACCCAATAGTGTATTGTATCACAATCTAGTAGTTACATTTGAAAATTTTGTTCTAGGAAATTTTGTTTGAGCGCAATCATCAAACTTAATTAAAAAAGTCATTTAAGCCTTTCCACAGTGAGATCTATGCGATATGGCCGAGAAATGTAATTTTGATGTTAACTCCCAAACCGCTGCGCAGAAGTCAACCAAACTTCACCCAATAGTGTATTGTATCACATTCTAGTAGTTACATCTGAAAATTTCGTTCTAGGACATTTAGTTTGAGCGCAATCATTAAACTTAGGTCAAAAAAGCCATTTAAGCCTTTTCACAGTGAGATCTATGCGATATGGCCGAGAAATGTAATTTTGATGTTAACTCCCAAACCGCTGCGCAGAAGTCAACCAAACTTCACCCAATAGTGTATTGTATCACAATCTAGTAGTTACATTTGAAAATTTTGTTCTAGGACATTTTGTTTGAACGCAATCATCAAACTTAATTAAAAAAGTCATTTAAGCCTTTTCACAGTGAGATCTATGCGATATGGCCGAGAAATGTAATTTTGATTTTAACTCCCAAACCGCTGCGCAGAAGTCAACCAAACTTCACCCATTAGTGTATTGTATCACAATCTAGTAGTTACATGTGGAAATTTGGTTATAGGACATTTGATTTGAGCGCAATCCTCAAACTTAGGTCAAAAAAGCCATTTAAGCCTTTTCACAGTGAGATCTATGCGATATGGCCGAGAAATGTAATTTTGATGTTAACTCCCAAACCGCTGCGCAGAAGTCAACCAAACTTCACCCAATAGTGTATTTTATCACAATCTAGTAGTTACATTTGGAAATTTAGTTCTAGGACATTTGATTTGAGCGCAATCTTCAAACTTAATTAAAAAAAGTCATTTAAGCCTTTTCACAGTGAGATCTATGCGATATGGCCGAGAAATGTAATTTTGATGTTCACTCCCAAACCGCTGCGCAGAAGTCAACCAAACTTCAACCATTAGTGTATTGTATCACAATCTAGTAGTTACATGTGGAAATTTGGTTCTAGGACATTTGATTTTAGCGCAATCCTCAAACTTAGGTCAAAAAAGCCATTTAAGCCTTTTCACAGTGAGATCTATGCGATATGGCCGAGAAATGTAATTTTGATGTTAACTCCCAAACCGCTGCGCAGAAGTCAACCAAACTTCACCCAATAGTGTATTGTATCACAATCTAGTAGTTACATTTGAAAATTTTGTTCTAGGACATTTTGTTTGAGCGCAATCATCAAACTTAATTAAAAAAGTCATTTAAGCCTTTTCACAGTGAGATCTATGCGATATGGCCGAGAAATGTAATTTTGATGTTAACTCCCAAACCGCTGCGCAGAAGTCAACCAAACTTCACCCATTAGTGTATTGTATCACAATCTAGTAGTTACATGTGGAAATTTGGTTCTAGGACATTTGATTTGAGCGCAATCCTCAAACTTAGGTCAAAAAAGCCATTTAAGCCTTTTCACAGTGAGATCTATGCGATATGGCCGAGAAATGTAATTTTGATGTTAACTCCCAAACCGCTGCGCAGAAGTCAATCAAACTTCACCCAATAGTGTATTGTATCACAATCTAGTAGTTACATTTGAAAATTTTGTTCTAGGACATTTTGTTTGAACGCAATCATCAAACTTAATTAAAAAAGTCATTTAAGCCTTTTCACAGTGAGATCTATGCGATATGGCCGAGAAATGTAATTTTGATGTTAACTCCCAAACCGCTGCGCAGAAGTCAACCAAACTTCACCCAATAGTGTATTGTATCACAATCTAGTAGTTACATTTGAAAATTTTGTTCTAGGAAATTTTGTTTGAGCGCAATCATCAAACTTAATTAAAAAAGTCATTTAAGCCTTTCCACAGTGAGATCTATGCGATATGGCCGAGAAATGTAATTTTGATGTTAACTCCCAAACCGCTGCGCAGAAGTCAACCAAACTTCACCCAATAGTGTATTCTATCACATTCTAGTAGTTACATCTGAAAATTTCGTTCTAGGACATTTGGTTTGAGCGCAATCATTAAACTTAGGTCAAAAAAGCCATTTAAGCCTTTTCACAGTGAGATCTATGCGATATGGCCGAGAAATGTAATTTTGATGTTAACTCCCAAACCGCTGCGCAGAAGTCAACCAAACTTCACCCAATAGTGTATTGTATCACAATCTAGTAGTTACATTTGAAAATTTTGTTCTAGGACATTTTGTTTGAACGCAATCATCAAACTTAATTAAAAAAGTCATTTAAGCCTTTTCACAGTGAGATCTATGCGATATGGCCGAGAAATGTAATTTTGATTTTAACTCCCAAACCGCTGCGCAGAAGTCAACCAAACTTCACCCATTAGTGTATTGTATCACAATCTAGTAGTTACATGTGGAAATTTGGTTATAGGACATTTGATTTGAGCGCAATCCTCAAACTTAGGTCAAAAAAGCCATTTAAGCCTTTTCACAGTGAGATCTATGCGATATGGCCGAGAAATGTAATTTTGATGTTAACTCCCAAACCGCTGCGCAGAAGTCAACCAAACTTCACCCAATAGTGTATTTTATCACAATCTAGTAGTTACATTTGGAAATTTAGTTCTAGGACATTTGATTTGAGCGCAATCTTCAAACTTAATTAAAAAAAGTCATTTAAGCCTTTTCACAGTGAGATCTATGCGATATGGCCGAGAAATGTAATTTTGATGTTCACTCCCAAACCGCTGCGCAGAAGTCAACCAAACTTCAACCATTAGTGTATTGTATCACAATCTAGTAGTTACATGTGGAAATTTGGTTCTAGGACATTTGATTTGAGCGCAATCCTCAAACTTAGGTCAAAAAAGCCATTTAAGCCTTTTCACAGTGAGATCTATGCGATATGGCCGAGAAATGTAATTTTGATGTTAACTCCCAAACCGCTGCGCAGAAGTCAACCAAACTTCACCCAATAGTGTATTGTATCACAATCTAGTAGTTACATTTGAAAATTTTGTTCTAGGACATTTTGTTTGAGCGCAATCATCAAACTTAATTAAAAAAGTCATTTAAGCCTTTTCACAGTGAGATCTATGCGATATGGCCGAGAAATGTAATTTTGATGTTAACTCCCAAACCGCTGCGCAGAAGTCAACCAAACTTCACCCAATAGTGTATTGTATCACAATCTAGTAGTTACATTTGAAAATTTTGTTCTAGGAAATTTTGTTTGAGCGCAATCATCAAACTTAATTAAAAAAGTCATTTAAGCCTTTTCACAGTGAGATCTATGCGATATGGCCGAGAAATGTAATTTTGATGTTAACTCCCAAACCGCTGCGCAGAAGTCAACCAAACTTCACCCATTAGTGTATTGTATCACAATCTAGTAGTTACATGTGGAAATTTGGTTCTAGGACATTTGATTTGAGCGCAATCCTCAAACTTAGGTCAAAAAAGCCATTTAAGCCTTTTCACAGTGAGATCTATGCGATATGGCCGAGAAATGTAATTTTGATGTTAACTCCCAAACCGCTGCGCAGAAGTCAACCAAACTTCACCCAATAGTGTATTGTATCACAATCTAGTAGTTACATTTGAAAATTTTGTTCTAGGACATTTTGTTTGAGCGCAATCCTCAAACTTAGGTCAAAAAAGCCATTTAAGCCTTTTCACAGTGAGATCTATGCGATATGGCCGAGAAATGTAATTTTGATGTTAACTCCCAAACCGCTGCGCAGAAGTCAACCAAACTTCACCCAATAGTGTATTGTATCACATTCTAGTAGTTACATTTGAAAATTTCGTTCTAGGACATTTGGTTTGAGCGCAATCATTAAACTTAGGTCAAAAAAGCCATTTAAGCCTTTTCACAGTGAGATCTATGCGATATGGCCGAGAAATGTAATTTTGATGTTAACTCCCAAACGGCTGCGCAGAAGTAAACCAAACTTCACCCATTAGTGTATTGTATCACAATCTAGTAGTTACATGTGGAAATTTGGTTCTAGGACATTTGATTTGAGCGCAATCCTCAAACTTAGGTCAAAAAAGCCATTTAAGCCTTTTCACAGTGAGATCTATGCGATATGGCCGAGAAATGTAATTTTGATGTTAACTCCCAAACCGCTGCGCAGAAGTCAACCAAACTTCAACCAATAGTGTATTGTATCACAATCTAGTAGTTACATTTGAAAATTTTGTTCTAGGACATTTTGTTTGAACGCAATCATCAAACTTAATTAAAAAAGTCATTTAAGCCTTTTCACAGTGAGATCTATGCGATATGGCCGAGAAATGTAATTTTGATTTTAACTCCCAAACGGCTGCGCAGAAGTCAACCAAACTTCACCCATTAGTGTATTGTATCACAATCTAGTAGTTACATGTGGAAATTTGGTTATAGGACATTTGATTTGAGCGCAATCCTCAAACTTAGGTCAAAAAAGCCATTTAAGCCTTTTCACAGTGAGATCTATGCGATATGGCCGAGAAATGTAATTTTGATGTTAACTCCCAAACCGCTGCGCAGAAGTCAACCAAACTTCACCCAATAGTGTATTTTATCACAATCTAGTAGTTACATTTGGAAATTTAGTTCTAGGACATTTGATTTGAGCGCAATCTTCAAACTTAATTAAAAAAAGTCATTTAAGCCTTTTCACAGTGAGATCTATGCGATATGGCCGAGAAATGTAATTTTGATGTTAACTCCCAAACCGCTGCGCAGAAGTCAACCAAACTTCAACCATTAGTGTATTGTATCACAATCTAGTAGTTACATGTGGAAATTTGGTTCTAGGAAATTTGATTTGAGCGCAATCCTCAAACTTAGGTCAAAAAAGCCATTTAAGCCTTTTCACAGTGAGATCTATGCGATATGGCCGAGAAATGTAATTTTGATGTTAACTCCCAAACCGCTGCGCAGAAGTCAACCAAACTTCAACCATTAGTGTATTGTATCACAATCTAGTAGTTACATTTGAAAATTTTGTTCTAGGACATTTTGTTTGAGCGCAATCATCAAACTTAATTAAAAAAGTCATTTAAGCCTTTTCACAGTGAGATCTATGCGATATGGCCGAGAAATGTAATTTTGATGTTAACTCCCAAACCGCTGCGCAGAAGTCAACCAAACTTCACCCATTAGTGTATTGTATCACAATCTAGTAGTTACATGTGGAAATTTGGTTCTAGGACATTTGATTTGAGCGCAATCCTCAAACTTAGGTCAAAAAAGCCATTTAAGCCTTTTCACAGTGAGATCTATGCGATATGGCCGAGAAATGTAATTTTGATGTTAACTCCCAAACCGCTGCGCAGAAGTCAACCAAACTTCACCCAATAGTGTATTGTATCACATTCTAGTAGTTACATTTGAAAATTTCGTTCTAGGACATTTGGTTTGAGCGCAATCATTAAACTTAGGTCAAAAAAGCCATTTAAGCCTTTTCACAGTGAGATCTATGCGATATGGCCGAGAAATGTAATTTTGATGTTAACTCCCAAACCGCTGCGCAGAAGTCAACCAAACTTCACCCAATAGTGTATTGTATCACATTCTAGTAGTTACATTTGAAAATTTCGTTCTAGGACATTTGGTTTGAGCGCAATCATTAAACTTAGGTCAAAAAAGCCATTTAAGCCTTTTCACAGTGAGATCTATGCGATATGGCCGAGAAATGTAATTTTGATGTTAACTCCCAAACCGCTGCGCAGAAGTCAACCAAACTTCACCCATTAGTGTATTGTATCACAATCTAGTAGTTACATGTGGAAATTTGGTTCTAGGACATTTGATTTGAGCGCAATCCTCAAACTTAGGTCAAAAAAGCCATTTAAGCCTTTTCACAGTGAGATCTATGCGATATGGCCGAGAAATGTAATTTTGATGTTAACTCCCAAACCGCTGCGCAGAAGTCAACCAAACTTCACCCAATAGTGTATTGTATCACAATCTAGTAGTTACATTTGAAAATTTTGTTCTAGGACATTTTGTTTGAGCGCAATCCTCAAACTTAGGTCAAAAAAGCCATTTAAGCCTTTTCACAGTGAGATCTATGCGATATGGCCGAGAAATGTAATTTTGATGTTAACTCCCAAACCGCTGCGCAGAAGTCAACCAAACTTCACCCAATAGTGTATTGTATCACATTCTAGTAGTTACATTTGAAAATTTCGTTCTAGGACATTTGGTTTGAGCGCAATCATTAAACTTAGGTCAAAAAAGCCATTTAAGCCTTTTCACAGTGAGATCTATGCGATATGGCCGAGAAATGTAATTTTGATGTTAACTCCCAAACGGCTGCGCAGAAGTAAACCAAACTTCACCCATTAGTGTATTGTATCACAATCTAGTAGTTACATGTGGAAATTTGGTTCTAGGACATTTGATTTGAGCGCAATCCTCAAACTTAGGTCAAAAAAGCCATTTAAGCCTTTTCACAGTGAGATCTATGCGATATGGCCGAGAAATGTAATTTTGATGTTAACTCCCAAACCACTGCGCAGAAGTCAACCAAACTTCAACCAATAGTGTATTGTATCACAATCTAGTAGTTACATTTGAAAATTTTGTTCTAGGACATTTTGTTTGAACGCAATCATCAAACTTAATTAAAAAAGTCATTTAAGCCTTTTCACAGTGAGATCTATGCGATATGGCCGAGAAATGTAATTTTGATTTTAACTCCCAAACGGCTGCGCAGAAGTCAACCAAACTTCACCCATTAGTGTATTGTATCACAATCTAGTAGTTACATGTGGAAATTTGGTTATAGGACATTTGATTTGAGCGCAATCCTCAAACTTAGGTCAAAAAAGCCATTTAAGCCTTTTCACAGTGAGATCTATGCGATATGGCCGAGAAATGTAATTTTGATGTTAACTCCCAAACCGCTGCGCAGAAGTCAACCAAACTTCACCCAATAGTGTATTTTATCACAATCTAGTAGTTACATTTGGAAATTTAGTTCTAGGACATTTGATTTGAGCGCAATCTTCAAACTTAATTAAAAAAAGTCATTTAAGCCTTTTCACAGTGAGATCTATGCGATATGGCCGAGAAATGTAATTTTGATGTTAACTCCCAAACCGCTGCGCAGAAGTCAACCAAACTTCAACCATTAGTGTATTGTATCACAATCTAGTAGTTACATGTGGAAATTTGGTTCTAGGAAATTTGATTTGAGCGCAATCCTCAAACTTAGGTCAAAAAAGCCATTTAAGCCTTTTCACAGTGAGATCTATGCGATATGGCCGAGAAATGTAATTTTGATGTTAACTCCCAAACCGCTGCGCAGAAGTCAACCAAACTTCAACCATTAGTGTATTGTATCACAATCTAGTAGTTACATTTGAAAATTTTGTTCTAGGACATTTTGTTTGAGCGCAATCATCAAACTTAATTAAAAAAGTCATTTAAGCCTTTTCACAGTGAGATCTATGCGATATGGCCGAGAAATGTAATTTTGATGTTAACTCCCAAACCGCTGCGCAGAAGTCAACCAAACTTCACCCATTAGTGTATTGTATCACAATCTAGTAGTTACATGTGGAAATTTGGTTCTAGGACATTTGATTTGAGCGCAATCCTCAAACTTAGGTCAAAAAAGCCATTTAAGCCTTTTCACAGTGAGATCTATGCGATATGGCCGAGAAATGTAATTTTGATGTTAACTCCCAAACCGCTGCGCAGAAGTCAACCAAACTTCACCCAATAGTGTATTGTATCACATTCTAGTAGTTACATTTGAAAATTTCGTTCTAGGACATTTGGTTTGAGCGCAATCATTAAACTTAGGTCAAAAAAGCCATTTAAGCCTTTTCACAGTGAGATCTATGCGATATGGCCGAGAAATGTAATTTTGATGTTAACTCCCAAACCGCTGCGCAGAAGTCAACCAAACTTCACCCAATAGTGTATTGTATCACATTCTAGTAGTTACATTTGAAAATTTCGTTCTAGGACATTTGGTTTGAGCGCAATCATTAAACTTAGGTCAAAAAAGCCATTTAAGCCTTTTCACAGTGAGATCTATGCGATATGGCCGAGAAATGTAATTTTGATGTTAACTCCCAAACCGCTGCGCAGAAGTCAACCAAACTTCAACCAATAGTGTATTGTATCACAATCTAGTAGTTACATTTGAAAATTTTGTTCTAGGACATTTTGTTTGAACGCAATCATCAAACTTAATTAAAACAGTCATTTAAGCCTTTTCACAGTGAGATCTATGCGCTATGGCCGAGAAATGTAATTTTGATTTTAACTCCCAAACTGCTGCGCAGAAGTCAACCAAACTTCACCCATTAGTGTATTGTATCACAATCTAGTAGTTACATGTGGAAATTTGGTTATAGGACATTTGATTTGAGCGCAATCCTCAAACTTAGGTCAAAAAAGCCATTTAAGCCTTTTCACAGTGAGATCTATGCGATATGGCCGAGAAATGTAATTTTGATGTTAACTCCCAAACCGCTGCGCAGAAGTCAACCAAACTTCACCCAATAGTGTATTTTATCACACTCTAGTAGTTACATTTGGAAATTTAGTTCTAGGACATTTGATTTGAGCGCAATCTTCAAACTTAATTTAAAAAAGTCATTTAAGCCTTTTCACAGTGAGATCTATGCGATATGGCCGAGAAATGTAATTTTGATGTTCACTCCCAAACCGCTGCGCAGAAGTCAACCAAACTTCAACCATTAGTGTATTGTATCACAATCTAGTAGTTACATGTGGAAATTTGGTTCTAGGACATTTGATTTGAGCGCAATCCTCAAACTTAGGTCAAAAAATCCATTTAAGCCTTTTCACAGTGAGATCTATGCGATATGGCCGAGAAATGTAATTTTGATGTTAACTCCCAAACCGCTGCGCAGAAGTCAACCAAACTTCACCCAATAGTGTATTGTATCACAATCTAGTAGTTACATTTGAAAATTTTGTTCTAGGACATTTTGTTTGAGCGCAATCATCAAACTTAATTAAAAAAGTCATTTAAGCCTTTTCATAGTGAGATCTATGCGATATGGCCGAGAAATGTAATTTTGATGTTAACTCCCAAACCGCTGCGCAGAAGTCAACCAAACTTCACCCATTAGTGTATTGTATCACAATCTAGTAGTTACATTTGAAAATTTTGTTCTAGGACATTTGGTTTGAGCGCAATCATTAAACTTAGGTCAAAAAAGCCATTTAAGCCTTTTCACGGTGAGATCTATGCGATATGGCCGAGAAATGTAATTTTGATGTTAACTCCCAAACCGCTGCGCAGAAGTCAACTAAACTTCACCCAATAGTGTATTGTATCACATTCTAGTAGTTACATTTGAAAATTTCGTTCTAGGACATTTGGTTTGAGCGCAATCATTAAACTTAATTAAAAAAGTCATTTAAGCCTTTTCACAGTGAGATCTATGCGATATGGCCGAGAAATGTAATTTTGATGTTAACTCCCAAACCGCTGCGCAGAAGTCAACCAAACTTCACCCATTAGTGTATTGTATCACAATCTAGTAATTACATGTGGAAATTTGGTTCTAGGACATTTGATTTGAGCGCAATCCTCAAACTTAGGTCAAAAAAGCCATTTAAGCCTTTTCACAGTGAGATCTATGCGATATGGCCGAGAAATGTAATTTTGATGTTAACTCCCAAACCGCTGCGCAGAAGTAAACCAAACTTCACCCATTAGTGTATTGTATCACAATCTAGTAGTTACATGTGGAAATTTGGTTCTAGGACATTTGATTTGAGCGCAATCCTCAAACTTAGGTCAAAAAAGCCATTTAAGCCTTTTCACAGTGAGATCTATGCGATATGGCCGAGAAATGTAATTTTGATGTTAACTCCCAAACCGCTGCGCAGAAGTCAATCAAACTTCACCCAATAGTGTATTGTATCACAATCTAGTAGTTACATTTGAAAATTTTGTTCTAGGACATTTTGTTTGAACGCAATCATCAAACTTAATTAAAAAAGTCATTTAAGCCTTTTCACAGTGAGATCTATGCGATATGGCCGAGAAATGTAATTTTGATGTTAACTCCCAAACCGCTGCGCAGAAGTCAACCAAACTTCACCCAATAGTGTATTGTATCACAATCTAGTAGTTACATTTGAAAATTTTGTTCTAGGAAATTTTGTTTGAGCGCAATCATCAAACTTAATTAAAAAAGTCATTTAAGCCTTTTCACAGTGAGATCTATGCGATATGGCCGAGAAATGTAATTTTGATGTTAACTCCCAAACCGCTGCGCAGAAGTCAACCAAACTTCACCCATTAGTGTATTGTATCACAATCTAGTAGTTACATGTGGAAATTTGGTTCTAGGACATTTGATTTGAGCGCAATCCTCAAACTTAGGTCAAAAAAGCCATTTAAGCCTTTTCACAGTGAGATCTATGCGATATGGCCGAGAAATGTAATTTTGATGTTAACTCCCAAACCGCTGCGCAGAAGTCAACCAAACTTCACCCAATAGTGTATTGTATCACAATCTAGTAGTTACATTTGAAAATTTTGTTCTAGGACATTTTGTTTGAGCGCAATCCTCAAACTTAGGTCAAAAAAGCCATTTAAGCCTTTTCACAGTGAGATCTATGCGATATGGCCGAGAAATGTAATTTTGATGTTAACTCCCAAACCGCTGCGCAGAAGTCAACCAAACTTCACCCAATAGTGTATTGTATCACATTCTAGTAGTTACATTTGAAAATTTCGTTCTAGGACATTTGGTTTGAGCGCAATCATTAAACTTAGGTCAAAAAAGCCATTTAAGCCTTTTCACAGTGAGATCTATGCGATATGGCCGAGAAATGTAATTTTGATGTTAACTCCCAAACGGCTGCGCAGAAGTAAACCAAACTTCACCCATTAGTGTATTGTATCACAATCTAGTAGTTACATGTGGAAATTTGGTTCTAGGACATTTGATTTGAGCGCAATCCTCAAACTTAGGTCAAAAAAGCCATTTAAGCCTTTTCACAGTGAGATCTATGCGATATGGCCGAGAAATGTAATTTTGATGTTAACTCCCAAACCGCTGCGCAGAAGTCAACCAAACTTCAACCAATAGTGTATTGTATCACAATCTAGTAGTTACATTTGAAAATTTTGTTCTAGGACATTTTGTTTGAACGCAATCATCAAACTTAATTAAAAAAGTCATTTAAGCCTTTTCACAGTGAGATCTATGCGATATGGCCGAGAAATGTAATTTTGATTTTAACTCCCAAACGGCTGCGCAGAAGTCAACCAAACTTCACCCATTAGTGTATTGTATCACAATCTAGTAGTTACATGTGGAAATTTGGTTATAGGACATTTGATTTGAGCGCAATCCTCAAACTTAGGTCAAAAAAGCCATTTAAGCCTTTTCACAGTGAGATCTATGCGATATGGCCGAGAAATGTAATTTTGATGTTAACTCCCAAACCGCTGCGCAGAAGTCAACCAAACTTCACCCAATAGTGTATTTTATCACAATCTAGTAGTTACATTTGGAAATTTAGTTCTAAGACATTTGATTTGAGCGCAATCTTCAAACTTAATTAAAAAAAGTCATTTAAGCCTTTTCACAGTGAGATCTATGCGATATGGCCGAGAAATGTAATTTTGATGTTAACTCCCAAACCGCTGCGCAGAAGTCAACCAAACTTCAACCATTAGTGTATTGTATCACAATCTAGTAGTTACATGTGGAAATTTGGTTCTAGGAAATTTGATTTGAGCGCAATCCTCAAACTTAGGTCAAAAAAGCCATTTAAGCCTTTTCACAGTGAGATCTATGCGATATGGCCGAGAAATGTAATTTTGATGTTAACTCCCAAACCGCTGCGCAGAAGTCAACCAAACTTCAACCATTAGTGTATTGTATCACAATCTAGTAGTTACATTTGAAAATTTTGTTCTAGGACATTTTGTTTGAGCGCAATCATCAAACTTAATTAAAAAAGTCATTTAAGCCTTTTCACAGTGAGATCTATGCGATATGGCCGAGAAATGTAATTTTGATGTTAACTCCCAAACCGCTGCGCAGAAGTCAACCAAACTTCACCCATTAGTGTATTGTATCACAATCTAGTAGTTACATGTGGAAATTTGGTTCTAGGACATTTGATTTGAGCGCAATCCTCAAACTTAGGTCAAAAAAGCCATTTAAGCCTTTTCACAGTGAGATCTATGCGATATGGCCGAGAAATGTAATTTTGATGTTAACTCCCAAACCGCTGCGCAGAAGTCAACCAAACTTCACCCAATAGTGTATTGTATCACATTCTAGTAGTTACATTTGAAAATTTCGTTCTAGGACATTTGGTTTGAGCGCAATCATTAAACTTAGGTCAAAAAACCCATTTAAGCCTTTTCACAGTGAGATCTATGCGATATGGCCGAGAAATGTAATTTTGATGTTAACTCCCAAACCGCTGCGCAGAAGTCAACCAAACTTCAACCAATAGTGTATTGTATCACAATCTAGTAGTTACATTTGAAAATTTTGTTCTAGGACATTTTGTTTGAACGCAATCATCAAACTTAATTAAAAAAGTCATTTAAGCCTTTTCACAGTGAGATCTATGCGATATGGCCGAGAAATGTAATTTTGATTTTAACTCCCAAACGGCTGCGCAGAAGTCAACCAAACTTCACCCATTAGTGTATTGTATCACAATCTAGTAGTTACATGTGGAAATTTGGTTATAGGACATTTGATTTGAGCGCAATCCTCAAACTTAGGTCAAAAAAGCCATTTAAGCCTTTTCACAGTGAGATCTATGCGATATGGCCGAGAAATGTAATTTTGATGTTAACTCCCAAACCGCTGCGCAGAAGTCAACCAAACTTCACCCAATAGTGTATTTTATCACAATCTAGTAGTTACATTTGGAAATTTAGTTCTAAGACATTTGATTTGAGCGCAATCTTCAAACTTAATTAAAAAAAGTCATTTAAGCCTTTTCACAGTGAGATCTATGCGATATGGCCGAGAAATGTAATTTTGATGTTAACTCCCAAACCGCTGCGCAGAAGTCAACCAAACTTCAACCATTAGTGTATTGTATCACAATCTAGTAGTTACATGTGGAAATTTGGTTCTAGGAAATTTGATTTGAGCGCAATCCTCAAACTTAGGTCAAAAAAGCCATTTAAGCCTTTTCACAGTGAGATCTATGCGATATGGCCGAGAAATGTAATTTTGATGTTAACTCCCAAACCGCTGCGCAGAAGTCAACCAAACTTCACCCAATAGTGTATTTTATCACAATCTAGTAGTTACATTTGGAAATTTAGTTCTAAGACATTTGATTTGAGCGCAATCTTCAAACTTAATTAAAAAAAGTCATTTAAGCCTTTTCACAGTGAGATCTATGCGATATGGCCGAGAAATGTAATTTTGATGTTAACTCCCAAACCGCTGCGCAGAAGTCAACCAAACTTCAACCATTAGTGTATTGTATCACAATCTAGTAGTTACATGTGGAAATTTGGTTCTAGGAAATTTGATTTGAGCGCAATCCTCAAACTTAGGTCAAAAAAGCCATTTAAGCCTTTTCACAGTGAGATCTATGCGATATGGCCGAGAAATGTAATTTTGATGTTAACTCCCAAACCGCTGCGCAGAAGTCAACCAAACTTCAACCATTAGTGTATTGTATCACAATCTAGTAGTTACATTTGAAAATTTTGTTCTAGGACATTTTGTTTGAGCGCAATCATCAAACTTAATTAAAAAAGTCATTTAAGCCTTTTCACAGTGAGATCTATGCGATATGGCCGAGAAATGTAATTTTGATGTTAACTCCCAAACCGCTGCGCAGAAGTCAACCAAACTTCACCCATTAGTGTATTGTATCACAATCTAGTAGTTACATGTGGAAATTTGGTTCTAGGACATTTGATTTGAGCGCAATCCTCAAACTTAGGTCAAAAAAGCCATTTAAGCCTTTTCACAGTGAGATCTATGCGATATGGCCGAGAAATGTAATTTTGATGTTAACTCCCAAACCGCTGCGCAGAAGTCAACCAAACTTCACCCAATAGTGTATTGTATCACATTCTAGTAGTTACATTTGAAAATTTCGTTCTAGGACATTTGGTTTGAGCGCAATCATTAAACTTAGGTCAAAAAACCCATTTAAGCCTTTTCACAGTGAGATCTATGCGATATGGCCGAGAAATGTAATTTTGATGTTAACTCCCAAACCGCTGCGCAGAAGTCAACCAAACTTCAACCAATAGTGTATTGTATCACAATCTAGTAGTTACATTTGAAAATTTTGTTCTAGGACATTTTGTTTGAACGCAATCATCAAACTTAATTAAAAAAGTCATTTAAGCCTTTTCACAGTGAGATCTATGCGATATGGCCGAGAAATGTAATTTTGATTTTAACTCCCAAACGGCTGCGCAGAAGTCAACCAAACTTCACCCATTAGTGTATTGTATCACAATCTAGTAGTTACATGTGGAAATTTGGTTATAGGACATTTGATTTGAGCGCAATCCTCAAACTTAGGTCAAAAAAGCCATTTAAGCCTTTTCACAGTGAGATCTATGCGATATGGCCGAGAAATGTAATTTTGATGTTAACTCCCAAACCGCTGCGCAGAAGTCAACCAAACTTCACCCAATAGTGTATTTTATCACAATCTAGTAGTTACATTTGGAAATTTAGTTCTAAGACATTTGATTTGAGCGCAATCTTCAAACTTAATTAAAAAAAGTCATTTAAGCCTTTTCACAGTGAGATCTATGCGATATGGCCGAGAAATGTAATTTTGATGTTAACTCCCAAACCGCTGCGCAGAAGTCAACCAAACTTCAACCATTAGTGTATTGTATCACAATCTAGTAGTTACATGTGGAAATTTGGTTCTAGGAAATTTGATTTGAGCGCAATCCTCAAACTTAGGTCAAAAAAGCCATTTAAGCCTTTTCACAGTGAGATCTATGCGATATGGCCGAGAAATGTAATTTTGATGTTAACTCCCAAACCGCTGCGCAGAAGTCAACCAAACTTCAACCATTAGTGTATTGTATCACAATCTAGTAGTTACATTTGAAAATTTTGTTCTAGGACATTTTGTTTAAGCGCAATCATCAAACTTAATTAAAAAAGTCATTTAAGCCTTTTCACAGTGAGATCTATGCGATATGGCCGAGAAATGTAATTTTGATGTTAACTCCCAAACCGCTGCGCAGAAGTCAACCAAACTTCACCCATTAGTGTATTGTATCACAATCTAGTAGTTACATGTGGAAATTTGGTTCTAGGACATTTGATTTGAGCGCAATCCTCAAACTTAGGTCAAAAAAGCCATTTAAGCCTTTTCACAGTGAGATCTATGCGATATGGCCGAGAAATGTAATTTTGATGTTAACTCCCAAACCGCTGCGCAGAAGTCAACCAAACTTCACCCAATAGTGTATTGTATCACATTCTAGTAGTTACATTTGAAAATTTCGTTCTAGGACATTTGGTTTGAGCGCAATCATTAAACTTAGGTCAAAAAACCCATTTAAGCCTTTTCACAGTGAGATCTATGCGATATGGCCGAGAAATGTAATTTTGATGTTAACTCCCAAACCGCTGCGCAGAAGTCAACCAAACTTCACCCAATAGTGTATTGTATCACATTCTAGTAGTTACATTTGAAAATTTCGTTCTAGGACATTTGGTTTGAGCGCAATCATTAAACTTAGGTCAAAAAAGCCATTTAAGCCTTTTCACAGTGAGATCTATGCGATATGGCCGAGAAATGTAATTTTGATGTTAACTCCCAAACCGCTGCGCAGAAGTCAACCAAACTTCACCCATTAGTGTATTGTATCACAATCTAGTAGTTACATGTGGAAATTTGGTTCTAGGACATTTGATTTGAGCGCAATCCTCAAACTTAGGTCAAAAAAGCCATTTAAGCCTTTTCACAGTGAGATCTATGCGATATGGCCGAGAAATGTAATTTTGATGTTAACTCCCAAACCGCTGCGCAGAAGTCAACCAAACTTCACCCAATAGTGTATTGTATCACAATCTAGTAGTTACATTTGAAAATTTTGTTCTAGGACATTTTGTTTGAGCGCAATCCTCAAACTTAGGTCAAAAAAGCCATTTAAGCCTTTTCACAGTGAGATCTATGCGATATGGCCGAGAAATGTAATTTTGATGTTAACTCCCAAACCGCTGCGCAGAAGTCAACCAAACTTCACCCAATAGTGTATTGTATCACATTCTAGTAGTTACATTTGAAAATTTCGTTCTAGGACATTTGGTTTGAGCGCAATCATTAAACTTAGGTCAAAAAAGCCATTTAAGCCTTTTCACAGTGAGATCTATGCGATATGGCCGAGAAATGTAATTTTGATGTTAACTCCCAAACGGCTGCGCAGAAGTAAACCAAACTTCACCCATTAGTGTATTGTATCACAATCTAGTAGTTACATGTGGAAATTTGGTTCTAGGACATTTGATTTGAGCGCAATCCTCAAACTTAGGTCAAAAAAGCCATTTAAGCCTTTTCACAGTGAGATCTATGCGATATGGCCGAGAAATGTAATTTTGATGTTAACTCCCAAACCGCTGCGCAGAAGTCAACCAAACTTCAACCAATAGTGTATTGTATCACAATCTAGTAGTTACATTTGAAAATTTTGTTCTAGGACATTTTGTTTGAACGCAATCATCAAACTTAATTAAAAAAGTCATTTAAGCCTTTTCACAGTGAGATCTATGCGATATGGCCGAGAAATGTAATTTTGATTTTAACTCCCAAACGGCTGCGCAGAAGTCAACCAAACTTCACCCATTAGTGTATTGTATCACAATCTAGTAGTTACATGTGGAAATTTGGTTATAGGACATTTGATTTGAGCGCAATCCTCAAACTTAGGTCAAAAAAGCCATTTAAGCCTTTTCACAGTGAGATCTATGCGATATGGCCGAGAAATGTAATTTTGATGTTAACTCCCAAACCGCTGCGCAGAAGTCAACCAAACTTCACCCAATAGTGTATTTTATCACAATCTAGTAGTTACATTTGGAAATTTAGTTCTAGGACATTTGATTTGAGCGCAATCTTCAAACTTAATTAAAAAAAGTCATTTAAGCCTTTTCACAGTGAGATCTATGCGATATGGCCGAGAAATGTAATTTTGATGTTAACTCCCAAACCGCTGCGCAGAAGTCAACCAAACTTCAACCATTAGTGTATTGTATCACAATCTAGTAGTTACATGTGGAAATTTGGTTCTAGGAAATTTGATTTGAGCGCAATCCTCAAACTTAGGTCAAAAAAGCCATTTAAGCCTTTTCACAGTGAGATCTATGCGATATGGCCGAGAAATGTAATTTTGATGTTAACTCCCAAACCGCTGCGCAGAAGTCAACCAAACTTCAACCATTAGTGTATTGTATCACAATCTAGTAGTTACATTTGAAAATTTTGTTCTAGGACATTTTGTTTGAGCGCAATCATCAAACTTAATTAAAAAAGTCATTTAAGCCTTTTCACAGTGAGATCTATGCGATATGGCCGAGAAATGTAATTTTGATGTTAACTCCCAAACCGCTGCGCAGAAGTCAACCAAACTTCACCCATTAGTGTATTGTATCACAATCTAGTAGTTACATGTGGAAATTTGGTTCTAGGACATTTGATTTGAGCGCAATCCTCAAACTTAGGTCAAAAAAGCCATTTAAGCCTTTTCACAGTGAGATCTATGCGATATGGCCGAGAAATGTAATTTTGATGTTAACTCCCAAACCGCTGCGCAGAAGTCAACCAAACTTCACCCAATAGTGTATTGTATCACATTCTAGTAGTTACATTTGAAAATTTCGTTCTAGGACATTTGGTTTGAGCGCAATCATTAAACTTAGGTCAAAAAAGCCATTTAAGCCTTTTCACAGTGAGATCTATGCGATATGGCCGAGAAATGTAATTTTGATGTTAACTCCCAAACCGCTGCGCAGAAGTCAACCAAACTTCACCCAATAGTGTATTGTATCACATTCTAGTAGTTACATTTGAAAATTTCGTTCTAGGACATTTGGTTTGAGCGCAATCATTAAACTTAGGTCAAAAAAGCCATTTAAGCCTTTTCACAGTGAGATCTATGCGATATGGCCGAGAAATGTAATTTTGATGTTAACTCCCAAACCGCTGCGCAGAAGTCAACCAAACTTCACCCAATAGTGTATTGTATCACAATCTAGTAGTTACATTTGAAAATTTTGTTCTAGGACATTTTGTTTGAACGCAATCATCAAACTTAATTAAAACAGTCATTTAAGCCTTTTCACAGTGAGATCTATGCGATATGGCCGAGAAATGTAATTTTGATTTTAACTCCCAAACTGCTGCGCAGAAGTCAACCAAACTTCACCCATTAGTGTATTGTATCACAATCTAGTAGTTACATGTGGAAATTTGGTTATAGGACATTTGATTTGAGCGCAATCCTCAAACTTAGGTCAAAAAAGCCATTTAAGCCTTTTCACAGTGAGATCTATGCGATATGGCCGAGAAATGTAATTTTGATGTTAACTCCCAAACCGCTGCGCAGAAGTCAACCAAACTTCACCCAATAGTGTATTTTATCACAATCTAGTAGTTACATTTGGAAATTTAGTTCTAAGACATTTGATTTGAGCGCAATCTTCAAACTTAATTAAAAAAAGTCATTTAAGCCTTTTCACAGTGAGATCTATGCGATATGGCCGAGAAATGTAATTTTGATGTTAACTCCCAAACCGCTGCGCAGAAGTCAACCAAACTTCAACCATTAGTGTATTGTATCACAATCTAGTAGTTACATGTGGAAATTTGGTTCTAGGAAATTTGATTTGAGCGCAATCCTCAAACTTAGGTCAAAAAAGCCATTTAAGCCTTTTCACAGTGAGATCTATGCGATATGGCCGAGAAATGTAATTTTGATGTTAACTCCCAAACCGCTGCGCAGAAGTCAACCAAACTTCAACCATTAGTGTATTGTATCACAATCTAGTAGTTACATTTGAAAATTTTGTTCTAGGACATTTTGTTTGAGCGCAATCATCAAACTTAATTAAAAAAGTCATTTAAGCCTTTTCACAGTGAGATCTATGCGATATGGCCGAGAAATGTAATTTTGATGTTAACTCCCAAACCGCTGCGCAGAAGTCAACCAAACTTCACCCATTAGTGTATTGTATCACAATCTAGTAGTTACATGTGGAAATTTGGTTCTAGGACATTTGATTTGAGCGCAATCCTCAAACTTAGGTCAAAAAAGCCATTTAAGCCTTTTCACAGTGAGATCTATGCGATATGGCCGAGAAATGTAATTTTGATGTTAACTCCCAAACCGCTGCGCAGAAGTCAACCAAACTTCACCCAATAGTGTATTGTATCACATTCTAGTAGTTACATTTGAAAATTTCGTTCTAGGACATTTGGTTTGAGCGCAATCATTAAACTTAGGTCAAAAAAGCCATTTAAGCCTTTTCACAGTGAGATCTATGCGATATGGCCGAGAAATGTAATTTTGATGTTAACTCCCAAACCGCTGCGCAGAAGTCAACCAAACTTCACCCAATAGTGTATTGTATCACATTCTAGTAGTTACATTTGAAAATTTCGTTCTAGGACATTTGGTTTGAGCGCAATCATTAAACTTAGGTCAAAAAAGCCATTTAAGCCTTTTCACAGTGAGATCTATGCGATATGGCCGAGAAATGTAATTTTGATGTTAACTCCCAAACCGCTGCGCAGAAGTCAACCAAACTTCACCCATTAGTGTATTGTATCACAATCTAGTAGTTACATGTGGAAATTTGGTTCTAGGACATTTGATTTGAGCGCAATCCTCAAACTTAGGTCAAAAAAGCCATTTAAGCCTTTTCACAGTGAGATCTATGCGATATGGCCGAGAAATGTAATTTTGATGTTAACTCCCAAACCGCTGCGCAGAAGTCAACCAAACTTCACCCAATAGTGTATTGTATCACAATCTAGTAGTTACATTTGAAAATTTTGTTCTAGGACATTTTGTTTGAGCGCAATCCTCAAACTTAGGTCAAAAAAGCCATTTAAGCCTTTTCACAGTGAGATCTATGCGATATGGCCGAGAAATGTAATTTTGATGTTAACTCCCAAACCGCTGCGCAGAAGTCAACCAAACTTCACCCAATAGTGTATTGTATCACATTCTAGTAGTTACATTTGAAAATTTCGTTCTAGGACATTTGGTTTGAGCGCAATCATTAAACTTAGGTCAAAAAAGCCATTTAAGCCTTTTCACAGTGAGATCTATGCGATATGGCCGAGAAATGTAATTTTGATGTTAACTCCCAAACGGCTGCGCAGAAGTAAACCAAACTTCACCCATTAGTGTATTGTATCACAATCTAGTAGTTACATGTGGAAATTTGGTTCTAGGACATTTGATTTGAGCGCAATCCTCAAACTTAGGTCAAAAAAGCCATTTAAGCCTTTTCACAGTGAGATCTATGCGATATGGCCGAGAAATGTAATTTTGATGTTAACTCCCAAACCGCTGCGCAGAAGTCAACCAAACTTCAACCAATAGTGTATTGTATCACAATCTAGTAGTTACATTTGAAAATTTTGTTCTAGGACATTTTGTTTGAACGCAATCATCAAACTTAATTAAAAAAGTCATTTAAGCCTTTTCACAGTGAGATCTATGCGATATGGCCGAGAAATGTAATTTTGATTTTAACTCCCAAACGGCTGCGCAGAAGTCAACCAAACTTCACCCATTAGTGTATTGTATCACAATCTAGTAGTTACATGTGGAAATTTGGTTATAGGACATTTGATTTGAGCGCAATCCTCAAACTTAGGTCAAAAAAGCCATTTAAGCCTTTTCACAGTGAGATCTATGCGATATGGCCGAGAAATGTAATTTTGATGTTAACTCCCAAACCGCTGCGCAGAAGTCAACCAAACTTCACCCAATAGTGTATTTTATCACAATCTAGTAGTTACATTTGGAAATTTAGTTCTAGGACATTTGATTTGAGCGCAATCTTCAAACTTAATTAAAAAAAGTCATTTAAGCCTTTTCACAGTGAGATCTATGCGATATGGCCGAGAAATGTAATTTTGATGTTAACTCCCAAACCGCTGCGCAGAAGTCAACCAAACTTCAACCATTAGTGTATTGTATCACAATCTAGTAGTTACATGTGGAAATTTGGTTCTAGGAAATTTGATTTGAGCGCAATCCTCAAACTTAGGTCAAAAAAGCCATTTAAGCCTTTTCACAGTGAGATCTATGCGATATGGCCGAGAAATGTAATTTTGATGTTAACTCCCAAACCGCTGCGCAGAAGTCAACCAAACTTCAACCATTAGTGTATTGTATCACAATCTAGTAGTTACATTTGAAAATTTTGTTCTAGGACATTTTGTTTGAGCGCAATCATCAAACTTAATTAAAAAAGTCATTTAAGCCTTTTCACAGTGAGATCTATGCGATATGGCCGAGAAATGTAATTTTGATGTTAACTCCCAAACCGCTGCGCAGAAGTCAACCAAACTTCACCCATTAGTGTATTGTATCACAATCTAGTAGTTACATGTGGAAATTTGGTTCTAGGACATTTGATTTGAGCGCAATCCTCAAACTTAGGTCAAAAAAGCCATTTAAGCCTTTTCACAGTGAGATCTATGCGATATGGCCGAGAAATGTAATTTTGATGTTAACTCCCAAACCGCTGCGCAGAAGTCAACCAAACTTCACCCAATAGTGTATTGTATCACATTCTAGTAGTTACATTTGAAAATTTCGTTCTAGGACATTTGGTTTGAGCGCAATCATTAAACTTAGGTCAAAAAAGCCATTTAAGCCTTTTCACAGTGAGATCTATGCGATATGGCCGAGAAATGTAATTTTGATGTTAACTCCCAAACCGCTGCGCAGAAGTCAACCAAACTTCACCCAATAGTGTATTGTATCACATTCTAGTAGTTACATTTGAAAATTTCGTTCTAGGACATTTGGTTTGAGCGCAATCATTAAACTTAGGTCAAAAAAGCCATTTAAGCCTTTTCACAGTGAGATCTATGCGATATGGCCGAGAAATGTAATTTTGATGTTAACTCCCAAACCGCTGCGCAGAAGTCAACCAAACTTCACCCAATAGTGTATTGTATCACAATCTAGTAGTTACATTTGAAAATTTTGTTCTAGGACATTTTGTTTGAACGCAATCATCAAACTTAATTAAAACAGTCATTTAAGCCTTTTCACAGTGAGATCTATGCGATATGGCCGAGAAATGTAATTTTGATTTTAACTCCCAAACTGCTGCGCAGAAGTCAACCAAACTTCACCCATTAGTGTATTGTATCACAATCTAGTAGTTACATGTGGAAATTTGGTTATAGGACATTTGATTTGAGCGCAATCCTCAAACTTAGGTCAAAAAAGCCATTTAAGCCTTTTCACAGTGAGATCTATGCGATATGGCCGAGAAATGTAATTTTGATGTTAACTCCCAAACCGCTGCGCAGAAGTCAACCAAACTTCACCCAATAGTGTATTTTATCACACTCTAGTAGTTACATTTGGAAATTTAGTTCTAGGACATTTGATTTGAGCGCAATCTTCAAACTTAATTTAAAAAAGTCATTTAAGCCTTTTCACAGTGAGATCTATGCGATATGGCCGAGAAATGTAATTTTGATGTTCACTCCCAAACCGCTGCGCAGAAGTCAACCAAACTTCAACCATTAGTGTATTGTATCACAATCTAGTAGTTACATGTGGAAATTTGGTTCTAGGACATTTGATTTGAGCGCAATCCTCAAACTTAGGTCAAAAAATCCATTTAAGCCTTTTCACAGTGAGATCTATGCGATATGGCCGAGAAATGTAATTTTGATGTTAACTCCCAAACCGCTGCGCAGAAGTCAACCAAACTTCACCCAATAGTGTATTGTATCACAATCTAGTAGTTACATTTGAAAATTTTGTTCTAGGACATTTTGTTTGAGCGCAATCATCAAACTTAATTAAAAAAGTCATTTAAGCCTTTTCATAGTGAGATCTATGCGATATGGCCGAGAAATGTAATTTTGATGTTAACTCCCAAACCGCTGCGCAGAAGTCAACCAAACTTCACCCATTAGTGTATTGTATCACAATCTAGTAGTTACATGTGGAAATTTGGTTCTAGGACATTTGATTTGAGCGCAATCCTCAAACTTAGGTCAAAAAAGCCATTTAAGCCTTTTCACGGTGAGATCTATGCGATATGGCCGAGAAATGTAATTTTGATGTTAACTCCCAAACCGCTGCGCAGAAGTCAACCAAACTTCACCCAATAGTGTATTGTATCACATTCTAGTAGTTACATTTGAAAATTTCGTTCTAGGACATTTGGTTTGAGCGCAATCATTAAACGTAGGTCAAAAAAGCCATTTAAGCCTTTTCACAGTGAGATCTATGCGATATGGCCGAGAAATGTAATTTTGATGTTAACTCCCAAACCGCCGCGCAGAAGTCAACTAAACTTCACCCAATAGTGTATTGTATCACATTCTAGTAGTTACATTTGAAAATTTTGTTCTAGGACATTTGGTTTGAGCGCAATCATTAAACTTAATTAAAAAAGTCATTTAAGCCTTTTCACAGTGAGATCTATGCGATATGGCCGAGAAATGTAATTTTGATGTTAACTCCCAAACCGCTGCACAGAAGTAAACCAAACTTCACCCATTAGTGTATTGTATCACAATCTAGTAGTTACATGTGGAAATTTGGTTCTAGGACATTTGATTTGAGCGCAATCCTCAAACATAGGTCAAAAAAGCCATTTAAGCCTTTTCACAGTGAGATCTATGCGATATGGCCGAGAAATGTAATTTTGATGTTAACTCCCAAACCGCTGCGCAGAAGTCAACCAAACTTCACCCAATAGTGTATTGTATCACAATCTAGTAGTTACATTTGAAAATTTTGTTCTAGGACATTTTGTTTGAACGCAATCCTCAAACTTAGGTCAAAAAAGCCATTTAAGCCTTTTCACAGTGAGATCTATGCGATATGGCCGAGAAATGTAATTTTGATGTTAACTCCCAAACCGCTGCGCAGAAGTCAACCAAACTTCACCCAATAGTGTATTGTATCACATTCTAGTAGTTACATTTGAAAATTTCGTTCTAGGACATTTGGTTTGAGCGCAATCATTAAACTTAGGTCAAAAAAGCCATTTAAGCCTTTTCACAGTGAGATCTATGCGATATGGCCGAGAAATGTAATTTTGATGTTAACTCCCAAACCGCTGCGCAGAAATAAAACCAAACTTCACCCATTAGTGTATTGTATAACAATCTAGTAGTTACATGTGGAAATTAGGTTCTAGGACATTTGATTTGAGCGCAATCCTCAAACTTAGGTCAAAAAAGCCATTTAAGCCTTTTCACGGTGAGATCTATGCGATATGGCCGAGAAATGTAATTTTGATGTTAACTCCCAAACCGCTGCGCAGAAGTCAAGCAAACTTCACCCAATAGTGTATTGTATCACAATCTAGTAGTTACATTTGAAAATTTCGTTCTAGGACATTTGGTTTGAGCGCAATCATTAAACTTAGGTCAAAAAAGCCATTTAAGCCTTTTCACAGTGAGATCTATGCGATATGGCCGAGAAATGTAATTTTGATGTTAACTCCCAAACCGCTGCGCAGAAGTCAACCAAACTTCACCCATTAGTGTATTGTATCACAATCTAGTAGTTACATGTGAAAATTTCGTTCTAGGACATTTGGTTTGAGCGCAATCATTAAACTTAGGTCAAAAAAGCCATTTAAGCCTTTTCACAGTGAGATCTATGCGATATGGCCGAGAAATGTAATTTTGATGTTAACTCCCAAACCGCTGCGCAGAAGTCAACCAAACTTCACCCATTAGTGTATTGTATCACATTCTAGTAGTTACATTTGAAAATTTCGTTCTAGGACATTTGGTTTGAGCGCAATCATTAAACGTAGGTCAAAAAAGCCATTTTAAGCCTTTTCACAGTGAGATCTATGCGATATGGCCGAGAAATGTAATTTTGATGTTAACTCCCAAACCGCCGCGCAGAAGTCAACTAAACTTCACCCAATAGTGTATTGTATCACATTCTAGTAGTTACATTTGAAAATTTTGTTCTAGGACATTTGGTTTGAGCGCAATCATTAAACTTAATTAAAAAAGTCATTTAAGCCTTTTCACAGTGAGATCTATGCGATATGGCCGAGAAATGTAATTTTGATGTTAACTCCCAAACCGCTGCGCAGAAGTCAACCAAACTTCACCCATTAGTGTATTGTATCACAATCTAGTAATTACATGTGGAAATTTGGTTCTAGGACATTTGATTTGAGCGCAATCCTCAAACTTAGGTCAAAAAAGCCATTTAAGCCTTTTCACAGTGAGATCTATGCGATATTGCCGAGAAATGTAATTTTGATGTTAACTCCCAAACCGCTGCGCAGAAGTAAACCAAACTTCACCCATTAGTGTATTGTATCACAATCTAGTAGTTACATGTGGAAATTTGGTTCTAGGACATTTGATTTGAGCGCAATCCTCAAACATAGGTCAAAAAAGCCATTTAAGCCTTTTCACAGTGAGATCTATGCGATATGGCCGAGAAATGTAATTTTGATGTTAACTCCCAAACCGCTGCGCAGAAGTCAACCAAACTTCACCCAATAGTGTATTGTATCACAATCTAGTAGTTACATTTGAAAATTTTGTTCTAGGACATTTTGTTTGAACGCAATCCTCAAACTTAGGTCAAAAAAGCCATTTAAGCCTTTTCACAGTGAGATCTATGCGATATGGCCGAGAAATGTAATTTTGATGTTAACTCCCAAACCGCTGCGCAGAAGTCAACCAAACTTCACCCAATAGTGTATTGTATCACATTCTAGTAGTTACATTTGAAAATTTCGTTCTAGGACATTTGGTTTGAGCGCAATCATTAAACTTAGGTCAAAAAAGCCATTTAAGCCTTTTCACAGTGAGATCTATGCGATATGGCCGAGAAATGTAATTTTGATGTTAACTCCCAAACCGCTGCGCAGAAATAAAACCAAACTTCACCCATTAGTGTATTGTATAACAATCTAGTAGTTACATGTGGAAATTAGGTTCTAGGACATTTTATTTGAGCGCAATCCTCAAACTTAGGTCAAAAAAGCCATTTAAGCCTTTTCACGGTGAGATCTATGCGATATGGCCGAGAAATGTAATTTTGATGTTAACTCCCAAACCGCTGCGCAGAAGTCAAGCAAACTTCACCCAATAGTGTATTGTATCACAATCTAGTAGTTACATTTGAAAATTTTGTTCTAGGAAATTTTGTTTGAGCGCAATCATCAAACTTAATTAAAAAAGTCATTTAAGCCTTTTCACAGTGAGATCTATGCGATATGGCCGAGAAATGTAATTTTGATGTTAACTCCCAAACCGCTGCACAGAAGTCAACCAAACTTCACCCATTAGTGTATTGTATCACAATCTAGTAGTTACATGTGGAAATTTGGTTCTAGGACATTTGATTTGAGCGCAATCCTCAAACTTAGGTCAAAAAAGCCATTTAAGCCTTTTCACAGTGAGATCTATGCGATATGGCCGAGAAATGTAATTTTGATGTTAACTCCCAAACCGCTGCGCAGAAGTCAACCAAACTTCACCCAATAGTGTATTGTATCACATTCTAGTAGTTACATTTGAAAATTTCGTTCTAGGACATTTGGTTTGAGCGCAATCATTAAACTTAGGTCAAAAAAGCCATTTAAGCCTTTTCACAGTGAGATCTATGCGATATGGCCGAGAAATGTAATTTTGATGTTAACTCCCAAACCGCTGCGCAGAAGTCAACTAAACTTCACCCAATAGTGTATTGTATCACATTCTAGTAGTTACATTTGAAAATTTCGTTCTAGGACATTTGGTTTGAGCGCAATCATTAAACTTAATTAAAAAAAGTCATTTAAGCCTTTTCACAGTGAGATCTATGCGATATGGCCGAGAAATGTAATTTTGATGTTAACTCCCAAACCGCTGCGCAGAAGTCAACCAAACTTCACCTATTAGTGTATTGTATCACAATCTAGTAGTTACATATGGAAATTTGGTTCTAGGACATTTGATTTGAGCGCAATCCTCAAACTTAGGTCAAAAAAGCCATTTAAGCCTTTTCACAGTGAGATCTATGCGATATGGCCGAGAAATGTAATTTTGATGTTAACTCCCAAACCGCTGCGCAGAAGTCAACCAAACTTCACCCAATAGTGTATTGTATCACAATCTAGTAGTTACATTTGAAAATTTTGTTCTAGGACATTTTGTTTGAACGCATTCATCAAACTTAATTAAAAAAGTCATTTAAGCCTTTTCACAGTGAGATCTATGCGATATGGCCGAGAAATGTAATTTTGATGTTAACTCCCAAACCGCTGCGCAGAAGTCAACCAAACTTCAACCATTAGTGTATTGTATCACAATCTAGTAGTTACATGTGGAAATTTGGTTCTAGGAAATTTGATTTGAGCGCAATCCTCAAACTTAGGTCAAAAAAGCCATTTAAGCCTTTTCACAGTGAGATCTATGCGATATGGCCGAGAAATGTAATTTTGATGTTAACTCCCAAACCGCTGCGCAGAAGTCAACCAAACTTCAACCATTAGTGTATTGTATCACAATCTAGTAGTTACATTTGAAAATTTTGTTCTAGGACATTTTGTTTGAGCGCAATCATCAAACTTAATTAAAAAAGTCATTTAAGCCTTTTCACAGTGAGATCTATGCGATATGGCCGAGAAATGTAATTTTGATGTTAACTCCCAAACCGCTGCGCAGAAGTCAACCAAACTTCACCCATTAGTGTATTGTATCACAATCTAGTAGTTACATGTGGAAATTTGGTTCTAGGACATTTGATTTGAGCGCAATCCTCAAACTTAGGTCAAAAAAGCCATTTAAGCCTTTTCACAGTGAGATCTATGCGATATGGCCGAGAAATGTAATTTTGATGTTAACTCCCAAACCGCTGCGCAGAAGTCAACCAAACTTCACCCAATAGTGTATTGTATCACATTCTAGTAGTTACATTTGAAAATTTCGTTCTAGGACATTTGGTTTGAGCGCAATCATTAAACTTAGGTCAAAAAAGCCATTTAAGCCTTTTCACAGTGAGATCTATGCGATATGGCCGAGAAATGTAATTTTGATGTTAACTCCCAAACCGCTGCGCAGAAGTCAACCAAACTTCACCCAATAGTGTATTGTATCACATTCTAGTAGTTACATTTGAAAATTTCGTTCTAGGACATTTGGTTTGAGCGCAATCATTAAACTTAGGTCAAAAAAGCCATTTAAGCCTTTTCACAGTGAGATCTATGCGATATGGCCGAGAAATGTAATTTTGATGTTAACTCCCAAACCGCTGCGCAGAAGTCAACCAAACTTCACCCAATAGTGTATTGTATCACAATCTAGTAGTTACATTTGAAAATTTTGTTCTAGGACATTTTGTTTGAACGCAATCATCAAACTTAATTAAAACAGTCATTTAAGCCTTTTCACAGTGAGATCTATGCGATATGGCCGAGAAATGTAATTTTGATTTTAACTCCCAAACCGCTGCGCAGAAGTCAACCAAACTTCACCCATTAGTGTATTATATCACAATCTAGTAATTACATGTGGAAATTTGGTTCTAGGACATTTGATTTGAGCGCAATCCTCAAACTTAGGTCAAAAAAGCCATTTAAGCCTTTTCACAGTGAGATCTATGCGATATTGCCGAGAAATGTAATTTTGATGTTAACTCCCAAACCGCTGCGCAGAAGTAAACCAAACTTCACCCATTAGTGTATTGTATCACAATCTAGTAGTTACATGTGGAAATTTGGTTCTAGGACATTTGATTTGAGCGCAATCCTCAAACATAGGTCAAAAAAGCCATTTAAGCCTTTTCACAGTGAGATCTATGCGATATGGCCGAGAAATGTAATTTTGATGTTAACTCCCAAACCGCTGCGCAGAAGTCAACCAAACTTCACCCAATAGTGTATTGTATCACAATCTAGTAGTTACATTTGAAAATTTTGTTCTAGGACATTTTGTTTGAACGCAATCCTCAAACTTAGGTCAAAAAAGCCATTTAAGCCTTTTCACAGTGAGATCTATGCGATATGGCCGAGAAATGTAATTTTGATGTTAACTCCCAAACCGCTGCGCAGAAGTCAACCAAACTTCACCCAATAGTGTATTGTATCACATTCTAGTAGTTACATTTGAAAATTTCGTTCTAGGACATTTGGTTTGAGCGCAATCATTAAACTTAGGTCAAAAAAGCCATTTAAGCCTTTTCACAGTGAGATCTATGCGATATGGCCGAGAAATGTAATTTTGATGTTAACTCCCAAACCGCTGCGCAGAAATAAAACCAAACTTCACCCATTAGTGTATTGTATAACAATCTAGTAGTTACATGTGGAAATTAGGTTCTAGGACATTTGATTTGAGCGCAATCCTCAAACTTAGGTCAAAAAAGCCATTTAAGCCTTTTCACGGTGAGATCTATGCGATATGGCCGAGAAATGTAATTTTGATGTTAACTCCCAAACCGCTGCGCAGAAGTCAAGCAAACTTCACCCAATAGTGTATTGTATCACAATCTAGTAGTTACATTTGAAAATTTCGTTCTAGGACATTTGGTTTGAGCGCAATCATTAAACTTAGGTCAAAAAAGCCATTTAAGCCTTTTCACAGTGAGATCTATGCGATATGGCCGAGAAATGTAATTTTGATGTTAACTCCCAAACCGCTGCGCAGAAGTCAACCAAACTTCACCCATTAGTGTATTGTATCACAATCTAGTAGTTACATGTGAAAATTTCGTTCTAGGACATTTGGTTTGAGCGCAATCATTAAACTTAGGTCAAAAAAGCCATTTAAGCCTTTTCACAGTGAGATCTATGCGATATGGCCGAGAAATGTAATTTTGATGTTAACTCCCAAACCGCTGCGCAGAAGTCAACCAAACTTCACCCATTAGTGTATTGTATCACATTCTAGTAGTTACATTTGAAAATTTCGTTCTAGGACATTTGGTTTGAGCGCAATCATTAAACGTAGGTCAAAAAAGCCATTTTAAGCCTTTTCACAGTGAGATCTATGCGATATGGCCGAGAAATGTAATTTTGATGTTAACTCCCAAACCGCCGCGCAGAAGTCAACTAAACTTCACCCAATAGTGTATTGTATCACATTCTAGTAGTTACATTTGAAAATTTTGTTCTAGGACATTTGGTTTGAGCGCAATCATTAAACTTAATTAAAAAAGTCATTTAAGCCTTTTCACAGTGAGATCTATGCGATATGGCCGAGAAATGTAATTTTGATGTTAACTCCCAAACCGCTGCGCAGAAGTCAACCAAACTTCACCCATTAGTGTATTGTATCACAATCTAGTAATTACATGTGGAAATTTGGTTCTAGGACATTTGATTTGAGCGCAATCCTCAAACTTAGGTCAAAAAAGCCATTTAAGCCTTTTCACAGTGAGATCTATGCGATATTGCCGAGAAATGTAATTTTGATGTTAACTCCCAAACCGCTGCGCAGAAGTAAACCAAACTTCACCCATTAGTGTATTGTATCACAATCTAGTAGTTACATGTGGAAATTTGGTTCTAGGACATTTGATTTGAGCGCAATCCTCAAACATAGGTCAAAAAAGCCATTTAAGCCTTTTCACAGTGAGATCTATGCGATATGGCCGAGAAATGTAATTTTGATGTTAACTCCCAAACCGCTGCGCAGAAGTCAACCAAACTTCACCCAATAGTGTATTGTATCACAATCTAGTAGTTACATTTGAAAATTTTGTTCTAGGACATTTTGTTTGAACGCAATCCTCAAACTTAGGTCAAAAAAGCCATTTAAGCCTTTTCACAGTGAGATCTATGCGATATGGCCGAGAAATGTAATTTTGATGTTAACTCCCAAACCGCTGCGCAGAAGTCAACCAAACTTCACCCAATAGTGTATTGTATCACATTCTAGTAGTTACATTTGAAAATTTCGTTCTAGGACATTTGGTTTGAGCGCAATCATTAAACTTAGGTCAAAAAAGCCATTTAAGCCTTTTCACAGTGAGATCTATGCGATATGGCCGAGAAATGTAATTTTGATGTTAACTCCCAAACCGCTGCGCAGAAATAAAACCAAACTTCACCCATTAGTGTATTGTATAACAATCTAGTAGTTACATGTGGAAATTAGGTTCTAGGACATTTGATTTGAGCGCAATCCTCAAACTTAGGTCAAAAAAGCCATTTAAGCCTTTTCACGGTGAGATCTATGCGATATGGCCGAGAAATGTAATTTTGATGTTAACTCCCAAACCGCTGCGCAGAAGTCAAGCAAACTTCACCCAATAGTGTATTGTATCACAATCTAGTAGTTACATTTGAAAATTTTGTTCTAGGAAATTTTGTTTGAGCGCAATCATCAAACTTAATTAAAAAAGTCATTTAAGCCTTTTCACAGTGAGATCTATGCGATATGGCCGAGAAATGTAATTTTGATGTTAACTCCCAAACCGCTGCACAGAAGTCAACCAAACTTCACCCATTAGTGTATTGTATCACAATCTAGTAGTTACATGTGGAAATTTGGTTCTAGGACATTTGATTTGAGCGCAATCCTCAAACTTAGGTCAAAAAAGCCATTTAAGCCTTTTCACAGTGAGATCTATGCGATATGGCCGAGAAATGTAATTTTGATGTTAACTCCCAAACCGCTGCGCAGAAGTCAACCAAACTTCACCCAATAGTGTATTGTATCACATTCTAGTAGTTACATTTGAAAATTTCGTTCTAGGACATTTGGTTTGAGCGCAATCATTAAACTTAGGTCAAAAAAGCCATTTAAGCCTTTTCACAGTGAGATCTATGCGATATGGCCGAGAAATGTAATTTTGATGTTAACTCCCAAACCGCTGCGCAGAAGTCAACTAAACTTCACCCAATAGTGTATTGTATCACATTCTAGTAGTTACATTTGAAAATTTCGTTCTAGGACATTTGGTTTGAGCGCAATCATTAAACTTAATTAAAAAAAGTCATTTAAGCCTTTTCACAGTGAGATCTATGCGATATGGCCGAGAAATGTAATTTTGATGTTAACTCCCAAACCGCTGCGCAGAAGTCAACCAAACTTCACCTATTAGTGTATTGTATCACAATCTAGTAGTTACATATGGAAATTTGGTTCTAGGACATTTGATTTGAGCGCAATCCTCAAACTTAGGTCAAAAAAGCCATTTAAGCCTTTTCACAGTGAGATCTATGCGATATGGCCGAGAAATGTAATTTTGATGTTAACTCCCAAACCGCTGCGCAGAAGTCAACCAAACTTCACCCAATAGTGTATTGTATCACAATCTAGTAGTTACATTTGAAAATTTTGTTCTAGGACATTTTGTTTGAACGCATTCATCAAACTTAATTAAAAAAGTCATTTAAGCCTTTTCACAGTGAGATCTATGCGATATGGCCGAGAAATGTAATTTTGATGTTAACTCCCAAACCGCTGCGCAGAAGTCAACCAAACTTCACCCAATAGTGTATTGTATCACAATCTAGTAGTTACATTTGAAAATTTTGTTCTAGGACATTTTGTTTGAGCGCAATCCTCAAACTTAGGTCAAAAAAGCCATTTAAGCCTTTTCACAGTGAGATCTATGCGATATGGCCGAGAAATGTAATTTTGATGTTAACTCCCAAACCGCTGCGCAGAAGTCAACCAAACTTCACCCAATAGTGTATTGTATCACAATCTAGTAGTTACATTTGAAAATTTCGTTCTAGGACATTTGGTTTGAGCGCAATCATTAAACTTAGGTCAAAAAAGCCATTTAAGCCTTTTCACAGTGAGATCTATGCGATATGGCCGAGAAATGTAATTTTGATGTTAACTCCCAAACCGCTGCGCAGAAGTCAACCAAACTTCACCCATTAGTGTATTGTATCACAATCTAGTAGTTACATGTGAAAATTTCGTTCTAGGACATTTGGTTTGAGCGCAATCATTAAACTTAGGTCAAAAAAGCCATTTAAGCCTTTTCACAGTGAGATCTATGCGATATGGCCGAGAAATGTAATTTTGATGTTAACTCCCAAACCGCTGCGCAGAAGTCAACCAAACTTCACCCATTAGTGTATTGTATCACATTCTAGTAGTTACATTTGAAAATTTCGTTCTAGGACATTTGGTTTGAGCGCAATCATTAAACGTAGGTCAAAAAAGCCATTTAAGCCTTTTCACAGTGAGATCTATGCGATATGGCCGAGAAATGTAATTTTGATGTTAACTCCCAAACCGCCGCGCAGAAGTCAACTAAACTTCACCCAATAGTGTATTGTATCACATTCTAGTAGTTACATTTGAAAATTTTGTTCTAGGACATTTGGTTTGAGCGCAATCATTAAACTTAATTAAAAAAGTCATTTAAGCCTTTTCACAGTGAGATCTATGCGATATGGCCGAGAAATGTAATTTTGATGTTAACTCCCAAACCGCTGCGCAGAAGTCAACCAAACTTCACCCATTAGTGTATTGTATCACAATCTAGTAATTACATGTGGAAATTTGGTTCTAGGACATTTGATTTGAGCGCAATCCTCAAACTTAGGTCAAAAAAGCCATTTAAGCCTTTTCACAGTGAGATCTATGCGATATTGCCGAGAAATGTAATTTTGATGTTAACTCCCAAACCGCTGCGCAGAAGTAAACCAAACTTCACCCATTAGTGTATTGTATCACAATCTAGTAGTTACATGTGGAAATTTGGTTCTAGGACATTTGATTTGAGCGCAATCCTCAAACATAGGTCAAAAAAGCCATTTAAGCCTTTTCACAGTGAGATCTATGCGATATGGCCGAGAAATGTAATTTTGATGTTAACTCCCAAACCGCTGCGCAGAAGTCAACCAAACTTCACCCAATAGTGTATTGTATCACAATCTAGTAGTTACATTTGAAAATTTTGTTCTAGGACATTTTGTTTGAACGCAATCCTCAAACTTAGGTCAAAAAAGCCATTTAAGCCTTTTCACAGTGAGATCTATGCGATATGGCCGAGAAATGTAATTTTGATGTTAACTCCCAAACCGCTGCGCAGAAGTCAACCAAACTTCACCCAATAGTGTATTGTATCACATTCTAGTAGTTACATTTGAAAATTTCGTTCTAGGACATTTGGTTTGAGCGCAATCATTAAACTTAGGTCAAAAAAGCCATTTAAGCCTTTTCACAGTGAGATCTATGCGATATGGCCGAGAAATGTAATTTTGATGTTAACTCCCAAACCGCTGCGCAGAAATAAAACCAAACTTCACCCATTAGTGTATTGTATAACAATCTAGTAGTTACATGTGGAAATTAGGTTCTAGGACATTTGATTTGAGCGCAATCCTCAAACTTAGGTCAAAAAAGCCATTTAAGCCTTTTCGGTGAGATCTATGCGATATGGCCGAGAAATGTAATTTTGATGTTAACTCCCAAACCGCTGCGCAGAAGTCAAGCAAACTTCACCCAATAGTGTATTGTATCACAATCTAGTAGTTACATTTGAAAATTTTGTTCTAGGAAATTTTGTTTGAGCGCAATCATCAAACTTAATTAAAAAAGTCATTTAAGCCTTTTCACAGTGAGATCTATGCGATATGGCCGAGAAATGTAATTTTGATGTTAACTCCCAAACCGCTGCACAGAAGTCAACCAAACTTCACCCATTAGTGTATTGTATCACAATCTAGTAGTTACATGTGGAAATTTGGTTCTAGGACATTTGATTTGAGCGCAATCCTCAAACTTAGGTCAAAAAAGCCATTTAAGCCTTTTCACAGTGAGATCTATGCGATATGGCCGAGAAATGTAATTTTGATGTTAACTCCCAAACCGCTGCGCAGAAGTCAACCAAACTTCACCCAATAGTGTATTGTATCACATTCTAGTAGTTACATTTGAAAATTTCGTTCTAGGACATTTGGTTTGAGCGCAATCATTAAACTTAGGTCAAAAAAGCCATTTAAGCCTTTTCACAGTGAGATCTATGCGATATGGCCGAGAAATGTAATTTTGATGTTAACTCCCAAACCGCTGCGCAGAAGTCAACTAAACTTCACCCAATAGTGTATTGTATCACATTCTAGTAGTTACATTTGAAAATTTCGTTCTAGGACATTTGGTTTGAGCGCAATCATTAAACTTAATTAAAAAAAGTCATTTAAGCCTTTTCACAGTGAGATCTATGCGATATGGCCGAGAAATGTAATTTTGATGTTAACTCCCAAACCGCTGCGCAGAAGTCAACCAAACTTCACCTATTAGTGTATTGTATCACAATCTAGTAGTTACATGTGGAAATTTGGTTCTAGGACATTTGATTTGAGCGCAATCCTCAAACTTAGGTCAAAAAAGCCATTTAAGCCTTTTCACAGTGAGATCTATGCGATATGGCCGAGAAATGTAATTTTGATGTTAACTCCCAAACCGCTGCGCAGAAGTCAACCAAACTTCACCCAATAGTGTATTGTATCACAATCTAGTAGTTACATTTGAAAATTTTGTTCTAGGACATTTTGTTTGAACGCAATCATCAAACTTAATTAAAAAAGTCATTTAAGCCTTTTCACAGTGAGATCTATGCGATATGGCCGAGAAATGTAATTTTGATGTTAACTCCCAAACCGCTGCGCAGAAGTCAACCAAACTTCACCCAATAGTGTATTGTATCACAATCTAGTAGTTACATTTGAAAATTTTGTTCTAGGACATTTTGTTTGAGCGCAATCCTCAAACTTAGGTCAAAAAAGCCATTTAAGCCTTTTCACAGTGAGATCTATGCGATATGGCCGAGAAATGTAATTTTGACGTTAACTCCCAAACCGCTGCGCAGAAGTCAACCAAACTTCACCCAATAGTGTATTGTATCACATTCTAGTAGTTACATTTGAAAATTTCGTTCTAGGACATTTGGTTTGAGCGCAATCATTAAACTTAGGTCAAAAAAGCCATTTAAGCCTTTTCACAGTGAGATCTATGCGATATGGCCGAGAAATGTAATTTTGATGTTAACTCCCAAACCGCTGCGCAGAAGTCAACCAAACTTCACCCAATAGTGTATTGTATCACAATCTAGTAGTTACATTTGAAAATTTTGTTCTAGGACATTTTGTTTGAACGCAATCATCAAACTTAATTAAAAAAGTCATTTAAGCCTTTTCACAGTGAGATCTATGCGATATGGCCGAGAAATGTAATTTTGATGTTAACTCCCAAACCGCTGCGCAGAAGTCAACCAAACTTCACCCAATAGTGTATTGTATCACAATCTAGTAGTTACATGTGGAAATTTGGTTCTAGGACATTTGATTTGAGCGCAATCCTCAAACTTAGGTCAAAAAAGCCATTTAAGCCTTTTCACAGTGAGATCTATGCGATATGGCCGAGAAATGTAATTTTGATGTTAACTCCCAAACCGCTGCGCAGAAGTCAACCAAACTTCACCCAATAGTGTATTGTATCACAATCTAGTAGTTACATTTGAAAATTTTGTTCTAGGACATTTTGTTTGAGCGCAATCCTCAAACTTAGGTCAAAAAAGCCATTTAAGCCTTTTCACAGTGAGATCTATGCGATATGGCCGAGAAATGTAATTTTGATGTTAACTCCCAAACCGCTGCGCAGAAATAAAACCAAACTTCACCCATTAGTGTATTGTATAACAATCTAGTAGTTACATGTGGAAATTAGGTTATAGGACATTTGATTTGAGCGCAATCCTCAAACTTAGGTCAAAAAAGCCATTTAAGCCTTTTCACGGTGAGATCTATGCGATATGGCCGAGAAATGTAATTTTGATGTTAACTCCCAAACCGCTGCGCAGAAGTCAAGCAAACTTCACCCAATAGTGTATTGTATCACAATCTAGTAGTTACATTTGAAAATTTTGTTCTAGGAAATTTTGTTTGAGCGCAATCATCAAACTTAATTAAAAAAGTCATTTAAGCCTTTTCACAGTGAGATCTATGCGATATGGCCGAGAAATGTAATTTTGATGTTAACTCCCAAACCGCTGCACAGAAGTCAACCAAACTTCACCCATTAGTGTATTGTATCACAATCTAGTAGTTACATGTGGAAATTTGGTTCTAGGACATTTGATTTGAGCGCAATCCTCAAACTTAGGTCAAAAAAGCCATTTAAGCCTTTTCACAGTGAGATCTATGCGATATGGCCGAGAAATGTAATTTTGATGTTAACTCCCAAACCGCTGCGCAGAAGTCAACCAAACTTCACCCAATAGTGTATTGTATCACATTCTAGTAGTTACATTTGAAAATTTCGTTCTAGGACATTTGGTTTGAGCGCAATCATTAAACTTAGGTCAAAAAAGCCATTTAAGCCTTTTCACAGTGAGATCTATGCGATATGGCCGAGAAATGTAATTTTGATGTTAACTCCCAAACCGCTGCGCAGAAGTCAACTAAACTTCACCCAATAGTGTATTGTATCACATTCTAGTAGTTACATTTGAAAATTTCGTTCTAGGACATTTGGTTTGAGCGCAATCATTAAACTTAATTAAAAAAAGTCATTTAAGCCTTTTCACAGTGAGATCTATGCGATATGGCCGAGAAATGTAATTTTGATGTTAACTCCCAAACCGCTGCGCAGAAGTCAACCAAACTTCACCTATTAGTGTATTGTATCACAATCTAGTAGTTACATATGGAAATTTGGTTCTAGGACATTTGATTTGAGCGCAATCCTCAAACTTAGGTCAAAAAAGCCATTTAAGCCTTTTCACAGTGAGATCTATGCGATATGGCCGAGAAATGTAATTTTGATGTTAACTCCCAAACCGCTGCGCAGAAGTCAACCAAACTTCACCCAATAGTGTATTGTATCACAATCTAGTAGTTACATTTGAAAATTTTGTTCTAGGACATTTTGTTTGAACGCATTCATCAAACTTAATTAAAAAAGTCATTTAAGCCTTTTCACAGTGAGATCTATGCGATATGGCCGAGAAATGTAATTTTGATGTTAACTCCCAAACCGCTGCGCAGAAGTCAACCAAACTTCACCCAATAGTGTATTGTATCACAATCTAGTAGTTACATTTGAAAATTTTGTTCTAGGACATTTTGTTTGAGCGCAATCCTCAAACTTAGGTCAAAAAAGCCATTTAAGCCTTTTCACAGTGAGATCTATGCGATATGGCCGAGAAATGTAATTTTGATGTTAACTCCCAAACCGCTGCGCAGAAGTCAACCAAACTTCACCCAATAGTGTATTGTATCACAATCTAGTAGTTACATTTGAAAATTTCGTTCTAGGACATTTGGTTTGAGCGCAATCATTAAACTTAGGTCAAAAAAGCCATTTAAGCCTTTTCACAGTGAGATCTATGCGATATGGCCGAGAAATGTAATTTTGATGTTAACTCCCAAACCGCTGCGCAGAAGTCAACCAAACTTCACCCATTAGTGTATTGTATCACAATCTAGTAGTTACATGTGAAAATTTCGTTCTAGGACATTTGGTTTGAGCGCAATCATTAAACTTAGGTCAAAAAAGCCATTTAAGCCTTTTCACAGTGAGATCTATGCGATATGGCCGAGAAATGTAATTTTGATGTTAACTCCCAAACCGCTGCGCAGAAGTCAACCAAACTTCACCCATTAGTGTATTGTATCACATTCTAGTAGTTACATTTGAAAATTTCGTTCTAGGACATTTGGTTTGAGCGCAATCATTAAACGTAGGTCAAAAAAGCCATTTAAGCCTTTTCACAGTGAGATCTATGCGATATGGCCGAGAAATGTAATTTTGATGTTAACTCCCAAACCGCCGCGCAGAAGTCAACTAAACTTCACCCAATAGTGTATTGTATCACATTCTAGTAGTTACATTTGAAAATTTTGTTCTAGGACATTTGGTTTGAGCGCAATCATTAAACTTAATTAAAAAAGTCATTTAAGCCTTTTCACAGTGAGATCTATGCGATATGGCCGAGAAATGTAATTTTGATGTTAACTCCCAAACCGCTGCGCAGAAGTCAACCAAACTTCACCCATTAGTGTATTGTATCACAATCTAGTAATTACATGTGGAAATTTGGTTCTAGGACATTTGATTTGAGCGCAATCCTCAAACTTAGGTCAAAAAAGCCATTTAAGCCTTTTCACAGTGAGATCTATGCGATATTGCCGAGAAATGTAATTTTGATGTTAACTCCCAAACCGCTGCGCAGAAGTAAACCAAACTTCACCCATTAGTGTATTGTATCACAATCTAGTAGTTACATGTGGAAATTTGGTTCTAGGACATTTGATTTGAGCGCAATCCTCAAACATAGGTCAAAAAAGCCATTTAAGCCTTTTCACAGTGAGATCTATGCGATATGGCCGAGAAATGTAATTTTGATGTTAACTCCCAAACCGCTGCGCAGAAGTCAACCAAACTTCACCCAATAGTGTATTGTATCACAATCTAGTAGTTACATTTGAAAATTTTGTTCTAGGACATTTTGTTTGAACGCAATCCTCAAACTTAGGTCAAAAAAGCCATTTAAGCCTTTTCACAGTGAGATCTATGCGATATGGCCGAGAAATGTAATTTTGATGTTAACTCCCAAACCGCTGCGCAGAAGTCAACCAAACTTCACCCAATAGTGTATTGTATCACATTCTAGTAGTTACATTTGAAAATTTCGTTCTAGGACATTTGGTTTGAGCGCAATCATTAAACTTAGGTCAAAAAAGCCATTTAAGCCTTTTCACAGTGAGATCTATGCGATATGGCCGAGAAATGTAATTTTGATGTTAACTCCCAAACCGCTGCGCAGAAATAAAACCAAACTTCACCCATTAGTGTATTGTATAACAATCTAGTAGTTACATGTGGAAATTAGGTTCTAGGACATTTGATTTGAGCGCAATCCTCAAACTTAGGTCAAAAAAGCCATTTAAGCCTTTTCGGTGAGATCTATGCGATATGGCCGAGAAATGTAATTTTGATGTTAACTCCCAAACCGCTGCGCAGAAGTCAAGCAAACTTCACCCAATAGTGTATTGTATCACAATCTAGTAGTTACATTTGAAAATTTTGTTCTAGGAAATTTTGTTTGAGCGCAATCATCAAACTTAATTAAAAAAGTCATTTAAGCCTTTTCACAGTGAGATCTATGCGATATGGCCGAGAAATGTAATTTTGATGTTAACTCCCAAACCGCTGCACAGAAGTCAACCAAACTTCACCCATTAGTGTATTGTATCACAATCTAGTAGTTACATGTGGAAATTTGGTTCTAGGACATTTGATTTGAGCGCAATCCTCAAACTTAGGTCAAAAAAGCCATTTAAGCCTTTTCACAGTGAGATCTATGCGATATGGCCGAGAAATGTAATTTTGATGTTAACTCCCAAACCGCTGCGCAGAAGTCAACCAAACTTCACCCAATAGTGTATTGTATCACATTCTAGTAGTTACATTTGAAAATTTCGTTCTAGGACATTTGGTTTGAGCGCAATCATTAAACTTAGGTCAAAAAAGCCATTTAAGCCTTTTCACAGTGAGATCTATGCGATATGGCCGAGAAATGTAATTTTGATGTTAACTCCCAAACCGCTGCGCAGAAGTCAACTAAACTTCACCCAATAGTGTATTGTATCACATTCTAGTAGTTACATTTGAAAATTTCGTTCTAGGACATTTGGTTTGAGCGCAATCATTAAACTTAATTAAAAAAAGTCATTTAAGCCTTTTCACAGTGAGATCTATGCGATATGGCCGAGAAATGTAATTTTGATGTTAACTCCCAAACCGCTGCGCAGAAGTCAACCAAACTTCACCTATTAGTGTATTGTATCACAATCTAGTAGTTACATGTGGAAATTTGGTTCTAGGACATTTGATTTGAGCGCAATCCTCAAACTTAGGTCAAAAAAGCCATTTAAGCCTTTTCACAGTGAGATCTATGCGATATGGCCGAGAAATGTAATTTTGATGTTAACTCCCAAACCGCTGCGCAGAAGTCAACCAAACTTCACCCAATAGTGTATTGTATCACAATCTAGTAGTTACATTTGAAAATTTTGTTCTAGGACATTTTGTTTGAACGCAATCATCAAACTTAATTAAAAAAGTCATTTAAGCCTTTTCACAGTGAGATCTATGCGATATGGCCGAGAAATGTAATTTTGATGTTAACTCCCAAACCGCTGCGCAGAAGTCAACCAAACTTCACCCAATAGTGTATTGTATCACAATCTAGTAGTTACATTTGAAAATTTTGTTCTAGGACATTTTGTTTGAGCGCAATCCTCAAACTTAGGTCAAAAAAGCCATTTAAGCCTTTTCACAGTGAGATCTATGCGATATGGCCGAGAAATGTAATTTTGACGTTAACTCCCAAACCGCTGCGCAGAAGTCAACCAAACTTCACCCAATAGTGTATTGTATCACATTCTAGTAGTTACATTTGAAAATTTCGTTCTAGGACATTTGGTTTGAGCGCAATCATTAAACTTAGGTCAAAAAAGCCATTTAAGCCTTTTCACAGTGAGATCTATGCGATATGGCCGAGAAATGTAATTTTGATGTTAACTCCCAAACCGCTGCGCAGAAGTCAACCAAACTTCACCCAATAGTGTATTGTATCACAATCTAGTAGTTACATTTGAAAATTTTGTTCTAGGACATTTTGTTTGAACGCAATCATCAAACTTAATTAAAAAAGTCATTTAAGCCTTTTCACAGTGAGATCTATGCGATATGGCCGAGAAATGTAATTTTGATGTTAACTCCCAAACCGCTGCGCAGAAGTCAACCAAACTTCACCCAATAGTGTATTGTATCACAATCTAGTAGTTACATGTGGAAATTTGGTTCTAGGACATTTGATTTGAGCGCAATCCTCAAACTTAGGTCAAAAAAGCCATTTAAGCCTTTTCACAGTGAGATCTATGCGATATGGCCGAGAAATGTAATTTTGATGTTAACTCCCAAACCGCTGCGCAGAAGTCAACCAAACTTCACCCAATAGTGTATTGTATCACAATCTAGTAGTTACATTTGAAAATTTTGTTCTAGGACATTTTGTTTGAGCGCAATCCTCAAACTTAGGTCAAAAAAGCCATTTAAGCCTTTTCACAGTGAGATCTATGCGATATGGCCGAGAAATGTAATTTTGATGTTAACTCCCAAACCGCTGCGCAGAATTCAACCAAACTTCACCCATTAGTGTATTGTATCACAATCTAGTAGTTACATGTGGAAATTTGGTTATAGGACATTTGATTTGAGCGCAATCCTCAAACTTAGGTCAAAAAAGCCATTTAAGCCTTTTCACAGTGAGATCTATGCGATATGGCCGAGAAATGTGATTTTGATGTTAACTCCCAAACCGCTGCGCAGAAGTCAACTAAACTTCACCCAATAGTGTATTGTATCACATTCTAGTAGTTACATTTGAAAATTTCATTCTAGGACATTTGGTTTGAGCGCAATCATTAAACTTAATTAAAAAAGTCATTTAAGCCTTTTCACAGTGAGATCTATGCGATATGGCCGAGAAATGTAATTTTGATGTTAACTCCCAAACCGCTGCGCAGAAGTCAACCAAACTTCACCCATTAGTGTATTGTATCACAATCTAGTAATTACATGTGGAAATTTGGTTCTAGGACATTTGATTTGAGCGCAATCCTCAAACTTAGGTCAAAAAAGCCATTTAAGCCTTTTCACAGTGAGATCTATGCGATATGGCCGAGAAATGTAATTTTGATGTTAACTCCCAAACCGCTGCGCAGAAGTAAACCAAACTTCACCCATTAGTGTATTGTATCACAATCTAGTAGTTACATGTGGAAATTTGGTTCTAGGACATTTGATTTGAGCGCAATCCTCAAACTTAGGTCAAAAAAGCCATTTAAGCCTTTTCACAGTGAGATCTATGCGATATGGCCGAGAAATGTAATTTTGATGTTAACTCCCAAACCGCTGCGCAGAAGTCAACCAAACTTCACCCAATAGTGTATTGTATCACAATCTAGTAGTTACATTTGAAAATTTTGTTCTAGGACATTTTGTTTGAACGCAATCATCAAACTTAATTAAAAAAGTCATTTAAGCCTTTTCACAGTGAGATCTATGCGATATGGCCGAGAAATGTAATTTTGATGTTAACTCCCAAACCGCTGCGCAGAAGTCAACCAAACTTCACCCAATAGTGTATTGTATCACAATCTAGTAGTTACATGTGGAAATTTGGTTCTAGGACATTTGATTTGAGCGCAATCCTCAAACTTAGGTCAAAAAAGCCATTTAAGCCTTTTCACAGTGAGATCTATGCGATATGGCCGAGAAATGTAATTTTGATGTTAACTCCCAAACCGCTGCGCAGAAGTCAACCAAACTTCACCCAATAGTGTATTGTATCACATTCTAGTAGTTACATTTGAAAATTTCGTTCTAGGACATTTTGTCTGAACGCAATCCTCAAACTTAGGTCAAAAAAGCCATTTAAGCCTTTTCACAGTGAGATCTATGCGATATGGCCGAGAAATGTAATTTTGATGTTAACTCCCAAACCGCTGCGCAGAAGTCAACCAAACTTCACCCAATAGTGTATTTTATCACAATCTAGTAGTTACATTTGGAAATTTAGTTCTAGGACATTTGATTTGAGCGCAATCTTCAAACTTAATTTAAAAAAGTCATTTAAGCCTTTTCACAGTGAGATCTATGCGATATGGCCGAGAAATGTAATTTTGATGTTCACTCCCAAACCGCTGCGCAGAAGTCAACCAAACTTCAACCATTAGTGTATTGTATCACAATCTAGTAGTTACATGTGGAAATTTGGTTCTAGGAAATTTGATTTGAGCGCAATCCTCAAACTTAGGTCAAAAAAGCCATTTAAGCCTTTTCACAGTGAGATCTATGCGATATGGCCGAGAAATGTAATTTTGATGTTAACTCCCAAACCGCTGCGCAGAAGTTAACCAAACTTCAACCATTAGTGTATTGTATCACAATCTAGTAGTTACATTTGAAAATTTTGTTCTAGGACATTTTGTTTGAGCGCAATCATCAAACTTAATTAAAAAAGTCATTTAAGCCTTTTCACAGTGAGATCTATGCGATATGGCCGAGAAATGTAATTTTGATGTTAACTCCCAAACCGCTGCGCAGAAGTCAACCAAACTTCACCCATTAGTGTATTGTATCACAATTTAGTAGTTACATGTGGAAATTTGGTTCTAGGACATTTGGTTTGAGCGCAATCATTAAACGTAGGTCAAAAAAGCCATTTAAGCCTTTTCACAGTGAGATCTATGCGATATGGCCGAGAAACGTAATTTTGATGTTAACTCCCAAACCGCCGCGCAGAAGTCAACTGAACTTCACCCAATAGTGTATTGTATCACAATCTAGTAATTACATGTGGAAATTTGGTTCTAGGACATTTGATTTGAGCGCAATCCTCAAACTTAGGTCAAAAAAGCCATTTAAGCCTTTTCACAGTGAGATCTATGCGATATGGCCGAGAAATGTAATTTTGATGTTAACTCCCAAACCGCTGCGCAGAAGTCAACCAAACTTCACCCATTAGTGTATTGTATCACAATCTAGTAATTACATGTGGAAATTTGGTTCTAGGACATTTGATTTGAGCGCAATCCTCAAACTTAGGTCAAAAAAGCCATTTAAGCCTTTTCACAGTGAGATCTATGCGATATTGCCGAGAAATGTAATTTTGATGTTAACTCCCAAACCGCTGCGCAGAAGTAAACCAAACTTCACCCATTAGTGTATTGTATCACAATCTAGTAGTTACATGTGGAAATTTGGTTCTAGGACATTTGATTTGAGCGCAATCCTCAAACATAGGTCAAAAAAGCCATTTAAGCCTTTTCACAGTGAGATCTATGCGATATGGCCGAGAAATGTAATTTTGATGTTAACTCCCAAACCGCTGCGCAGAAGTCAACCAAACTTCACCCAATAGTGTATTGTATCACAATCTAGTAGTTACATTTGAAAATTTTGTTCTAGGACATTTTGTTTGAACGCAATCCTCAAACTTAGGTCAAAAAGCCATTTAAGCCTTTTCACAGTGAGATCTATGCGATATGGCCGAGAAATGTAATTTTGATGTTAACTCCCAAACCGCTGCGCAGAAGTCAACCAAACTTCACCCAATAGTGTATTGTATCACATTCTAGTAGTTACATTTGAAAATTTCGTTCTAGGACATTTGGTTTGAGCGCAATCATTAAACTTAGGTCAAAAAAGCCATTTAAGCCTTTTCACAGTGAGATCTATGCGATATGGCCGAGAAATGTAATTTTGATGTTAACTCCCAAACCGCTGCGCAGAAATATAACCAAACTTCACCCATTAGTGTATTGTATAACAATCTAGTAGTTACATGTGGAAATTAGGTTCTAGGACATTTGATTTGAGCGCAATCCTCAAACTTAGGTCAAAAAAGCCATTTAAGCCTTTTCACAGTGAGATCTATGCGATATGGCCGAGAAATGTAATTTTGATGTTAACTCCCAAACCGCTGCGCAGAAGTCAACCAAACTTCACCTATTAGTGTATTGTATCACAATCTAGTAGTTACATGTGGAAATTTGGTTCTAGGACATTTGATTTGAGCGCAATCCTCAAACTTAGGTCAAAAAAGCCATTTAAGCCTTTTCACAGTGAGATCTATGCGATATGGCCGAGAAATGTAATTTTGATGTTAACTCCCAAACCGCTGCGCAGAAGTCAACCAAACTTCACCCAATAGTGTATTGTATCACAATCTAGTAGTTACATTTGAAAATTTTGTTCTAGGACATTTTGTTTGAACGCAATCATCAAACTTAATTAAAAAAGTCATTTAAGCCTTTTCACAGTGAGATCTATGCGATATGGCCGAGAAATGTAATTTTGATGTTAACTCCCAAACCGCTGCGCAGAAGTCAACCAAACTTCACCCAATAGTGTATTGTATCACAATCTAGTAGTTACATTTGAAAATTTTGTTCTAGGACATTTTGTTTGAGCGCAATCCTCAAACTTAGGTCAAAAAAGCCATTTAAGCCTTTTCACAGTGAGATCTATGCGATATGGCCGAGAAATGTAATTTTGACGTTAACTCCCAAACCGCTGCGCAGAAGTCAACCAAACTTCACCCAATAGTGTATTGTATCACATTCTAGTAGTTACATTTGAAAATTTCGTTCTAGGACATTTGGTTTGAGCGCAATCATTAAACTTAGGTCAAAAAAGCCATTTAAGCCTTTTCACAGTGAGATCTATGCGATATGGCCGAGAAATGTAATTTTGATATTAACTCCCAAACCGCTGCGCAGAAGTCAACCAAACTTCACCCATTAGTGTATTGTATCACAATCTAGTAGTTACATGTGGAAATTTGGTTATAGGACATTTGATTTGAGCGCAATCCTCAAACTTAGGTCAAAAAAGCCATTTAAGCCTTTTCACAGTGAGATCTATGCGATATGGCCGAGAAATGTGATTTTGATGTTAACTCCCAAACCGCTGCGCAGAAGTCAACTAAACTTCACCCAATAGTGTATTGTATCACATTCTAGTAGTTACATTTGAAAATTTCATTCTAGGACATTTGGTTTGAGCGCAATCATTAAACTTAATTAAAAAAGTCATTTAAGCCTTTTCACAGTGAGATCTATGCGATATGGCCGAGAAATGTAATTTTGATGTTAACTCCCAAACCGCTGCGCAGAAGTCAACCAAACTTCACCCATTAGTGTATTGTATCACAATCTAGTAATTACATGTGGAAATTTGGTTCTAGGACATTTGATTTGAGCGCAATCCTCAAACTTAGGTCAAAAAAGCCATTTAAGCCTTTTCACAGTGAGATCTATGCGATATGGCCGAGAAATGTAATTTTGATGTTAACTCCCAAACCGCTGCGCAGAAGTAAACCAAACTTCACCCATTAGTGTATTGTATCACAATCTAGTAGTTACATGTGGAAATTTGGTTCTAGGACATTTGATTTGAGCGCAATCCTCAAACTTAGGTCAAAAAAGCCATTTAAGCCTTTTCACAGTGAGATCTATGCGATATGGCCGAGAAATGTAATTTTGATGTTAACTCCCAAACCGCTGCGCAGAAGTCAACCAAACTTCACCCAATAGTGTATTGTATCACAATCTAGTAGTTACATTTGAAAATTTTGTTCTAGGACATTTTGTTTGAACGCAATCATCAAACTTAATTAAAAAAGTCATTTAAGCCTTTTCACAGTGAGATCTATGCGATATGGCCGAGAAATGTAATTTTGATGTTAACTCCCAAACCGCTGCGCAGAAGTCAACCAAACTTCACCCAATAGTGTATTGTATCACAATCTAGTAGTTACATGTGGAAATTTGGTTCTAGGACATTTGATTTGAGCGCAATCCTCAAACTTAGGTCAAAAAAGCCATTTAAGCCTTTTCACAGTGAGATCTATGCGATATGGCAGAGAAATGTAATTTTGATGTTAACTCCCAAACCGCTGCGCAGAAGTCAACCAAACTTCACCCAATAGTGTATTGTATCACATTCTAGTAGTTACATTTGAAAATTTCGTTCTAGGACATTTTGTCTGAACGCAATCCTCAAACTTAGGTCAAAAAAGCCATTTAAGCCTTTTCACAGTGAGATCTATGCGATATGGCCGAGAAATGTAATTTTGATGTTAACTCCCAAACCGCTGCGCAGAAGTCAACCAAACTTCACCCATTAGTGTATTGTATCACAATCTAGTAATTACATGTGGAAATTTGGTTCTAGGACATTTGATTTGAGCGCAATCCTCAAACTTAGGTCAAAAAAGCCATTTAAGCCTTTTCACAGTGAGATCTATGCGATATTGCCGAGAAATGTAATTTTGATGTTAACTCCCAAACCGCTGCGCAGAAGTAAACCAAACTTCACCCATTAGTGTATTGTATCACAATCTAGTAGTTACATGTGGAAATTTGGTTCTAGGACATTTGATTTGAGCGCAATCCTCAAACATAGGTCAAAAAAGCCATTTAAGCCTTTTCACAGTGAGATCTATGTGATATGGCCGAGAAATGTAATTTTGATGTTAACTCCCAAACCGCTGCGCAGAAGTCAACCAAACTTCACCCAATAGTGTATTGTATCACAATCTAGTAGTTACATTTGAAAATTTTGTTCTAGGACATTTTGTTTGAACGCAATCCTCAAACTTAGGTCAAAAAGCCATTTAAGCCTTTTCACAGTGAGATCTATGCGATATGGCCGAGAAATGTAATTTTGATGTTAACTCCCAAACCGCTGCGCAGAAGTCAACCAAACTTCACCCAATAGTGTATTGTATCACATTCTAGTAGTTACATTTGAAAATTTCGTTCTAGGACATTTGGTTTGAGCGCAATCATTAAACTTAGGTCAAAAAAGCCATTTAAGCCTTTTCACAGTGAGATCTATGCGATATGGCCGAGAAATGTAATTTTGATGTTAACTCCCAAACCGCTGCGCAGAAATAAAACCAAACTTCACCCATTAGTGTATTGTATAACAATCTAGTAGTTACATGTGGAAATTAGGTTCTAGGACATTTGATTTGAGCGCAATCCTCAAACTTAGGTCAAAAAAGCCATTTAAGCCTTTTCACGGTGAGATCTATGCGATATGGCCGAGAAATGTAATTTTGATGTTAACTCCCAAACCGCTGCGCAGAAGTCAAGCAAACTTCACCCAATAGTGTATTGTATCACAATCTAGTAGTTACATTTGAAAATTTTGTTCTAGGAAATTTTGTTTGAGCGCAATCATCAAACTTAATTAAAAAAGTCATTTAAGCCTTTTCACAGTGAGATCTATGCGATATGGCCGAGAAATGTAATTTTGATGTTAACTCCCAAACCGCTGCACAGAAGTCAACCAAACTTCACCCATTAGTGTATTGTATCACAATCTAGTAGTTACATGTGGAAATTTGGTTCTAGGACATTTGATTTGAGCGCAATCCTCAAACTTAGGTCAAAAAAGCCATTTAAGCCTTTTCACAGTGAGATCTATGCGATATGGCCGAGAAATGTAATTTTGATGTTAACTCCCAAACCGCTGCGCAGAAGTCAACCAAACTTCACCCAATAGTGTATTGTATCACATTCTAGTAGTTACATTTGAAAATTTCGTTCTAGGACATTTGGTTTGAGCGCAATCATTAAACTTAGGTCAAAAAAGCCATTTAAGCCTTTTCACAGTGAGATCTATGCGATATGGCCGAGAAATGTAATTTTGATGTTAACTCCCAAACCGCTGCGCAGAAGTCAACTAAACTTCACCCAATAGTGTATTGTATCACATTCTAGTAGTTACATTTGAAAATTTCGTTCTAGGACATTTGGTTTGAGCGCAATCATTAAACTTAATTAAAAAAAGTCATTTAAGCCTTTTCACAGTGAGATCTATGCGATATGGCCGAGAAATGTAATTTTGATGTTAACTCCCAAACCGCTGCGCAGAAGTCAACCAAACTTCACCTATTAGTGTATTGTATCACAATCTAGTAGTTACATGTGGAAATTTGGTTCTAGGACATTTGATTTGAGCGCAATCCTCAAACTTAGGTCAAAAAAGCCATTTAAGCCTTTTTACAGTGAGATCTATGCGATATGGCCGAGAAATGTAATTTTGATGTTAACTCCCAAACCGCTGCGCAGAAGTCAACCAAACTTCACCCAATAGTGTATTGTATCACAATCTAGTAGTTACATTTGAAAATTTTGTTCTAGGACATTTTGTTTGAACGCAATCATCAAACTTATTTAAAAAAGTCATTTAAGCCTTTTCACAGTGAGATCTATGCGATATGGCCGAGAAATGTAATTTTGATGTTAACTCCCAAACCGCTGCGCAGAAGTCAACCAAACTTCACCCAATAGTGTATTGTATCACAATCTAGTAGTTACATTTGAAAATTTTGTTCTAGGACATTTTGTTTGAGCGCAATCCTCAAACTTAGGTCAAAAAAGCCATTTAAGCCTTTTCACAGTGAGATCTATGCGATATGGCCGAGAAATGTAATTTTGACGTTAACTCCCAAACCGCTGCGCAGAAGTCAACCAAACTTCACCCAATAGTGTATTGTATCACATTCTAGTAGTTACATTTGAAAATTTCGTTCTAGGACATTTGGTTTGAGCGCAATCATTAAACTTAGGTCAAAAAAGCCATTTAAGCCTTTTCACAGTGAGATCTATGCGATATGGCCGAGAAATGTAATTTTGATGTTAACTCCCAAACCGCTGCGCAGAAGTCAACCAAACTTCACCCATTAGTGTATTGTATCACAATCTAGTAGTTACATGTGGAAATTTGGTTATAGGACATTTGATTTGAGCGCAATCCTCAAACTTAGGTCAAAAAAGCCATTTAAGCCTTTTCACAGTGAGATCTATGCGATATGGCCGAGAAATGTGATTTTGATGTTAACTCCCAAACCGCTGCGCAGAAGTCAACTAAACTTCACCCAATAGTGTATTGTATCACATTCTAGTAGTTACATTTGAAAATTTCATTCTAGGACATTTGGTTTGAGCGCAATCATTAAACTTAATTTAAAAAGTCATTTAAGCCTTTTCACAGTGAGATCTATGCGATATGGCCGAGAAATGTAATTTTGATGTTAACTCCCAAACCGCTGCGCAGAAGTCAACCAAACTTCACCCATTAGTGTATTGTATCACAATCTAGTAATTACATGTGGAAATTTGGTTCTAGGACATTTGATTTGAGCGCAATCCTCAAACTTAGGTCAAAAAAGCCATTTAAGCCTTTTCACAGTGAGATCTATGCGATATGGCCGAGAAATGTAATTTTGATGTTAACTCCCAAACCGCTGCGCAGAAGTAAACCAAACTTCACCCATTAGTGTATTGTATCACAATCTAGTAGTTACATGTGGAAATTTGGTTCTAGGACATTTGATTTGAGCGCAATCCTCAAACTTAGGTCAAAAAAGCCATTTAAGCCTTTTCACAGTGAGATCTATGCGATATGGCCGAGAAATGTAATTTTGATGTTAACTCCCAAACCGCTGCGCAGAAGTCAACCAAACTTCACCCAATAGTGTATTGTATCACAATCTAGTAGTTACATTTGAAAATTTTGTTCTAGGACATTTTGTTTGAACGCAATCATCAAACTTAATTAAAAAAGTCATTTAAGCCTTTTCACAGTGAGATCTATGCGATATGGCCGAGAAATGTAATTTTGATGTTAACTCCCAAACCGCTGCGCAGAAGTCAACCAAACTTCACCCAATAGTGTATTGTATCACAATCTAGTAGTTACATGTGGAAATTTGGTTCTAGGACATTTGATTTGAGCGCAATCCTCAAACTTAGGTCAAAAAAGCCATTTAAGCCTTTTCACAGTGAGATCTATGCGATATGGCCGAGAAATGTAATTTTGATGTTAACTCCCAAACCGCTGCGCAGAAGTCAACCAAACTTCACCCAATAGTGTATTGTATCACATTCTAGTAGTTACATTTGAAAATTTCGTTCTAGGACATTTTGTCTGAACGCAATCCTCAAACTTAGGTCAAAAAAGCCATTTAAGCCTTTTCACAGTGAGATCTATGCGATATGGCCGAGAAATGTAATTTTGATGTTAACTCCCAAACCGCTGCGCAGAAGTCAACCAAACTTCACCCAATAGTGTATTTTATCACAATCTAGTAGTTACATTTGGAAATTTAGTTCTAGGACATTTGATTTGAGCGCAATCTTCAAACTTAATTTAAAAAAGTCATTTAAGCCTTTTCACAGTGAGATCTATGCGATATGGCCGAGAAATGTAATTTTGATGTTAACTCCCAAACCGCTGCGCAGAAGTCAACCAAACTTCACCCAATAGTGTATTGTATCACAATCTAGTAGTTACATTTGAAAATTTTGTTCTAGGACATTTTGTTTGAACGCAATCATCAAACTTAATTAAAAAAGTCATTTAAGCCTTTTCACAGTGAGATCTATGCGATATGGCCGAGAAATGTAATTTTGATGTTAACTCCCAAACCGCTGCGCAGAAGTCAACCAAACTTCACCCAATAGTGTATTGTATCACAATCTAGTAGTTACATTTGAAAATTTTGTTCTAGGACATTTTGTTTGAGCGCAATCCTCAAACTTAGGTCAAAAAAGCCATTTAAGCCTTTTCACAGTGAGATCTATGCGATATGGCCGAGAAATGTAATTTTGATGTTAACTCCCAAACCGCTGCGCAGAAGTCAACCAAACTTCACCCAATAGTGTATTGTATCACATTCTAGTAGTTACATTTGAAAATTTCGTTCTAGGACATTTGGTTTGAGCGCAATCATTAAACTTAGGTCAAAAAAGCCATTTAAGCCTTTTCACAGTGAGATCTATGCGATATGGCCGAGAAATGTAATTTTGATGTTAACTCCCAAACGGCTGCGCAGAAGTCAACCAAACTTCACCCATTAGTGTATTGTATCACAATCTAGTAGTTACATGTGGAAATTTGGTTCTAGGACATTTGATTTGAGCGCAATCCTCAAACTTAGGTCAAAAAAGCCATTTAAGCCTTTTCACAGTGAGATCTATGCGATATGGCCGAGAAATGTAATTTTGATGTTAACTCCCAAACCGCTGCGCAGAAGTCAACCAAACTTCACCCAATAGTGTATTGTATCACAATCTAGTAGTTACATTTGAAAATTTTGTTCTAGGACATTTTGTTTGAACGCAATCATCAAACTTAATTAAAAAAGTCATTTAAGCCTTTTCACAGTGAGATCTATGCGATATGGCCAAGAAATGTAATTTTGATGTTAACTCCCAAACCGCTGCGCAGAAGTCAACCAAACTTCACCCATTAGTGTATTGTATCACAATCTAGTAGTTACATGTGGAAATTTGGTTATAGGACATTTGATTTGAGCGCAATCCTCAAACTTAGGTCAAAAAAGCCATTTAAGCCTTTTCACAGTGAGATCTATGCGATATGGCCGAGAAATGTAATTTTGATGTTAACTCCCAAACCGCTGCGCAGAAGTCAACCAAACTTCACCCAATAGTGTATTTTATCACAATCTAGTAGTTACATTTGGAAATTTAGTTCTAGGACATTTGATTTGAGCGCAATCTTCAAACTTAATTAAAAAAAGTCATTTAAGCCTTTTCACAGTGAGATCTATGTGATATGGCCGAGAAATGTAATTTTGATGTTCACTCCCAAACCGCTGCGCAGAAGTCAACCAAACTTCAACCATTAGTGTATTGTATCACAATCTAGTAGTTACATGTGGAAATTTGGTTCTAGGAAATTTGATTTGAGCGCAATCCTCAAACTTAGGTCAAAAAAGCCATTTAAGCCTTTTCACAGTGAGATCTATGCGATATGGCCGAGAAATGTAATTTTGATGTTAACTCCCAAACCGCTGCGCAGAAGTCAACCAAACTTCAACCATTAGTGTATTGTATCACAATCTAGTAGTTACATTTGAAAATTTTGTTCTAGGACATTTTGTTTGAGCGCAATCATCAAACTTAATTAAAAAAGTCATTTAAGCCTTTTCACAGTGAGATCTATGCGATATGGCCGAGAAATGTAATTTTGATGTTAACTCCCAAACCGCTGCGCAGAAGTCAACCAAACTTCACCCATTAGTGTATTGTATCACAATCTAGTAGTTACATGTGGAAATTTGGTTCTAGGACATTTGATTTGAGCGCAATCCTCAAACTTAGGTCAAAAAAGCCATTTAAGCCTTTTCACAGTGAGATCTATGCGATATGGCCGAGAAATGTAATTTTGATGTTAACTCCCAAACCGCTGCGCAGAAGTCAACCAAACTTCACCCAATAGTGTATTGTATCACATTCTAGTAGTTACATTTGAAAATTTCGTTCTAGGACATTTGGTTTGAGCGCAATCATTAAACTTAGGTCAAAAAAGCCATTTAAGCCTTTTCACAGTGAGATCTATGCGATATGGCCGAGAAATGTAATTTTGATGTTAACTCCCAAACCTCTGCGCAGAAGTCAACTAAACTTCACCCAATAGTGTATTGTATCACATTCTAGTAGTTACATTTGAAAATTTCGTTCTAGGGGATTTGGTTTGAGCGCAATCATTAAACTTAATTAAAAAAGTCATTTAAGCCTTTTCACAGTGAGATCTATGCGATATGGCCGAGAAATGTAATTTTGATGTTAACTCCCAAACCGCTGCGCAGAAGTCAACCAAACTTCACCCATTAGTGTATTGTATCACAGTCTAGTAATTACATGTGGAAATTTGGTTCTAGGACATTTGATTTGAGCGCAATCCTCAAACTTAGGTCAAAAAAGCCATTTAAGCCTTTTCACAGTGAGATCTATGCGATATGGCCGAGAAATGTAATTTTGATGTTAACTCCCAAACCGCTGTGCAGAAGTCAACCAAACTTCACCCAATAGTGTATTGTATCACAATCTAGTAGTTACATTTGAAAATTTTGTTCTAGGACATTTTGTTTGAACGCAATCATCAAACTTAATTAAAAAAGTCATTTAAGCCTTTTCACAGTGAGATCTATGCGATATGGCCGAGAAATGTAATTTTGATGTTAACTCCCAAACCGCTGCGCAGAAGTCAACCAAACTTCACCCATTAGTGTATTGTATCACAATCTAGTAGTTACATGTGGAAATTTGGTTATTGGACATTTGATTTGAGCGCAATCCTCAAACTTAGGTCAAAAAAGCCATTTAAGCCTTTTCACAGTGAGATCTATGCGATATGGCCGAGAAATGTAATTTTGATGTTAACTCCCAAACCGCTGCGCAGAAGTCAACCAAACTTCACCCAATAGTGTATTGTATCACATTCTAGTAGTTACATTTGAAAATTTTGTTCTAGGACATTTTGTTTGAACGCAATCATCAAACTTAATTAAAAAAGTCATTTAAGCCTTTTCACAGTGAGATCTATGCGATATGGCCGAGAAATGTAATTTTGATGTTAACTCCCAAACCGCTGCGCAGAAGTCAACCAAACTTCACCCAATAGTGTATTGTATCACAATCTAGTAGTTACATTTGAAAATTTTTTTCTAGGAAATTTTGTTTGAGCGCAATCATCAAACTTAATTAAAAAAGTCATTTAAGCCTTTTCACAGTGAGATCTATGCGATATGGCCGAGAAATGTAATTTTGATGTTCACTCCCAAACCGCTGCGCAGAAGTCAACCAAACTTCACCCATTAGTGTATTGTATCACAATCTAGTAGTTACATGTAGAAATTTGGTTCTAGGACATTTGATTTGAGCGCAATCCTCAAACTTAGGTCCAAAAAAGCCATTTAAGCCTTTTCACAGTGAGATCTATGCGATATGGCCGAGAAATGTAATTTTGATGTTAACTCCCAAACCGCTGCGCAGAAGTCAACCAAACTTCACCCAATAGTGTATTGTATCACATTCTAGTAGTTACATTTGAAAATTTCGTTCTAGGACATTTGGTTTGAGCGCAATCATTAAACTTAGGTCAAAAAAGCCATTTAAGCCTTTTCACAGTGAGATCTATGCGATATGGCCGAGAAATGTAATTTTGATGTTAACTCCCAAACCGCTGCGCAGAAGTCAACCAAACTTCACCCAATAGTGTATTGTATCACATTCTAGTAGTTACATTTGAAAATTTCGTTCTAGGACATTTGGTTTGAGCGCAATCATTAAACTTAGGTCAAAAAAGCCATTTAAGCCTTTTCACAGTGAGATCTATGCGATATGGCCGAGAAATGTAATTTTGATATTAACTCCCAAACGGCTGCGCAGAAGTAAACCAAACTTCACCCAATAGTGTATTTTATCACAATCTAGTAGTTACATTTGGAAATTTAGTTCTAGGACATTTGATTTGAGCGCAATCTTCAAACTTAATTAAAAAAAGTCATTTAAGCCTTTTCACAGTGAGATCTATGTGATATGGCCGAGAAATGTAATTTTGATGTTCACTCCCAAACCGCTGCGCAGAAGTCAACCAAACTTCAACCATTAGTGTATTGTATCACAATCTAGTAGTTACATGTGGAAATTTGGTTCTAGGAAATTTGATTTGAGCGCAATCCTCAAACTTAGGTCAAAAAAGCCATTTAAGCCTTTTCACAGTGAGATCTATGCGATATGGCCGAGAAATGTAATTTTGATGTTAACTCCCAAACCGCTGCGCAGAAGTCAACCAAACTTCAACCATTAGTGTATTGTATCACAATCTAGTAGTTACATTTGAAAATTTTGTTCTAGGACATTTTGTTTGAGCGCAATCATCAAACTTAATTAAAAAAGTCATTTAAGCCTTTTCACAGTGAGATCTATGCGATATGGCCGAGAAATGTAATTTTGATGTTAACTCCCAAACCGCTGCGCAGAAGTCAACCAAACCTCACCCATTAGTGTATTGTATCACAATCTAGTAGTTACATGTGGAAATTTGGTTCTAGGACATTTGATTTGAGCGCAATCCTCAAACTTAGGTCAAAAAAGCCATTTAAGCCTTTTCACAGTGAGATCAATGCGATATGGCCGAGAAATGTAATTTTGATGTTAACTCCCAAACCGCTGCGCAGAAGTCAACCAAACTTCACCCAATAGTGTATTGTATCACATTCTAGTAGTTACATTTGAAAATTTCGTTCTAGGACATTTGGTTTGAGCGCAATCATTAAACTTAGGTCAAAAAAGCCATTTAAGCCTTTTCACAGTGAGATCTATGCGATATGGCCGAGAAATGTAATTTTGATGTTAACTCCCAAACCGCTGCGCAGAAGTCAACTAAACTTCACCCAATAGTGTATTGTATCACATTCTAGTAGTTACATTTGAAAATTTCGTTCTAGGGGATTTGGTTTGAGCGCAATCATTAAACTTAATTAAAAAAGTCATTTAAGCCTTTTCACAGTGAGATCTATGCGATATGGCCGAGAAATGTAATTTTGATGTTAACTCCCAAACCGCTGCGCAGAAGTCAACCAAACTTCACCCATTAGTGTATTGTATCACAATCTAGTAATTACATGTGGAAATTTGGTTCTAGGACATTTGATTTGAGCGCAATCCTCAAACTTAGGTCAAAAAAGCCATTTAAGCCTTTTCACAGTGAGATCTATGCGATATGGCCGAGAAATGTAATTTTGATGTTAACTCCCAAACCGCTGTGCAGAAGTCAACCAAACTTCACCCAATAGTGTATTGTATCACAATCTAGTAGTTACATTTGAAAATTTTGTTCTAGGACATTTGATTTGAGCGCAATCCTCAAACTTAGGTCCAAAAAAGCCATTTAAGCCTTTTCACAGTGAGATCTATGCGATATGGCCGAGAAATGTAATTTTGATGTTAACTCCCAAACCGCTGCGCAGAAGTCAACCAAACTTCACCCAATAGTGTATTGTATCACATTCTAGTAGTTACATTTGAAAATTTCGTTCTAGGACATTTGGTTTGAGCGCAATCATTAAACTTAGGTCAAAAAAGCCATTTGATCCTTTTCACAGTGAGATCTATGCGATATGGCCGAGAAATGTAATTTTGATGTTAACTCCCAAACCGCTGCGCAGAAGTCAACCAAACTTCACCCAATAGTGTATTGTATCACATTCTAGTAGTTACATTTGAAAATTTCGTTCTAGGACATTTGGTTTGAGCGCAATCATTAAACTTAGGTCAAAAAAGCCATTTAAGCCTTTTCACAGTGAGATCTATGCGATATGGCCGAGAAATGTAATTTTGATATTAACTCCCAAACGGCTGCGCAGAAGTAAACCAAACTTCACCCATTAGTGTATTGTATCACAATCTAGTAGTTACATGTGGAAATTTGGTTCTAGGACATTTGATTTGAGCGCAATCCTCAAACTTAGGTCAAAAAAGCCATTTAAGCCTTTTCACAGTGAGATCTATGCGATATGGCCGAGAAATGTAATTTTGATGTTAACTCCCAAACCGCTGCGCAGAAGTCAACCAAACTTCACCCAATAGTGTATTTTATCACAATCTAGTAGTTACATTTGGAAATTTAGTTCTAGGACATTTGATTTGAGCACAATCTTCAAACTTAATTAAAAAAAGTCATTTAAGCCTTTTCACAGTGAGATCTATGCGATATGGCCGAGAAATGTAATTTTGATGTTCACTCCCAAACCGCTGCGCAGAAGTCAACCAAACTTCAACCATTAGTGTATTGTATCACAATCTAGTAGTTACATGTGGAAATTTGGTTCTAGGAAATTTGATTTGAGCGCAATCCTCAAACTTAGGTCAAAAAAGCCATTTAAGCCTTTTCACAGTGAGATCTATGCGATATGGCCGAGAAATGTAATTTTGATGTTAACTCCCAAACCGCTGCGCAGAAGTCAACCAAACTTCAACCATTAGTGTATTGTATCACAATCTAGTAGTTACATTTGAAAATTTTGTTCTAGGACATTTTGTTTGAGCGCAATTATCAAACTTAATTAAAAAAGTCATTTAAGCCTTTTCACAGTGAGATCTATGCGATATGGCCGAGAAATGTAATTTTGATGTTAACTCCCAAACCGCTGCGCAGAAGTCAACCAAACTTCACCCATTAGTGTATTGTATCACAATCTAGTAGTTACATGTGGAAATTTGGTTCTAGGACATTTGATTTGAGCGCAATCCTCAAACTTAGGTCAAAAAAGCCATTTAAGCCTTTTCACAGTGAGATCTATGCGATATGGCCGAGAAATGTAATTTTGATGTTAACTCCCAAACCGCTGCGCAGAAGTCAACCAAACTTCACCCAATAGTGTATTGTATCACATTCTAGTCGTTACATTTGAAAATTTCGTTCTAGGACATTTGGTTTGAGCGCAATCATTAAACTTAGGTCAAAAAAGCCATTTAAGCCTTTTCACAGTGAGATCTATGCGATATGGCCGAGAAATGTAATTTTGATGTTAACTCCCAAACCGCTGCGCAGAAGTCAACTAAACTTCACCCAATAGTGGATTGTATCACATTCTAGTAGTTACATTTAAAAATTTCGTTCTAGGGGATTTGGTTTGAGCGCAATCATTAAACTTAATTAAAAAAGTCATTTAAGCCTTTTCACAGTGAGATCTATGCGATATGGCCGAGAAATGTAATTTTGATGTTAACTCCCAAACCGCTGCGCAGAAGTCAACCAAACTTCACCCATTAGTGTATTGTATCACAATCTAGTAATTACATGTGGAAATTTGGTTCTAGGACATTTGATTTGAGCGCAATCCTCAAACTTAGGTCAAAAAAGCCATTTAAGCCTTTTCACAGTGAGATCTATGCGATATGGCCGAGAAATGTAATTTTGATGTTAACTCCCAAACCGCTGCGCAGAAGTCAACCAAACTTCACCCAATAGTGTATTGTATCACAATCTAGTAGTTACATTTGAAAATTTTGTTCTAGGACATTTTGTTTGAACGCAATCATCAAACTTAATTAAAAAAGTCATTTAAGCCTTTTCACAGTGAGATCTATGCGATATGGCCGAGAAATGTAATTTTGATGTTAACTCCCAAACCGCTGCGCAGAAGTCAACCAAACTTCACCCATTAGTGTATTGTATCACAATCTAGTAGTTACATGTGGAAATTTGGTTATTGGACATTTGATTTGAGCGCAATCCTCAAACTTAGGTCAAAAAAGCCATTTAAGCCTTTTCACAGTGAGATCTATGCGATATGGCCGAGAAATGTAATTTTGATGTTAACTCCCAAACCGCTGCGCAGAAGTCAACCAAACTTCACCCAATAGTGTATTGTATCACAATCTAGTAGTTACATTTGAAAATTTTGTTCTAGGAAATTTGATTTGAGCGCAATCCTCAAACTTAGGTCAAAAAAGCCATTTAAGCCTTTTCACAGTGAGATCTATGCCATATGGCCGAGAAATGTAATTTTGATGTTAACTCCCAAACCGCTGCGCAGAAGTCAACCAAACTTCAACCATTAGTGTATTGTATCACAATCTAGTAGTTACATTTGAAAATTTTGTTCTAGGACATTTTGTTTGAGCGCAATCATCAAACTTAATTAAAAAAGTCATTTAAGCCTTTTCACAGTGAGATCTATGCGATATGGCCGAGAAATGTAATTTTGATGTTAACTCCCAAACCGCTGCGCAGAAGTCAACCAAACTTCACCCATTAGTGTATTGTATCACAATCTAGTAGTTACATGTGGAAATTTGGTTCTAGGACATTTGATTTGAGCGCAATCCTCAAACTTAGGTCAAAAAAGCCATTTAAGCCTTTTCACAGTGAGATCTATGCGATATGGCCGAGAAATGTAATTTTGATGTTAACTCCCAAACCGCTGCGCAGAAGTCAACCAAACTTCACCCAATAGTGTATTGTATCACAATCTAGTAGTTACATTTGAAAATTTTGTTCTAGGACATTTTGTTTGAACGCAATCATCAAACTTAATTAAAAAAGTCATTTAAGCCTTTTCACAGTGAGATCTATGCGATATGGCCGAGAAATGTAATTTTGATGTTAACTCCCAAACCGCTGCGCAGAAGTCAACCAAACTTCACTCATTAGTGTATTGTATCACAATCTAGTAGTTACATTTGAAAATTTTGTTCTAGGACATTTTGTTTGAGCGCAATCATCAAACTTAATTAAAAAAGTCATTTAAGCCTTTTCACAGTGAGATCTATGCGATATGGCCAAGAAATGTAATTTTGATGTTAACTCCCAAACCGCTGCGCAGAAGTCAACCAAACTTCACCCATTAGTGTATTGTATCACAATCTAGTAGTTACATGTGGAAATTTGGTTCTAGGACATTTGATTTGAGCGCAATCCTCAAACCTAGGTCAAAAAAGCCATTTAAGCCTTTTCACAGTGAGATCTATGCGATATGGCCGAGAAATGTAATTTTGATGTTAACTCCCAAACCGCTGCGCAGAAGTCAACCAAACTTCACCCAATAGTGTATTGTATCACATTCTAGTAGTTACATTTGAAAATTTCGTTCTAGGACATTTGGTTTGAGCGCAATCTTTAAACTTAGGTCAAAAAAGTCATTTAAGCCTTTTCACAGTGAGATCTATGCGATATGGCCGAGAAATGTAATTTTGATGTTAACTCCCAAACGGCTGCGCAGAAGTAAACCAAACTTCACCCATTAGTGTATTGTATCACAATCTAGTAGTTACATGTGGAAATTTGGTTCTAGGACATTTGATTTGAGCGCAATCCTCAAACTTAGGTCAAAAAAGCCATTTAAGCCTTTTCACAGTGAGATCTATGCGATATGGCCGAGAAATGTAATTTTGATGTTAACTCCCAAACCGCTGCGCAGAAGTCAACCAAACTTCACCCATTAGTGTATTGTATCACAATCTAGTAGTTACATGTGGAAATTTGGTTCTAGGACATTTGATTTGAGCGCAATCCTCAAACTTAGGTCAAAAAAGCCATTTAAGCCTTTTCACAGTGAGATCTATGCGATATGGCCGAGAAATGTAATTTTGATGTTAACTCCCAAACCGCTGCGCAGAAGTCAACCAAACTTCACCCAATAGTGTATTGTATCACAATCTAGTAGTTACATTTGAAAATTTTGTTCTAGGACATTTTGTTTGAACGCAATCATCAAACTTAATTAAAAAAGCCATTTAAGCCTTTTCACAGTGAGATCTATGCGATATGGCCGAGAAATGTAATTTTGATGTTAACTCCCAAACCGCTGCGCAGAAGTCAACCAAACTTCACCCAATAGTGTATTGTATCACAATCTAGTAGTTACATTTGAAAATTTTGTTCTAGGACATTTTGTTTGAACGCAATCATCAAACTTAATTAAAAAAGTCATTTAAGCCTTTTCACAGTGAGATCTATGCGATATGGCCGAGAAATGTAATTTTGATGTTAACTCCCAAACCGCTGCGCAGAAGTCAACCAAACTTCACCCAATAGTGTATTGTATCACAATCTAGTAGTTACATTTGAAAATTTTGTTCTAGGACATTTTGTTTGAACGCAATCATCAAACTTAATTAAAAAAGTCATTTAAGCCTTTTCACAGTGAGATCTATGCGATATGGCCGAGAAATGTAATTTTGATGTTAACTCCCAAACCGCTGCGCAGAAGTCAACCAAACTTCACCCATTAGTGTATTGTATCACAATCTAGTAGTTACATGTGGAAATTTGGTTATTGGACATTTGATTTGAGCGCAATCCTCAAACTTAGGTCAAAAAAGCCATTTAAGCCTTTTCACAGTGAGATCTATGCGATATGGCCGAGAAATGTAATTTTGATGTTAACTCCCAAACCGCTGCGCAGAAGTCAACCAAACTTCACCCAATAGTGTATTGTATCACAATCTAGTAGTTACATTTGAAAATTTTGTTCTAGGAAATTTGATTTGAGCGCAATCCTCAAACTTAGGTCAAAAAAGCCATTTAAGCCTTTTCACAGTGAGATCTATGCCATATGGCCGAGAAATGTAATTTTGATGTTAACTCCCAAACCGCTGCGCAGAAGTCAACCAAACTTCAACCATTAGTGTATTGTATCACAATCTAGTAGTTACATTTGAAAATTTTGTTCTAGGGGATTTGGTTTGAGCGCAATCATTAAACTTAATTAAAAAAGTCATTTAAGCCTTTTCACAGTGAGATCTATGCGATATGGCCGAGAAATGTAATTTTGATGTTAACTCCCAAACCGCTGCGCAGAAGTCAACCAAACTTCACCCATTAGTGTATTGTATCACAATCTAGTAATTACATGTGGAAATTTGGTTCTAGGACATTTGATTTGAGCGCAATCCTCAAACTTAGGTCAAAAAAGCCATTTAAGCCTTTTCACAGTGAGATCTATGCGATATGGCCGAGAAATGTAATTTTGATGTTAACTCCCAAACCGCTGCGCAGAAGTCAACCAAACTTCACCCAATAGTGTATTGTATCACAATCTAGTAGTTACATTTGAAAATTTTGTTCTAGGACATTTTGTTTGAACGCAATCATCAAACTTAATTAAAAAAGTCATTTAAGCCTTTTCACAGTGAGATCTATGCGATATGGCCGAGAAATGTAATTTTGATGTTAACTCCCAAACCGCTGCGCAGAAGTCAACCAAACTTCACCCATTAGTGTATTGTATCACAATCTAGTAGTTACATGTGGAAATTTGGTTATTGGACATTTGATTTGAGCGCAATCCTCAAACTTAGGTCAAAAAAGCCATTTAAGCCTTTTCACAGTGAGATCTATGCGATATGGCCGAGAAATGTAATTTTGATGTTAACTCCCAAACCGCTGCGCAGAAGTCAACCAAACTTCACCCAATAGTGTATTGTATCACAATCTAGTAGTTACATTTGAAAATTTTGTTCTAGGACATTTTGTTTGAACGCAATCATCAAACTTAATTAAAAAAGTCATTTAAGCCTTTTCACAGTGAGATCTATGCGATATGGCCGAGAAATTTAATTTTGATGTTAACTCCCAAACCGCTGCGCAGAAGTCAACCAAACTTCACCCAATAGTGTATTGTATCACAATCTAGTAGTTACATTTGAAAATTTTGTTCTAGGAAATTTTGTTTGAGCGCAATCATCAAACTTAATTAAAAAAGTCATTTAAGCCTTTTCACAGTGAGATCTATGCGATATGGCCGAGAAATGTAATTTTGATGTTCACTCCCAAACCGGTGCGCAGAAGTCAACCAAACTTCACCCATTAGTGTATTGTATCACAATCTAGTAGTTACATGTGGAAATTTGGTTCTAGGACATTTGATTTGAGCGCAATCCTCAAAATATAGGTCCAAAAAAGCCATTTAAGCCTTTTCACAGTGAGATCTATGCGATATGGCCGAGAAATGTAATTTTGATGTTAACTCCCAAACCGCTGCGCAGAAGTCAACCAAACTTCACCCAATAGTGTATTGTATCACAATCTAGTAGTTACATTTGAAAATTTTGTTCTAGGACATTTTGTTTGAACGCAATCATCAAACTTAATTAAAAAAGTCATTTAAGCCTTTTCACAGTGAGATCTATGCGATATGGCCGAGAAATGTAATTTTGATGTTAACTCCCAAACCGCTGCGCAGAAGTCAACCAAACTTCACCCATTAGTGTATTGTATCACAATCTAGTAGTTACATTTGAAAATTTTGTTCTAGGAAATTTGATTTGAGCGCAATCCTCAAACTTAGGTCAAAAAAGCCATTTAAGCCTTTTCACAGTGAGATCTATGCCATATGGCCGAGAAATGTAATTTTGATGTTAACTCCCAAACCGCTGCGCAGAAGTCAACCAAACTTCAACCATTAGTGTATTGTATCACAATCTAGTAGTTACATTTGAAAATTTTGTTCTAGGACATTTTGTTTGAGCGCAATCATCAAACTTAATTAAAAAAGTCATTTAAGCCTTTTCACAGTGAGATCTATGCGATATGGCCGAGAAATGTAATTTTGATGTTAACTCCCAAACCGCTGCGCAGAAGTCAACCAAACTTCACCCATTAGTGTATTGTATCACAATCTAGTAGTTACATGTGGAAATTTGGTTCTAGGACATTTGATTTGAGCGCAATCCTCAAACTTAGGTCAAAAAAGCCATTTAAGCCTTTTCACAGTGAGATCTATGCGATATGGCCGAGAAATGTAATTTTGATGTTAACTCCCAAACCGCTGCGCAGAAGTCAACCAAACTTCACCCAATAGTGTATTGTATCACATTCTAGTAGTTACATTTGAAAATTTCGTTCTAGGACATTTGGTTTGAGCGCAATCATTAAACTTAGGTCAAAAAAGCCATTTAAGCCTTTTCACAGTGAGATCTATGCGATATGGCCGAGAAATGTAATTTTGATGTTAACTCCCAAACCGCTGCGCAGAAGTCAACTAAACTTCACCCAATAGTGGATTGTATCACATTCTAGTAGTTACATTTAAAAATTTCGTTCTAGGGGATTTGGTTTGAGCGCAATCATTAAACTTAATTAAAAAAGTCATTTAAGCCTTTTCACAGTGAGATCTATGCGATATGGCCGAGAAATGTAATTTTGATGTTAACTCCCAAACCGCTGCGCAGAAGTCAACCAAACTTCACCCATTAGTGTATTGTATCACAATCTAGTAATTACATGTGGAAATTTGGTTCTAGGACATTTGATTTGAGCGCAATCCTCAAACTTAGGTCAAAAAAGCCATTTAAGCCTTTTCACAGTGAGATCTATGCGATATGGCCGAGAAATGTAATTTTGATGTTAACTCCCAAACCGCTGCGCAGAAGTCAACCAAACTTCACCCAATAGTGTATTGTATCACAATCTAGTAGTTACATTTGAAAATTTTGTTCTAGGACATTTTGTTTGAACGCAATCATCAAACTTAATTAAAAAAGTCATTTAAGCCTTTTCACAGTGAGATCTATGCGATATGGCCGAGAAATGTAATTTTGATGTTAACTCCCAAACCGCTGCGCAGAAGTCAACCAAACTTCACCCATTAGTGTATTGTATCACAATCTAGTAGTTACATGTGGAAATTTGGTTATTGGACATTTGATTTGAGCGCAATTCTCAAACTTAGGTCAAAAAAGCCATTTAAGCCTTTTCACAGTGAGATCTATGCGATATGGCCGAGAAATGTAATTTTGATGTTAACTCCCAAACCGCTGCGCAGAAGTCAACCAAACTTCACCCAATAGTGTATTGTATCACAATCTAGTAGTTACATTTGAAAATTTTGTTCTAGGACATTTTGTTTGAACGCAATCATCAAACTTAATTAAAAAAGTCATTTAAGCCTTTTCACAGTGAGATCTATGCGATATGGCCGAGAAATTTAATTTTGATGTTAACTCCCAAACCGCTGCGCAGAAGTCAACCAAACTTCACCCAATAGTGTATTGTATCACAATCTAGTAGTTACATTTGAAAATTTTGTTCTAGGAAATTTTGTTTGAGCGCAATCATCAAACTTAATTAAAAAAGTCATTTAAGCCTTTTCACAGTGAGATCTATGCGATATGGCCGAGAAATGTAATTTTGATGTTCACTCCCAAACCGGTGCGCAGAAGTCAACCAAACTTCACCCATTAGTGTATTGTATCACAATCTAGTAGTTACATGTGGAAATTTGGTTCTAGGACATTTGATTTGAGCGCAATCCTCAAAATATAGGTCCAAAAAAGCCATTTAAGCCTTTTCACAGTGAGATCTATGCGATATGGCCGAGAAATGTAATTTTGATGTTAACTCCCAAACCGCTGCGCAGAAGTCAACCAAACTTCACCCAATAGTGTATTGTATCACAATCTAGTAGTTACATTTGAAAATTTTGTTCTAGGACATTTTGTTTGAACGCAATCATCAAACTTAATTAAAAAAGTCATTTAAGCCTTTTCACAGTGAGATCTATGCGATATGGCCGAGAAATGTAATTTTGATGTTAACTCCCAAACCGCTGCGCAGAAGTCAACCAAACTTCACCCATTAGTGTATTGTATCACAATCTAGTAGTTACATGTGGAAATTTGGTTATTGGACATTTGATTTGAGCGCAATCCTCAAACTTAGGTCAAAAAAGCCATTTAAGCCTTTTCACAGTGAGATCTATGCGATATGGCCGAGAAATGTAATTTTGATGTTAACTCCCAAACCGCTGCGCAGAAGTCAACCAAACTTCACCCAATAGTGTATTGTATCACAATCTAGTAGTTACATTTGAAAATTTTGTTCTAGGAAATTTGATTTGAGCGCAATCCTCAAACTTAGGTCAAAAAAGCCATTTAAGCCTTTTCACAGTGAGATCTATGCCATATGGCCGAGAAATGTAATTTTGATGTTAACTCCCAAACCGCTGCGCAGAAGTCAACCAAACTTCAACCATTAGTGTATTGTATCACAATCTAGTAGTTACATTTGAAAATTTTGTTCTAGGACATTTTGTTTGAACGCAATCATCAAACTTAATTAAAAAAGTCATTTAAGCCTTTTCACAGTGAGATCTATGCGATATGGCCGAGAAATGTAATTTTGATGTTAACTCCCAAACCGCTGCGCAGAAGTCAACCAAACTTCACTCATTAGTGTATTGTATCACAATCTAGTAGTTACATTTGAAAATTTTGTTCTAGGACATTTTGTTTGAGCGCAATCATCAAACTTAATTAAAAAAGTCATTTAAGCCTTTTCACAGTGAGATCTATGCGATATGGCCAAGAAATGTAATTTTGATGTTAACTCCCAAACCGCTGCGCAGAAGTCAACCAAACTTCACCCATTAGTGTATTGTATCACAATCTAGTAGTTACATGTGGAAATTTGGTTCTAGGACATTTGATTTGAGCGCAATCCTCAAACTTAGGTCAAAAAAGCCATTTAAGCCTTTTCACAGTGAGATCTATGCGATATGGCCGAGAAATGTAATTTTGATGTTAACTCCCAAACCGCTGCGCAGAAGTCAACCAAACTTCACCCAATAGTGTATTGTATCACATTCTAGTAGTTACATTTGAAAATTTCGTTCTAGGACATTTGGTTTGAGCGCAATCTTTAAACTTAGGTCAAAAAAGTCATTTAAGCCTTTTCACAGTGAGATCTATGCGATATGGCCGAGAAATGTAATTTTGATGTTAACTCCCAAACGGCTGCGCAGAAGTAAACCAAACTTCACCCATTAGTGTATTGTATCACAATCTAGTAGTTACATGTGGAAATTTGGTTCTAGGACATTTGATTTGAGCGCAATCCTCAAACTTAGGTCAAAAAAGCCATTTAAGCCTTTTCACAGTGAGATCTATGCGATATGGCCGAGAAATGTAATTTTGATGTTAACTCCCAAACCGCTGCGCAGAAGTCAACCAAACTTCACCCATTAGTGTATTGTATCACAATCTAGTAGTTACATGTGGAAATTTGGTTCTAGGACATTTGATTTGAGCGCAATCCTCAAACTTAGGTCAAAAAAGCCATTTAAGCCTTTTCACAGTGAGATCTATGCGATATGGCCGAGAAATGTAATTTTGATGTTAACTCCCAAACCGCTGCGCAGAAGTCAACCAAACTTCACCCAATAGTGTATTGTATCACAATCTAGTAGTTACATTTGAAAATTTTGTTCTAGGACATTTTGTTTGAACGCAATCATCAAACTTAATTAAAAAAGTCATTTAAGCCTTTTCACAGTGAGATCTATGCGATATGGCCGAGAAATGTAATTTTGATGTTAACTCCCAAACCGCTGCGCAGAAGTCAACCAAACTTCACCCAATAGTGTATTGTATCACAATCTAGTAGTTACATTTGAAAATTTTGTTCTAGGACATTTTGTTTGAGCGCAATCCTCAAACTTAGGTCAAAAAAGCCATTTAAGCCTTTTCACAGTGAGATCTATGCGATATGGCCGAGAAATGTAATTTTGATGTTAACTCCCAAACCGCTGCGCAGAAGTCAACCAAACTTCACCCAATAGTGTATTGTATCACAATCTAGTAGTTACATTTGAAAATTTTGTTCTAGGACATTTTGTTTGAACGCAATCATCAAACTTAATTAAAAAAGTCATTTAATCCTTTTCACAGTGAGATCTATGCGATATGGCCGAGAAATGTAATTTTGATGTTAACTCCCAAACCGCTGCGCAGAAGTCAACCAAACTTCACCCAATAGTGTATTGTATCACAATCTAGTAGTTACATTTGAAAATTTTGTTCTAGGACATTTTGTTTGAACGCAATCATCAAACTTAATTAAAAAAGTCATTTAAGCCTTTTCACAGTGAGATCTATGCGATATGGCCGAGAAATGTAATTTTGATGTTAACTCCCAAACCGCTGCGCAGAAGTCAACCAAACTTCACCCATTAGTGTATTGTATCACAATCTAGTAGTTACATGTGGAAATTTGGTTATTGGACATTTGATTTGAGCGCAATCCTCAAACTTAGGTCAAAAAAGCCATTTAAGCCTTTTCACAGTGAGATCTATGCGATATGGCCGAGAAATGTAATTTTGATGTTAACTCCCAAACCGCTGCGCAGAAGTCAACCAAACTTCACCCAATAGTGTATTGTATCACAATCTAGTAGTTACATGTGGAAATTTGGTTCTAGGACATTTGATTTGAGCGCAATCCTCAAACTTAGGTCAAAAAAGCCATTTAAGCCTTTTCACAGTGAGATCTATGCGATATGGCCGAGAAATGTAATTTTGATGTTAACTCCCAAACCGCTGCGCAGAAGTCAACCAAACTTCACCCAATAGTGTATTGTATCACATTCTAGTAGTTACATTTGAAAATTTCGTTCTAGGACATTTGGTTTGAGCGCAATCATTAAACTTAGGTCAAAAAAGCCATTTAAGCCTTTTCACAGTGAGATCTATGCGATATGGCCGAGAAATGTAATTTTGATGTTAACTCCCAAACCGCTGCGCAGAAGTCAACTAAACTTCACCCAATAGTGGATTGTATCACATTCTAGTAGTTACATTTAAAAATTTCGTTCTAGGGGATTTGGTTTGAGCGCAATCATTAAACTTAATTAAAAAAGTCATTTAAGCCTTTTCACAGTGAGATCTATGCGATATGGCCGAGAAATGTAATTTTGATGTTAACTCCCAAACCGCTGCGCAGAAGTCAACCAAACTTCACCCATTAGTGTATTGTATCACAATCTAGTAATTACATGTGGAAATTTGGTTCTAGGACATTTGATTTGAGCGCAATCCTCAAACTTAGGTCAAAAAAGCCATTTAAGCCTTTTCACAGTGAGATCTATGCGATATGGCCGAGAAATGTAATTTTGATGTTAACTCCCAAACCGCTGCGCAGAAGTCAACCAAACTTCACCCAATAGTGTATTGTATCACAATCTAGTAGTTACATTTGAAAATTTTGTTCTAGGACATTTTGTTTGAACGCAATCATCAAACTTAATTAAAAAAGTCATTTAAGCCTTTTCACAGTGAGATCTATGCGATATGGCCGAGAAATGTAATTTTGATGTTAACTCCCAAACCGCTGCGCAGAAGTCAACCAAACTTCACCCATTAGTGTATTGTATCACAATCTAGTAGTTACATGTGGAAATTTGGTTATTGGACATTTGATTTGAGCGCAATCCTCAAACTTAGGTCAAAAAAGCCATTTAAGCCTTTTCACAGTGAGATCTATGCGATATGGCCGAGAAATGTAATTTTGATGTTAACTCCCAAACCGCTGCGCAGAAGTCAACCAAACTTCACCCAATAGTGTATTGTATCACAATCTAGTAGTTACATTTGAAAATTTTGTTCTAGGACATTTTGTTTGAACGCAATCATCAAACTTAATTAAAAAAGTCATTTAAGCCTTTTCACAGTGAGATCTATGTGATATGGCCGAGAAATGTAATTTTGATGTTAACTCCCAAACCGCTGCGCAGAAGTCAACCAAACTTCACCCAATAGTGTATTGTATCACAATCTAGTAGTTACATTTGAAAATTTTGTTCTAGGAAATTTTGTTTGAGCGCAATCATCAAACTTAATTAAAAAAGTCATTTAAGCCTTTTCACAGTGAGATCTATGCGATATGGCCGAGAAATGTAATTTTGATGTTCACTCCCAAACCGGTGCGCAGAAGTCAACCAAACTTCACCCATTAGTGTATTGTATCACAATCTAGTAGTTACATGTGGAAATTTGGTTCTAGGACATTTGATTTGAGCGCAATCCTCAAAATATAGGTCCAAAAAAGCCATTTAAGCCTTTTCACAGTGAGATCTATGCGATATGGCCGAGAAATGTAATTTTGATGTTAACTCCCAAACCGCTGCGCAGAAGTCAACCAAACTTCACCCAATAGTGTATTGTATCACAATCTAGTAGTTACATTTGAAAATTTTGTTCTAGGACATTTTGTTTGAACGCAATCATCAAACTTAATTAAAAAAGTCATTTAAGCCTTTTCACAGTGAGATCTATGCGATATGGCCGAGAAATGTAATTTTGATGTTAACTCCCAAACCGCTGCGCAGAAGTCAACCAAACTTCACCCATTAGTGTATTGTATCACAATCTAGTAGTTACATGTGGAAATTTGGTTCTAGGACATTTGATTTGAGCGCAATCCTCAAACTTAGGTCAAAAAAGCCATTTAAGCCTTTTCACAGTGAGATCTATGCGTAATGGCCGAGAAATGTAATTTTGATGTTAACTCCCAAACCGCTGCGCAGAAGTCAACCAAACTTCACCCAATAGTGTATTGTATCACATTCTAGTAGTTACATTTGAAAATTTCGTTCTAGGACATTTGATTTGAGCGCAATCCTCAAACTTAGGTCAAAAAAGCCATTTAAGCCTTTTCACAGTGAGATCTATGCGATATGGCCGAGAAATGTAATTTTGATGTTAACTCCCAAACCGCTGCGCAGAAGTCAACCAAACTTCACCCAATAGTGTATTGTATCACAATCTAGTAGTCACATTTGAAAATTTTGTTCTAGGACATTTTGTTTGAACGCAATCATCAAACTTAATTAAAAAAGTCATTTAAGCCTTTTCACAGTGAGATCTATGCGATATGGCCGAGAAATGTAATTTTGATGTTAACTCCCAAACCGCTGCGCAGAAGTCAACCAAACTTCACCCATTAGTGTATTGTATCACAATCTAGTAGTTACATGTGGAAATTTGGTTATAGGACATTTGATTTGAGCGCAATCCTCAAACTTAGGTCAAAAAAGCCATTTAAGCCTTTTCACAGTGAGATCTATGCGATATGGCCGAGAAATGTAATTTTGATGTTAACTCCCAAACCGCTGCGCAGAAGTCAACCAAACTTCACCCAATAGTGTATTTTATCACAATCTAGTAGTTACATTTGGAAATTTAGTTCTAGGACATTTGATTTGAGCGCAATCTTCAAACTTAATTAAAAAAAGTCATTTAAGCCTTTTCACAGTGAGATCTATGTGATATGGCCGAGAAATGTAATTTTGATGTTCACTCCCAAACCGCTGCGGAGAAGTCAACCAAACTTCAACCATTAGTGTATTGTATCACAATCTAGTAGTTACATGTGGAAATTTGGTTCTAGGAAATTTGATTTGAGCGCAATCCTCAAACTTAGGTCAAAAAAGCCATTTAAGCCTTTTCACAGTGAGATCTATGCGATATGGCCGAGAAATGTAATTTTGATGTTAACTCCCAAACCGCTGCGCAGAAGTCAACCAAACTTCAACCATTAGTGTATTGTATCACAATCTAGTAGTTACATTTGAAAATTTTGTTCTAGGACATTTTGTTTGAGCGCAATCATCAAACTTAATTAAAAAAGTCATTTAAGCCTTTTCACAGTGAGATCTATGCGATATGGCCGAGAAATGTAATTTTGATGTTAACTCCCAAACCGCTGCGCAGAAGTCAACCAAACTTCACCCATTAGTGTATTGTATCACAATCTAGTAGTTACATGTGGAAATTTGGTTCTAGGACATTTGATTTGAGCGCAATCCTCAAACTTAGGTCAAAAAAGCCATTTAAGCCTTTTCACAGTGAGATCTATGCGATATGGCCGAGAAATGTAATTTTGATGTTAACTCCCAAACCGCTGCGCAGAAGTCAACCAAACTTCACCCAATAGTGTATTGTATCACATTCTAGTAGTTACATTTGAAAATTTCGTTCTAGGACATTTGGTTTGAGCGCAATCATTAAACTTAGGTCAAAAAAGCCATTTAAGCCTTTTCACAGTGAGATCTATGCGATATGGCCGAGAAATGTAATTTTGATGTTAACTCCCAAACCGCTGCGCAGAAGTCAACTAAACTTCACCCAATAGTGGATTGTATCACATTCTAGTAGTTACATTTAAAAATTTCGTTCTAGGGGATTTGGTTTGAGCGCAATCATTAAACTTAATTAAAAAAGTCATTTAAGCCTTTTCACAGTGAGATCTATGCGATATGGCCGAGAAATGTAATTTTGATGTTAACTCCCAAACCGCTGCGCAGAAGTCAACCAAACTTCACCCATTAGTGTATTGTATCACAATCTAGTAATTACATGTGGAAATTTGGTTCTAGGACATTTGATTTGAGCGCAATCCTCAAACTTAGGTCAAAAAAGCCATTTAAGCCTTTTCACAGTGAGATCTATGCGATATGGCCGAGAAATGTAATTTTGATGTTAACTCCCAAACCGCTGCGCAGAAGTCAACCAAACTTCACCCAATAGTGTATTGTATCACAATCTAGTAGTTACATTTGAAAATTTTGTTCTAGGACATTTTGTTTGAACGCAATCATCAAACTTAATTAAAAAAGTCATTTAAGCCTTTTCACAGTGAGATCTATGCGATATGGCCGAGAAATGTAATTTTGATGTTAACTCCCAAACCGCTGCGCAGAAGTCAACCAAACTTCACCCATTAGTGTATTGTATCACAATCTAGTAGTTACATGTGGAAATTTGGTTATTGGACATTTGATTTGAGCGCAATCCTCAAACTTAGGTCAAAAAAGCCATTTAAGCCTTTTCACAGTGAGATCTATGCGATATGGCCGAGAAATGTAATTTTGATGTTAACTCCCAAACCGCTGCGCAGAAGTCAACCAAACTTCACCCAATAGTGTATTGTATCACAATCTAGTAGTTACATTTGAAAATTTTGTTCTAGGAAATTTGATTTGAGCGCAATCCTCAAACTTAGGTCAAAAAAGCCATTTAAGCCTTTTCACAGTGAGATCTATGCGATATGGCCGAGAAATGTAATTTTGATGTTAACTCCCAAACCGCTGCGCAGAAGTCAACCAAACTTCAAGCATTAGTGTATTGTATCACAATCTAGTAGTTACATTTGAAAATTTTGTTCTAGGACATTTTGTTTGAGCGCAATCATCAAACTTAATTAAAAAAGTCATTTAAGCCTTTTCACAGTGAGATCTATGCGATATGGCCGAGAAATGTAATTTTGATGTTAACTCCCAAACCGCTGCGCAGAAGTCAACCAAACTTCACCCATTAGTGTATTGTATCACAATCTAGTAGTTACATGTGGAAATTTGGTTCTAGGACATTTGATTTGAGCGCAATCCTCAAACTTAGGTCAAAAAAGCCATTTAAGCCTTTTCACAGTGAGATCTATGCGATATGGCCGAGAAATGTAATTTTGATGTTAACTCCCAAACCGCTGCGCAGAAGTCAACCAAACTTCACCCAATAGTGTATTGTATCACATTCTAGTAGTTACATTTGAAAATTTCGTTCTAGGACATTTGGTTTGAGCGCAATCATTAAACTTAGGTCAAAAAAGCCATTTAAGCCTTTTCACAGTGAGATCTATGCGATATGGCCGAGAAATGTAATTTTGATGTTAACTCCCAAACCGCTGCGCAGAAGTCAACTAAACTTCACCCAATAGTGGATTGTATCACATTCTAGTAGTTACATTTAAAAATTTCGTTCTAGGGGATTTGGTTTGAGCGCAATCATTAAACTTAATTAAAAAAGTCATTTAAGCCTTTTCACAGTGAGATCTATGCGATATGGCCGAGAAATGTAATTTTGATGTTAACTCCCAAACCGCTGCGCAGAAGTCAACCAAACTTCACCCATTAGTGTATTGTATCACAATCTAGTAATTACATGTGGAAATTTGGTTCTAGGACATTTGATTTGAGCGCAATCCTCAAACTTAGGTCAAAAAAGCCATTTAAGCCTTTTCACAGTGAGATCTATGCGATATGGCCGAGAAATGTAATTTTGATGTTAACTCCCAAACCGCTGCGCAGAAGTCAACCAAACTTCACCCAATAGTGTATTGTATCACAATCTAGTAGTTACATTTGAAAATTTTGTTCTAGGACATTTTGTTTGAACGCAATCATCAAACTTAATTAAAAAAGTCATTTAAGCCTTTTCACAGTGAGATCTATGCGATATGGCCGAGAAATGTAATTTTGATGTTAACTCCCAAACCGCTGCGCAGAAGTCAACCAAACTTCACCCATTAGTGTATTGTATCACAATCTAGTAGTTACATGTGGAAATTTGGTTATTGGACATTTGATTTGAGCGCAATCCTCAAACTTAGGTCAAAAAAGCCATTTAAGCCTTTTCACAGTGAGATCTATGCGATATGGCCGAGAAATGTAATTTTGATGTTAACTCCCAAACCGCTGCGCAGAAGTCAACCAAACTTCACCCAATAGTGTATTGTATCACAATCTAGTAGTTACATTTGAAAATTTTGTTCTAGGACATTTTGTTTGAACGCAATCATCAAACTTAATTAAAAAAGTCATTTAAGCCTTTTCACAGTGAGATCTATGCGATATGGCCGAGAAATGTAATTTTGATGTTAACTCCCAAACCGCTGCGCAGAAGTCAACCAAACTTCACCCAATAGTGTATTGTATCACAATCTAGTAGTTACATTTGAAAATTTTGTTCTAGGAAATTTTGTTTGAGCGCAATCATCAAACTTAATTAAAAAAGTCATTTAAGCCTTTTCACAGTGAGATCTATGCGATATGGCCGAGAAATGTAATTTTGATGTTCACTCCCAAACCGGTGCGCAGAAGTCAACCAAACTTCACCCATTAGTGTATTGTATCACAATCTAGTAGTTACATGTGGAAATTTGGTTCTAGGACATTTGATTTGAGCGCAATCCTCAAAATATAGGTCCAAAAAAGCCATTTAAGCCTTTTCACAGTGAGATCTATGCGATATGGCCGAGAAATGTAATTTTGATGTTAACTCCCAAACCGCTGCGCAGAAGTCAACCAAACTTCACCCAATAGTGTATTGTATCACAATCTAGTAGTTACATTTGAAAATTTTGTTCTAGGACATTTTGTTTGAACGCAATCATCAAACTTAATTAAAAAAGTCATTTAAGCCTTTTCACAGTGAGATCTATGCGATATGGCCGAGAAATGTAATTTTGATGTTAACTCCCAAACCGCTGCGCAGAAGTCAACCAAACTTCACTCATTAGTGTATTGTATCACAATCTAGTAGTTACATTTGAAAATTTTGTTCTAGGACATTTTGTTTGAGCGCAATCATCAAACTTAATTAAAAAAGTCATTTAAGCCTTTTCACAGTGAGATCCATGCGATATGGCCAAGAAATGTAATTTTGATGTTAACTCCCAAACCGCTGCGCAGAAGTCAACCAAACTTCACCCATTAGTGTATTGTATCACAATCTAGTAGTTACATGTGGAAATTTGGTTCTAGGACATTTGATTTGAGCGCAATCCTCAAACTTAGGTCAAAAAAGCCATTTAAGCCTTTTCACAGTGAGATCTATGCGATATGGCCGAGAAATGTAATTTTGATGTTAACTCCCAAACCGCTGCGCAGAAGTCAACCAAACTTCACCCAATAGTGTATTGTATCACATTCTAGTAGTTACATTTGAAAATTTCGTTCTAGGACATTTGGTTTGAGCGCAATCTTTAAACTTAGGTCAAAAAAGTCATTTAAGCCTTTTCACAGTGAGATCTATGCGATATGGCCGAGAAATGTAATTTTGATGTTAACTCCCAAACCGCTGCGCAGAAGTCAACCAAACTTCACCCAATAGTGTATTGTATCACAATCTAGTAGTTACATTTGAAAATTTTGTTCTAGGACATTTTGTTTGAACGCAATCATCAAACTTAATTAAAAAAGTCATTTAAGCCTTTTCACAGTGAGATCTATGCGATATGGCCGAGAAATGTAATTTTGATGTTAACTCCCAAACCGCTGCGCAGAAGTCAACCAAACTTCACCCAATAGTGTATTGTATCACAATCTAGTAGTTACATTTGAAAATTTTGTTCTAGGACATTTTGTTTGAACGCAATCATCAAACTTAATTAAAAAAGTCATTTAAGCCTTTTCACAGTGAGATCTATGCGATATGGCCGAGAAATGTAATTTTGATGTTAACTCCCAAACCGCTGCGCAGAAGTCAACCAAACTTCACCCAATAGTGTATTGTATCACAATCTAGTAGTTACATTTGAAAATTTTGTTCTAGGAAATTTTGTTTGAGCGCAATCATCAAACTTAATTAAAAAAGTCATTTAAGCCTTTTCACATTGAGATCTATGCGATATGGCCGAGAAATGTAGTTTTGATGTTAACTCCCAAACCGCTGCGCAGAAGTCAACCAAACTTCACCCATTAGTGTATTGTATCACAATCTAGTAGTTACATGTGGAAATTTGGTTCTAGGACATTTGATTTGAGCGCAATCCTCAAACTTAGGTCAAAAAAGCCATTTAAGCCTTTTCACAGTGAGATCTATGCGATATGGCCGAGAAATGTAATTTTGATGTTAACTCCCAAACCGCTGCGCAGAAGTCAACCAAACTTCACTTAATAGTGTATTGTATCACAATCTAGTAGTTACATTTGAAAATTTTGTTCTAGGAAATTTGATTTGAGCGCAATCCTCAAACTTAGGTCAAAAAAGCCATTTAAGCCTTTTCACAGTGAGATCTATGCGATATGGCCGAGAAATGTAATTTTGATGTTAACTCCCAAACCGCTGCGCAGAAGTCAACCAAACTTCAACCATTAGTGTATTGTATCACAATCTAGTAGTTACATTTGAAAATTTTGTTCTAGGACATTTTGTTTGAGCGCAACCATCAAACTTAATTAAAAAAGTCATTTAAGCCTTTTCACAGTGAGATCTATGCGATATGGCCGAGAAATGTAATTTTGATGTTAACTCCCAAACCGCTGCGCAGAAGTCAACCAAACTTCACCCATTAGTGTATTGTATCACAATCTAGTAGTTACATGTGGAAATTTGGTTCTAGGACATTTGATTTGAGCGCAATCCTCAAACTTAGGTCAAAAAAGCCATTTAAGCCTTTTCACAGTGAGATCTATGCGATATGGCCGAGAAATGTAATTTTGATGTTAACTCCCAAACCGCTGCGCAGAAGTCAACCAAACTTCACCCAATAGTGTATTGTATCACATTCTAGTAGTTACATTTGAAAATTTCGTTCTAGGACATTTGGTTTGAGCGCAATCATTAAACTTAGGTCAAAAAAGCCATTTAAGCCTTTTCACAGTGAGATCTATGCGATATGGCCGAGAAATGTAATTTTGATGTTAACTCCCAAACCGCTGCGCAGAAGTCAACTAAACTTCACCCAATAGTGGATTGTATCACATTCTAGTAGTTACATTTAAAAATTTCGTTCTAGGGGATTTGGTTTGAGCGCAATCATTAAACTTAATTAAAAAAGTCATTTAAGCCTTTTCACAGTGAGATCTATGCGATATGGCCGAGAAATGTAATTTTCATGTTAACTCCCAAACCGCTGCGCAGAAGTCAACCAAACTTCACCCATTAGTGTATTGTATCACAATCTAGTAATTACATGTGGAAATTTGGTTCTAGGACATTTGATTTGAGCGCAATCCTCAAACTTAGGTCAAAAAAGCCATTTAAGCCTTTTCACAGTGAGATCTATGCGATATGGCCGAGAAATGTAATTTTGATGTTAACTCCCAAACCGCTGCGCAGAAGTCAACCAAACTTCACCCAATAGTGTATTGTATCACAATCTAGTAGTTACATTTGAAAATTTTGTTCTAGGACATTTTGTTTGAACGCAATCATCAAACTTAATTAAAAAAGTCATTTAAGCCTTTTCACAGTGAGATCTATGCGATATGGCCGAGAAATGTAATTTTGATGTTAACTCCCAAACCGCTGCGCAGAAGTCAACCAAACTTCACCCATTAGTGTATTGTATCACAATCTAGTAGTTACATGTGGAAATTTGGTTATTGGACATTTGATTTGAGCGCAATCCTCAAACTTAGGTCAAAAAAGCCATTTAAGCCTTTTCACAGTGAGATCTATGCGATATGGCCGAGAAATGTAATTTTGATGTTAACTCCCAAACCGCTGCGCAGAAGTCAACCAAACTTCACCCAATAGTGTATTGTATCACAATCTAGTAGTTACATTTGAAAATTTTGTTCTAGGACATTTTGTTTGAACGCAATCATCAAACTTAATTAAAAAAGTCATTTAAGCCTTTTCACAGTGAGATCTATGCGATATGGCCGAGAAATGTAATTTTGATGTTAACTCCCAAACCGCTGCGCAGAAGTCAACCAAACTTCACCCAATAGTGTATTGTATCACAATCTAGTAGTTACATTTGAAAATTTTGTTCTAGGAAATTTTGTTTGAGCGCAATCATCAAACTTAATTAAAAAAGTCATTTAAGCCTTTTCACAGTGAGATCTATGCGATATGGCCGAGAAATGTAATTTTGATGTTCACTCCCAAACCGGTGCGCAGAAGTCAACCAAACTTCACCCATTAGTGTATTGTATCACAATCTAGTAGTTACATGTGGAAATTTGGTTCTAGGACATTTGATTTGAGCGCAATCCTCAAAATATAGGTCCAAAAAAGCCATTTAAGCCTTTTCACAGTGAGATCTATGCGATATGGCCGAGAAATGTAATTTTGATGTTAACTCCCAAACCGCTGCGCAGAAGTCAACCAAACTTCACCCAATAGTGTATTGTATCACAATCTAGTAGTTACATTTGAAAATTTTGTTCTAGGACATTTTGTTTGAACGCAATCATCAAACTTAATTAAAAAAGTCATTTAAGCCTTTTCACAGTGAGATCTATGCGATATGGCCGAGAAATGTAATTTTGATGTTAACTCCCAAACCGCTGCGCAGAAGTCAACCAAACTTCACTCATTAGTGTATTGTATCACAATCTAGTAGTTACATTTGAAAATTTTGTTCTAGGACATTTTGTTTGAGCGCAATCATCAAACTTAATTAAAAAAGTCATTTAAGCCTTTTCACAGTGAGATCCATGCGATATGGCCAAGAAATGTAATTTTGATGTTAACTCCCAAACCGCTGCGCAGAAGTCAACCAAACTTCACCCATTAGTGTATTGTATCACAATCTAGTAGTTACATGTGGAAATTTGGTTCTAGGACATTTGATTTGAGCGCAATCCTCAAACTTAGGTCAAAAAAGCCATTTAAGCCTTTTCACAGTGAGATCTATGCGATATGGCCGAGAAATGTAATTTTGATGTTAACTCCCAAACCGCTGCGCAGAAGTCAACCAAACTTCACCCAATAGTGTATTGTATCACATTCTAGTAGTTACATTTGAAAATTTCGTTCTAGGACATTTGGTTTGAGCGCAATCTTTAAACTTAGGTCAAAAAAGTCATTTAAGCCTTTTCACAGTGAGATCTATGCGATATGGCCGAGAAATGTAATTTTGATGTTAACTCCCAAACCGCTGCGCAGAAGTCAACCAAACTTCACCCAATAGTGTATTGTATCACAATCTAGTAGTTACATTTGAAAATTTTGTTCTAGGACATTTTGTTTGAACGCAATCATCAAACTTAATTAAAAAAGTCATTTAAGCCTTTTCACAGTGAGATCTATGCGATATGGCCGAGAAATGTAATTTTGATGTTAACTCCCAAACCGCTGCGCAGAAGTCAACCAAACTTCACCCAATAGTGTATTGTATCACAATCTAGTAGTTACATTTGAAAATTTTGTTCTAGGACATTTTGTTTGAACGCAATCATCAAACTTAATTAAAAAAGTCATTTAAGCCTTTTCACAGTGAGATCTATGCGATATGGCCGAGAAATGTAATTTTGATGTTAACTCCCAAACCGCTGCGCAGAAGTCAACCAAACTTCACCCAATAGTGTATTGTATCACAATCTAGTAGTTACATTTGAAAATTTTGTTCTAGGAAATTTTGTTTGAGCGCAATCATCAAACTTAATTAAAAAAGTCATTTAAGCCTTTTCACATTGAGATCTATGCGATATGGCCGAGAAATGTAGTTTTGATGTTAACTCCCAAACCGCTGCGCAGAAGTCAACCAAACTTCACCCATTAGTGTATTGTATCACAATCTAGTAGTTACATGTGGAAATTTGGTTCTAGGACATTTGATTTGAGCGCAATCCTCAAACTTAGGTCAAAAAAGCCATTTAAGCCTTTTCACAGTGAGATCTATGCGATATGGCCGAGAAATGTAATTTTGATGTTAACTCCCAAACCGCTGCGCAGAAGTCAACCAAACTTCACTTAATAGTGTATTGTATCACAATCTAGTAGTTACATTTGAAAATTTTGTTCTAGGAAATTTGATTTGAGCGCAATCCTCAAACTTAGGTCAAAAAAGCCATTTAAGCCTTTTCACAGTGAGATCTATGCGATATGGCCGAGAAATGTAATTTTGATGTTAACTCCCAAACCGCTGCGCAGAAGTCAACCAAACTTCAACCATTAGTGTATTGTATCACAATCTAGTAGTTACATTTGAAAATTTTGTTCTAGGACATTTTGTTTGAGCGCAATCATCAAACTTAATTAAAAAAGTCATTTAAGCCTTTTCACAGTGAGATCTATGCGATATGGCCGAGAAATGTAATTTTGATGTTAACTCCCAAACCGCTGCGCAGAAGTCAACCAAACTTCACCCATTAGTGTATTGTATCACAATCTAGTAGTTACATGTGGAAATTTGGTTCTAGGACATTTGATTTGAGCGCAATCCTCAAACTTAGGTCAAAAAAGCCATTTAAGCCTTTTCACAGTGAGATCTATGCGATATGGCCGAGAAATGTAATTTTGATGTTAACTCCCAAACCGCTGCGCAGAAGTCAACCAAACTTCACCCAATAGTGTATTGTATCACATTGTAGTAGTTACATTTGAAAATTTCGTTCTAGGACATTTGGTTTGAGCGCAATCATTAAACTTAGGTCAAAAAAGCCATTTAAGCCTTTTCACAGTGAGATCTATGCGATATGGCCGAGAAATGTAATTTTGATGTTAACTCCCAAACCGCTGCGCAGAAGTCAACTAAACTTCACCCAATAGTGGATTGTATCACATTCTAGTAGTTACATTTAAAAATTTCGTTCTAGGGGATTTGGTTTGAGCGCAATCATTAAACTTAATTAAAAAAGTCATTTAAGCCTTTTCACAGTGAGATCTATGCGATATGGCCGAGAAATGTAATTTTCATGTTAACTCCCAAACCGCTGCGCAGAAGTCAACCAAACTTCACCCATTAGTGTATTGTATCACAATCTAGTAATTACATGTGGAAATTTGGTTCTAGGACATTTGATTTGAGCGCAATCCTCAAACTTAGGTCAAAAAAGCCATTTAAGCCTTTTCACAGTGAGATCTATGCGATATGGCCGAGAAATGTAATTTTGATGTTAACTCCCAAACCGCTGCGCAGAAGTCAACCAAACTTCACCCAATAGTGTATTGTATCACAATCTAGTAGTTACATTTGAAAATTTTGTTCTAGGACATTTTGTTTGAACGCAATCATCAAACTTAATTAAAAAAGTCATTTAAGCCTTTTCACAGTGAGATCTATGCGATATGGCCGAGAAATGTAATTTTGATGTTAACTCCCAAACCGCTGCGCAGAAGTCAACCAAACTTCACCCATTAGTGTATTGTATCACAATCTAGTAGTTACATGTGGAAATTTGGTTCTAGGACATTTGATTTGAGCGCAATCCTCAAACTTAGGTCAAAAAAGCCATTTAAGCCTTTTCACAGTGAGATCTATGCGATATGGCCGAGAAATGTAATTTTGATGTTAACTCCCAAACCGCTGCGCAGAAGTCAACCAAACTTCACCCAATAGTGTATTGTATCACATTGTAGTAGTTACATTTGAAAATTTCGTTCTAGGACATTTGGTTTGAGCGCAATCATTAAACTTAGGTCAAAAAAGCCATTTAAGCCTTTTCACAGTGAGATCTATGCGATATGGCCGAGAAATGTAATTTTGATGTTAACTCCCAAACCGCTGCGCAGAAGTCAACTAAACTTCACCCAATAGTGGATTGTATCACATTCTAGTAGTTACATTTAAAAATTTCGTTCTAGGGGATTTGGTTTGAGCGCAATCATTAAACTTAATTAAAAAAGTCATTTAAGCCTTTTCACAGTGAGATCTATGCGATATGGCCGAGAAATGTAATTTTCATGTTAACTCCCAAACCGCTGCGCAGAAGTCAACCAAACTTCACCCATTAGTGTATTGTATCACAATCTAGTAATTACATGTGGAAATTTGGTTCTAGGACATTTGATTTGAGCGCAATCCTCAAACTTAGGTCAAAAAAGCCATTTAAGCCTTTTCACAGTGAGATCTATGCGATATGGCCGAGAAATGTAATTTTGATGTTAACTCCCAAACCGCTGCGCAGAAGTCAACCAAACTTCACCCAATAGTGTATTGTATCACAATCTAGTAGTTACATTTGAAAATTTTGTTCTAGGACATTTTGTTTGAACGCAATCATCAAACTTAATTAAAAAAGTCATTTAAGCCTTTTCACAGTGAGATCTATGCGATATGGCCGAGAAATGTAATTTTGATGTTAACTCCCAAACCGCTGCGCAGAAGTCAACCAAACTTCACCCATTAGTGTATTGTATCACAATCTAGTAGTTACATGTGGAAATTTGGTTATTGGACATTTGATTTGAGCGCAATCCTCAAACTTAGGTCAAAAAAGCCATTTAAGCCTTTTCACAGTGAGATCATGCGATATGGCCGAGAAATGTAATTTTGATGTTAACTCCCAAACCGCTGCGCAGAAGTCAACCAAACTTCACCCAATAGTGTATTGTATCACAATCTAGTAGTTACATTTGAAAATTTTGTTCTAGGACATTTTGTTTGAACGCAATCATCAAACTTAATTAAAAAAGTCATTTAAGCCTTTTCACAGTGAGATCTATGCGATATGGCCGAGAAATGTAATTTTGATGTTAACTCCCAAACCGCTGCGCAGAAGTCAACTAAACTTCACCCAATAGTGTATTGTATCACAATCTAGTAGTTACATTTGAAAATTTTGTTCTAGGAAATTTTGTTTGAGCGCAATCATCAAACTTAATTAAAAAAGTCATTTAAGCCTTTTCACAGTGAGATCTATGCGATATGGCCGAGAAATGTAATTTTGATGTTCACTCCCAAACCGGTGCGCAGAAGTCAACCAAACTTCACCCATTAGTGTATTGTATCACAATCTAGTAGTTACATGTGGAAATTTGGTTCTAGGACATTTGATTTGAGCGCAATCCTCAAAATATAGGTCCAAAAAAGCCATTTAAGCCTTTTCACAGTGAGATCTATGCGATATGGCCGAGAAATGTAATTTTGATGTTAACTCCCAAACCGCTGCGCAGAAGTCAACCAAACTTCACCCAATAGTGTATTGTATCACAATCTAGTAGTTACATTTGAAAATTTTGTTCTAGGACATTTTGTTTGAACGCAATCATCAAACTTAATTAAAAAACTCATTTAAGCCTTTTCACAGTGAGATCTATGCGATATGGCCGAGAAATGTAATTTTGATGTTAACTCCCAAACCGCTGCGCAGAAGTCAACCAAACTTCACCCATTAGTGTATTGTATCACAATCTAGTAGTTACATGTGGAAATTTGGTTATTGGACATTTGATTTGAGCGCAATCCTCAAACTTAGGTCAAAAAAGCCATTTAAGCCTTTTCACAGTGAGATCTATGCGATATGGCCGAGAAATGTAATTTTGATGTTAACTCCCAAACCGCTGCGCAGAAGTCAACCAAACTTCACCCAATAGTGTATTGTATCACAATCTAGTAGTTACATTTGAAAATTTTGTTCTAGGAAATTTGATTTGAGCGCAATCCTCAAACTTAGGTCAAAAAAGCCATTTAAGCCTTTTCACAGTGAGATCTATGCGATATGGCCGAGAAATGTAATTTTGATGTTAACTCCCAAACCGCTGCGCAGAAGTCAACCAAACTTCAAGCATTAGTGTATTGTATCACAATCTAGTAGTTACATTTGAAAATTTTGTTCTAGGACATTTTGTTTGAGGGCAATCATCAAACTTAATTAAAAAAGTCATTTAAGCCTTTTCACAGTGAGATCTATGCGATATGGCCGAGAAATGTAATTTTGATGTTAACTCCCAAACCGCTGCGCAGAAGTCAACCAAACTTCACCCATTAGTGTATTGTATCACAATCTAGTAGTTACATGTGGAAATTTGGTTCTAGGACATTTGATTTGAGCGCAATCCTCAAACTTAGGTCAAAAAAGCCATTTAAGCCTTTTCACAGTGAGATCTATGCGATATGGCCGAGAAATGTAATTTTGATGTTAACTCCCAAACCGCTGCGCAGAAGTCAACCAAACTTCACCCAATAGTGTATTGTATCACATTCTAGTAGTTACATTTGAAAATTTCGTTCTAGGACATTTGGTTTGAGCGCAATCATTAAACTTAGGTCAAAAAAGCCATTTAAGCCTTTTCACAGTGAGATCTATGCGATATGGCCGAGAAATGTAATTTTGATGTTAACTCCCAAACCGCTGCGCAGAAGTCAACTAAACTTCACCCAATAGTGGATTGTATCACATTCTAGTAGTTACATTTAAAAATTTCGTTCTAGGGGATTTGGTTTGAGCGCAATCATTAAACTTAATTAAAAAAGTCATTTAAGCCTTTTCACAGTGAGATCTATGCGATATGGCCGAGAAATGTAATTTTGATGTTAACTCCCAAACCGCTGCGCAGAAGTCAACCAAACTTCACCCATTAGTGTATTGTATCACAATCTAGTAATTACATGTGGAAATTTGGTTCTAGGACATTTGATTTGAGCGCAATCCTCAAACTTAGGTCAAAAAAGCCATTTAAGCCTTTTCACAGTGAGATCTATGCGATATGGCCGAGAAATGTAATTTTGATGTTAACTCCCAAACCGCTGCGCAGAAGTCAACCAAACTTCACCCAATAGTGTATTGTATCACAATCTAGTAGTTACATTTGAAAATTTTGTTCTAGGACATTTTGTTTGAACGCAATCATCAAACTTAATTAAAAAAGTCATTTAAGCCTTTTCACAGTGAGATCTATGCGATATGGCCGAGAAATGTAATTTTGATGTTAACTCCCAAACCGCTGCGCAGAAGTCAACCAAACTTCACCCATTAGTGTATTGTATCACAATCTAGTAGTTACATGTGGAAATTTGGTTATTGGACATTTGATTTGAGCGCAATCCTCAAACTTAGGTCAAAAAAGCCATTTAAGCCTTTTCACAGTGAGATCTATGCGATATGGCCGAGAAATGTAATTTTGATGTTAACTCCCAAACCGCTGCGCAGAAGTCAACCAAACTTCACCCAATAGTGTATTGTATCACAATCTAGTAGTTACATTTGAAAATTTTGTTCTAGGACATTTTGTTTGAACGCAATCATCAAACTTAATTAAAAAAGTCATTTAAGCCTTTTCACAGTGAGATCTATGTGATATGGCCGAGAAATGTAATTTTGATGTTAACTCCCAAACCGCTGCGCAGAAGTCAACCAAACTTCACCCAATAGTGTATTGTATCACAATCTAGTAGTTACATTTGAAAATTTTGTTCTAGGAAATTTTGTTTGAGCGCAATCATCAAACTTAATTAAAAAAGTCATTTAAGCCTTTTCACAGTGAGATCTATGCGATATGGCCGAGAAATGTAATTTTGATGTTCACTCCCAAACCGGTGCGCAGAAGTCAACCAAACTTCACCCATTAGTGTATTGTATCACAATCTAGTAGTTACATGTGGAAATTTGGTTCTAGGACATTTGATTTGAGCGCAATCCTCAAAATATAGGTCCAAAAAAGCCATTTAAGCCTTTTCACAGTGAGATCTATGCGATATGGCCGAGAAATGTAATTTTGATGTTAACTCCCAAACCGCTGCGCAGAAGTCAACCAAACTTCACCCAATAGTGTATTGTATCACAATCTAGTAGTTACATTTGAAAATTTTGTTCTAGGACATTTTGTTTGAACGCAATCATCAAACTTAATTAAAAAAGTCATTTAAGCCTTTTCACAGTGAGATCTATGCGATATGGCCGAGAAATGTAATTTTGATGTTAACTCCCAAACCGCTGCGCAGAAGTCAACCAAACTTCACTCATTAGTGTATTGTATCACAATCTAGTAGTTACATTTGAAAATTTCGTTCTAGGACATTTTGTTTGAGCGCAATCATCAAACTTAATTAAAAAAGTCATTTAAGCCTTTTCACAGTGAGATCCATGCGATATGGCCAAGAAATGTAATTTTGATGTTAACTCCCAAACCGCTGCGCAGAAGTCAACCAAACTTCACCCATTAGTGTATTGTATCACAATCTAGTAGTTACATGTGGAAATTTGGTTCTAGGACATTTGATTTGAGCGCAATCCTCAAACTTAGGTCAAAAAAGCCATTTAAGCCTTTTCACAGTGAGATCTATGCGATATGGCCGAGAAATGTAATTTTGATGTTAACTCCCAAACCGCTGCGCAGAAGTCAACCAAACTTCACCCAATAGTGTATTGTATCACATTCTAGTAGTTACATTTGAAAATTTCGTTCTAGGACATTTGGTTTGAGCGCAATCTTTAAACTTAGGTCAAAAAAGTCATTTAAGCCTTTTCACAGTGAGATCTATGCGATATGGCCGAGAAATGTAATTTTGATGTTAACTCCCAAACCGCTGCGCAGAAGTCAACCAAACTTCACCCAATAGTGTATTGTATCACAATCTAGTAGTTACATTTGAAAATTTTGTTCTAGGACATTTTGTTTGAACGCAATCATCAAACTTAATTAAAAAAGTCATTTAAGCCTTTTCACAGTGAGATCTATGCGATATGGCCGAGAAATGTAATTTTGATGTTAACTCCCAAACCGATGCGCAGAAGTCAACCAAACTTCACCCAATAGTGTATTGTATCACAATCTAGTAGTTACATTTGAAAATTTTGTTCTAGGACATTTTGTTTGAACGCAATCATCAAACTTAATTAAAAAAGTCATTTAAGCCTTTTCACAGTGAGATCTATGCGATATGGCCGAGAAATGTAATTTTGATGTTAACTCCCAAACCGCTGCGCAGAAGTCAACCAAACTTCACCCAATAGTGTATTGTATCACAATCTAGTAGTTACATGTGGAAATTTGGTTCTAGGACATTTGATTTGAGCGCAATCCTCAAACTTAGGTCAAAAAAGCCATTTAAGCCTTTTCACAGTGAGATCTATGCGATATGGCCGAGAAATGTAATTTTGATGTTAACTCCCAAACCGCTGCGCAGAAGTCAACCAAACTTCACCCATTAGTGTATTGTATCACAATCTAGTAGTTACATGTGGAAATTTGGTTCTAGGACATTTGATTTGAGCGCAATCCTCAAACTTAGGTCAAAAAAGCCATTTAAGCCTTTTCACAGTGAGATCTATGCGATATGGCCGAGAAATGTAGTTTTGATGTTAACTCCCAAACCGCTGCGCAGAAGTCAACCAAACTTCACCCATTAGTGTATTGTATCACAATCTAGTAGTTACATGTGGAAATTTGGTTCTAGGACATTTGATTTGAGTGCAATCCTCAAACTTAGGTCAAAAAAGCCATTTAAGCCTTTTCACAGTGAGATCTATGCGATATGGCCGAGAAATGTAATTTTGATGTTAACTCCCAAACCGCTGCGCAGAAGTCAACCAAACTTCACCCAATAGTGTATTGTATCACATTCTAGTAGTTACATTTTAAAATTTCGTTCTAGGACATTTGGTTTGAGCGCAATTATTAAACTTAGGTCAAAAAAGCCATTTAAGCCTTTTCACAGTGAGATCTATGCGATATGGCCGAGAAATGTAATTTTGATGTTAACTCCCAAACCGCTGCGCAGAAGTAAACCAAACTTCACCCATTAGTGTATTGTATCACAATCTAGTAGTTACATGTGGAAATTTGGTTCTAGGACATTTGATTTGAGCGCAATCCTCAAACTTAGGTCAAAAAAGCCATTTAAGCCTTTTCACAGTGAGATCTATGCGATATGGCCGAGAAATGTAATTTTGATGTTAACTCCCAAACCGCTGCGCAGAAGTCAACCAAACTTCACCCAATAGTGTATTGTATCACATTCTAGTAGTTACATTTGAAAATTTTGTTCTAGGACATTTGGTTTGAGCCCAATTATTAAACTTAGGTCAAAAAAGCCATTTAAGCCTTTTCACAGTGAGAACTATGCGATATGGCCGAGAAATGTAATTTTGATGTTAACTCCCAAACCGCTGCGCAGAAGTAAACCAAACTTCACCCATTAGTGTATTGTATCACAATCTAGTAGTTACATGTGGAAATTTGGTTCTAGGACATTTGATTTGAGCGCAATCCTCAAACTTAGGTCAAAAAAGCCATTTAAGCCTTTTCACAGTGAGATCTATGCGATATGGCCGAGAAATGTAATTTTGATGTTAACTCCCAAACCGCTGCGCAGAAGTCAACCAAACTTCACCCAATAGTGTATTGTATCACAATCTAGTAGTTACATTTGAAAATTTTGTTCTAGGACATTTTGTTTGAGCGCAATCATCAAACTTAATTAAAAAAGTCATTTAAGCCTTTTCACAGTGAGATCTATGCGAATTGGCCGAGAAATGTAATTTTCATGTTAACTCCCAAACCGCTGCGCAGAAGTCAACCAAACTTCACCCATTAGTGTATTGTATAACAATCTAGTAGTTACATTTTAAAATTTCGTTCTAGGGGATTTGGTTTGAGCGCAATCATTAAACTTAATTAAAAAAGTCATTTAAGCCTTTTCACAGAGAGATCTATGCGATACGGCCGAGAAATGTAATTTTGATGTTAACTCCCAAACCGCTGCGCAGAAGTCAACCAAACTTCACCCATTAGTGGATTGTATCACAATCTAGTAATTACATGTGGAAATTTTGTTCTAGGACATTTGATTTGAGCGCAATCCTCAAACTTAGGTCAAAAAAGCCATTTAAGCCTTTTCACAGTGAGATCTATGCGATATGGCCGAGAAATGTAATTTTGATGTTAACTCCCAAACCGCTGCGCAGAAGTCAACCAAACTTCACCCATTAGTGTATTGTATCACAATCTAGTAGTTACATTTGAAAATTTAGTTCTAGGGGATTTGGTTTGAGCGCAATCATTAAACTTAATTAAAAAAGTCATTTAAGCCTTTTCACAGAGAGATCTATGCGATATGGCCGAGAAATGTAATTTTGATGTTAACTCCCAAACCGCTGCGCAGAAGTCAACCAAACTTCACCCATTAGTGTATTGTATCACAATCTAGTAGTTACATTTGAAAATTTTGTTCTAGGACATTTTGTTTGAGCGCAATCTTCAAACTTAATTAAAAAAGTCATTTAAGCCTTTTCACAGTGAGATCTATGCGATATGGCCGAGAAATGTAATTTTGATGTTAACTCCCAAACCGCTGCGCAGAAGTCAACCAAACTTCACCCATTAGTGTATTGTATCACAATCTAGTAGTTACATGTGGAAATTTGGTTATTGGACATTTGATTTGAGCACAATCCTCAAACTTAGGTCAAAAAAGCCATTTAAGCCTTTTCACAGTGAGATCTATGCGATATGGCCGAGAAATGTAATTTTGATGTTAACTCCCAAACCGCTGCGCAGAAGTCAACCAAACTTCACCCATTAGTGTATTGTATCACAATCTAGTAGTTACATTTGAAAATTTCGTTCTAGGGGATTTGGTTTGAGCGCAATCATTAAACTTAATTAAAAAAGTCATTTAAGCCTTTTCACAGAGAGATCTATGCGATATGGCCGAGAAATGTAATTTTGATGTTAACTCCCAAACCGCTGCGCAGAAGTCAACCAAACTTCACCCATTAGTGTATTGTATCACAATCTAGTAATTACATGTGGAAATTTGGTTCTAGGACATTTGATTTGAGCGCAATCCTCAAACTTAGGTCAAAAAAGCCATTTAAGCCTTTTCACAGTGAGATCTATGCGATATGGCCGAGAAATGTAATTTTGATGTTAACTCCCAAACCGCTGCGCAGAAGTCAACCAAACTTCACCCAATAGTGTATTGTATCACAATCTAGTAGTTACATTTAAAAATTTTGTTCTAGGACATTTTGTTTGAGCGCAATCATCAAACTTAATTAAAAAAGTCATTTAAGCCTTTTCACAGTGAGATCTATGCGATATGGCCGAGAAATGTAATTTTGATGTTCACTCCCAAACCGCTGCGCAGAAGTCAACCAAACTTCACCCATTAGTGTATTGTATCACAATCTATTAGTTACATGTGGAAATTTGGTTCTAGGACATTTGATTTGAGCGCAATCCTCAAACTTAGGTCCAAAAAAGCCATTTAAGCCTTTTCACAGTGAGATCTATGCGATATGGCCGAGAAATGTAATTTTGATGTTAACTCCCAAACCGCTGCGCAGAAGTCAACCAAACTTCACCCAATAGTGTATTGTATCACAATCTAGTAGTTACATTTGAAAATTTTGTTCTAGGACATTTTGTTTGAACGCAATCATCAAACTTAATTAAAAAAGTCATTTAAGCCTTTTCACAGTGAGATCTATGCGATATGGCCGAGAAATGTAATTTTGATGTTAACTCCCAAACCGCTGCGCAGAAGTCAACCAAACTTCACCCTATAGTGTATTGTATCACAATCTAGTAGTTACATTTGAAAATTTTTTTTTGGGAAATTTTGTTTGAGCGCAATCATTAAACTTAATTAAAAAAGTCATTTAAGCCTTTTCACAGTGAGATCTATGCGATATGGCCGAGAAATGTAATTTTGATGTTAACTCCCAAACCGCTGCGCAGAAGTCAACCAAACTTCACCCATTAGTGTATTGTATCACAATCTAGTAATTACATGTGGAAATTTGGTTCTAGGACATTTGATTTGAGCGCAATCCTCAAACTTAGGTCAAAAAAGCCATTTAAGCCTTTTCACAGTGAGATCTATGCGATATGGCCGAGAAATGTAATTTTGATGTTAACTCCCAAACCGCTGTGCAGAAGTCAACCAAACTTCACCCAATAGTGTATTGTATCACAATCTAGTAGTTACATTTGAAAATTTTGTTCTAGGACATTTTGTTTGAACGCAATCATCAAACTTAATTAAAAAAGTCATTTAAGCCTTTTCACAGTGAGATCTATGCGATATGGCCGAGAAATGTAATTTTGATGTTAACTCCCAAACCGCTGCGCAGAAGTCAACCAAACTTCACCCATTAGTGTATTGTATCACAATCTAGTAATTACATGTGGAAATTTGGTTATTGGACATTTGATTTGAGCGCAATCCTCAAACTTAGGTCAAAAAAGCCATTTAAGCCTTTTCACATTGAGATCTATGCGATATGGCCGAGAAATGTAATTTTGATGTTAACTCCCAAACCGCTGCGCAGAAGTCAACCAAACTTCACCCAATAGTGTATTGTATCACATTCTAGTAGTTACATTTGAAAATTTTGTTCTAGGACATTTTGTTTGAACGCAATCATCAAACTTAATTAAAAAAGTCATTTAAGCCTTTTCACAGTGAGATCTATGCGATATGGCCGAGAAATGTAATTTTGATGTTAACTCCCAAACCGCTGCGCAGAAGTCAACCAAACTTCACCCAATAGTGTATTGTATCACAATCTAGTAGTTACATTTGAACATTTTTTTCTAGGAAATTTTGTTTGAGCGCAATCATCAAACTTAATTAAAAAAGTCATTTAAGCCTTTTCACAGTGAGATCTATGCGATATGGCCGAGAAATGTAATTTTGATGTTCACTCCCAAACCGCTGCGCAGAAGTCAACCAAACTTCACCCATTAGTGTATTGTATCACAATCTAGTAGTTACATGTAGAAATTTGGTTCTAGGACATTTGATTTGAGCGCAATCCTCAAACTTAGGTCCAAAAAAGCCATTTAAGCCTTTTCACAGTGAGATCTATGCGATATGGCCGAGAAATGTAATTTTGATGTTAACTCCCAAACCGCTGCGCAGAAGTCAACCAAACTTCACCCAATAGTGTATTGTATCACATTCTAGTAGTTACATTTGAAAATTTCGTTCTAGGACATTTGGTTTGAGCGCAATCATTAAACTTAGGTCAAAAAAGCCATTTAAGCCTTTTCACAGTGAGATCTATGCGATATGGCCGAGAAATGTAATTTTGATGTTAACTCCCAAACCGCTGCGCAGAAGTCAACCAAACTTCACCCAATAGTGTATTTTGATGTTAACTCCCAAACCGCTGCGCAGGAGTCAACCAAACTTCACCCAATAGTGTATTTTATCACAATCTAGTAGTTACATTTGGAAATTTAGTTCTAGGACATTTGATTTGAGCGCAATCTTCAAACTTAATTAAAAAAAGTCATTTAAGCCTTTTCACAGTGAGATCTATGTGATATGGCCGAGAAATGTAATTTTGATGTTCACTCCCAAACCGCTGCGCAGAAGTCAACCAAACTTCAACCATTAGTGTATTGTATCACAATCTAGTAGTTACATGTGGAAATTTTGTTCTAGGAAATTTGATTTGAGCGCAATCCTCAAACTTAGGTCAAAAAAGCCATTTAAGCCTTTTCACAGTGAGATCTATGCGATATGGCCGAGAAATGTAATATTGATGTTAACTCCCAAACCGCTGCGCAGAAGTCAACCAAACTTCAACCATTAGTGTATTGTATCACAATCTAGTAGTTACATTTGAAAATTTTGTTCTAGGACATTTTGTTTGAGCGCAATCATCAAACTTAATTAAAAAAGTCATTTAAGCCTTTTCACAGTGAGATCTATGCGATATGGCCGAGAAATGTAATTTTGATGTTAACTCCCAAACCGCTGCGCAGAAGTCAACCAAACTTCACCCATTAGTGTATTGTATCACAATCTAGTAGTTACATGTGGAAATTTGGTTCTAGGACATTTGATTTGAGCGCAATCCTCAAACTTAGGTCAAAAAAGCCATTTAAGCCTTTTCACAGTGAGATCTATGCGATATGGCCGAGAAATGTAATTTTGATGTTAACTCCCAAACCGCTGCGCAGAAGTCAACCAAACTTCACCCAATAGTGTATTGTATCACATTCTAGTAGTTACATTTGAAAATTTCGTTCTAGGACATTTGGTTTGAGCGCAATCATTAAACTTAGGTCAAAAAAGCCATTTAAGCCTTTTCACAGTGAGATCTATGCGATATGGCCGAGAAATGTAATTTTGATGTTAACTCCCAAACCGCTGCGCAGAAGTCAACTAAACTTCACCCAATAGTGTATTGTATCACATTCTAGTAGTTACATTTGAAAATTTCGTTCTAGGGGATTTGGTTTGAGCGCAATCATTAAACTTAATTAAAAAAGTCATTTAAGCCTTTTCACAGTGAGATCTATGCGATATGGCCGAGAAATGTAATTTTGATGTTAACTCCCAAACCGCTGCGCAGAAGTCAACCAAACTTCACCCATTAGTGTATTGTATCACAATCTAGTAATTACATGTGGAAATTTGGTTCTAGGACATTTGATTTGAGCGCAATCCTCAAACTTAGGTCAAAAAAGCCATTTAAGCCTTTTCACAGTGAGATCTATGCGATATGGCCGAGAAATGTAATTTTGATGTTAACTCCCAAACCGCTGTGCAGAAGTCAACCAAACTTCACCCAATAGTGTATTGTATCACAATCTAGTAGTTACATTTGAAAATTTTGTTCTAGGACATTTGATTTGAGCGCAATCCTCAAACTTAGGTCCAAAAAAGCCATTTAAGCCTTTTCACAGTGAGATCTATGCGATATGGCCGAGAAATGTAATTTTGATGTTAACTCCCAAACCGCTGCGCAGAAGTCAACCAAACTTCACCCAATAGTGTATTGTATCACATTCTAGTAGTTACATTTGAAAATTTCGTTCTAGGACATTTGGTTTGAGCGCAATCATTAAACTTAGGTCAAAAAAGCCATTTAAGCCTTTTCACAGTGAGATCTATGCGATATGGCCGAGAAATGTAATTTTGATGTTAACTCCCAAACCGCTGCGCAGAAGTCAACCAAACTTCACCCAATAGTGTATTGTATCACATTCTAGTAGTTACATTTGAAAATTTCGTTCTAGGACATTTGGTTTGAGCGCAATCATTAAACTTAGGTCAAAAAAGCCATTTAAGCCTTTTCACAGTGAGATCTATGCGATATGGCCGAGAAATGTAATTTTGATATTAACTCCCAAACGGCTGCGCAGAAGTAAACCAAACTTCACCCATTAGTGTATTGTATCACAATCTAGTAGTTACATGTGGAAATTTGGTTCTAGGACATTTGATTTGAGCGCAATCCTCAAACTTAGGTCAAAAAAGCCATTTAAGCCTTTTCACAGTGAGATCTATGCGATATGGCCGAGAAATGTAATTTTGATGTTAACTCCCAAACCGCTACGCAGAAGTCAACCAAACTTCACCCAATAGTGTATTTTATCACAATCTAGTAGTTACATTTGGAAATTTAGTTCTAGGACATTTGATTTGAGCGCAATCTTCAAACTTAATTAAAAAAAGTCATTTAAGCCTTTTCACAGTGAGATCTATGCGATATGGCCGAGAAATGTAATTTTGATGTTCACTCCCAAACCGCTGCGCAGAAGTCAACCAAACTTCAACCATTAGTGTATTGTATCACAATCTAGTAGTTACATGTGGAAATTTGGTTCTAGGAAATTTGATTTGAGCGCAATCCTCAAACTTAGGTCAAAAAAGCCATTTAAGCCTTTTCACAGTGAGATCTATGCGATATGGCCGAGAAATGTAATTTTGATGTTAACTCCCAAACCGCTGCGCAGAAGTCAACCAAACTTCAACCATTAGTGTATTGTATCACAATCTAGTAGTTACATTTGAAAATTTTGTTCTAGGACATTTTGTTTGAGCGCAATCATCAAACTTAATTAAAAAAGTCATTTAAGCCTTTTCACAGTGAGATCTATGCGATATGGCCGAGAATTGTAATTTTGATGTTAACTCCCAAACCGCTGCGCAGAAGTCAACCAAACTTCACCCATTAGTGTATTGTATCACAATCTAGTAGTTACATGTGGAAATTTGGTTCTAGGACATTTGATTTGAGCGCAATCCTCAAACTTAGGTCAAAAAAGCCATTTAAGCCTTTTCACAGTGAGATCTATGCGATATGGCCGAGAAATGTAATTTTGATGTTAACTCCCAAACCGCTGCGCAGAAGTCAACCAAACTTCACCCAATAGTGTATTGTATCACATTCTAGTAGTTACATTTGAAAATTTCGTTCTAGGACATTTGGTTTGAGCGCAATCATTAAACTTAGGTCAAAAAAGCCATTTAAGCCTTTTCACAGTGAGATCTATGCGATATGGCCGAGAAATGTAATTTTGATGTTAACTCCCAAACTGCTGCGCAGAAGTCAACTAAACTTCACCCAATAGTGGATTGTATCACATTCTAGTAGTTACATTTAAAAATTTCGTTCTAGGGGATTTGGTTTGAGCGCAATCATTAAACTTAATTAAAAAAGTCATTTAAGCCTTTTCACAGTGAGATCTATGCGATATGGCCGAGAAATGTAATTTTGATGTTAACTCCCAAACCGCTGCGCAGAAGTCAACCAAACTTCACCCATTAGTGTATTGTATCACAATCTAGTAATTACATGTGGAAATTTGGTTCTAGGACATTTGATTTGAGCGCAATCCTCAAACTTAGGTCAAAAAAGCCATTTAAGCCTTTTCACAGTGAGATCTATGCGATATGGCCGAGAAATGTAATTTTGATGTTAACTCCCAAACCGCTGCGCAGAAGTCAACCAAACTTCACCCAATAGTGTATTGTATCACAATCTAGTAGTTACATTTGAAAATTTTGTTCTAGGACATTTTGTTTGAACGCAATCATCAAACTTAATTAAAAAAGTCATTTAAGGCTTTTCACAGTGAGATCTATGCGATATGGCCGAGAAATGTAATTTTGATGTTAACTCCCAAACCGCTGCGCAGAAGTCAACCAAACTTCACCCATTAGTGTATTGTATCACAATCTAGTAGTTACATGTGGAAATTTGGTTATTGGACATTTGATTTGAGCGCAATCCTCAAACTTAGGTCAAAAAAGCCATTTAAGCCTTTTCACAGTGAGATCTATGCGATATGGCCGAGAAATGTAATTTTGATGTTAACTCCCAAACCGCTGCGCAGAAGTCAACCAAACTTCACCCAATAGTGTATTGTATCACAATCTAGTAGTTACATTTGAAAATTTTGTTCTAGGAAATTTGATTTGAGCGCAATCCTCAAACTTAGGTCAAAAAAGCCATTTAAGCCTTTTCACAGTGAGATCTATGCGATATGGCCGAGAAATGTAATTTTGATGTTAACTCCCAAACCGCTGCGCAGAAGTCAACCAAACTTCAACCATTAGTGTATTGTATCACAATCTAGTAGTTACATTTGAAAATTTTGTTCTAGGACATTTTGTTTGAGCGCAATCATCAAACTTAATTAAAAAAGTCATTTAAGCCTTTTCACAGTGAGATCTATGCGATATGGCCGAGAAATGTAATTTTGATGTTAACTCCCAAACCGCTGCGCAGAAGTCAACCAAACTTCACCCATTAGTGTATTGTATCACAATCTAGTAGTTACATGTGGAAATTTGGTTCTAGGACATTTGATTTGAGCGCAATCCTCAAACTTAGGTCAAAAAAGCCATTTAAGCCTTTTCACAGTGAGATCTATGCGATATGGCCGAGAAATGTAATTTTGATGTTAACTCCCAAACCGCTGCGCAGAAGTCAACCAAACTTCACCCAATAGTGTATTGTATCACATTCTAGTAGTTACATTTGAAAATTTCGTTCTAGGACATTTGGTTTGAGCGCAATCATTAAACTTAGGTCAAAAAAGCCATTTAAGCCTTTTCACAGTGAGATCTATGCGATATGGCCGAGAAATGTAATTTTGATGTTAACTCCCAAACCGCTGCGCAGAAGTCAACCAAACTTCACCCAATAGTGTATTGTATCACAATCTAGTAGTTACATTTGAAAATTTTGTTCTAGGAAATTTTGTTTGAGCGCAATCATCAAACTTGATTAAAAAAGTCATTTAAGCCTTTTCACAGTGAGATCTATGCGATATGGCCGAGAAATGTAATTTTGATGTTCACTCCCAAACCGGTGCGCAGAAGTCAACCAAACTTCACCCATTAGTGTATTGTATCACAATCTAGTAGTTACATGTGGAAATTTGGTTCTAGGACATTTGATTTGAGCGCAATCCTCAAAATATAGGTCCAAAAAAGCCATTTAAGCCTTTTCACAGTGAGATCTATGCGATATGGCCGAGAAATGTAATTTTGATGTTAACTCCCAAACCGCTGCGCAGAAGTCAACCAAACTTCACCCAATAGTGTATTGTATCACAATCTAGTAGTTACATTTGAAAATTTTGTTCTAGGACATTTTGTTTGAACGCAATCATCAAACTTAATTAAAAAAGTCATTTAAGCCTTTTCACAGTGAGATCTATGCGATATGGCCGAGAAATGTAATTTTGATGTTAACTCCCAAACCGCTGCGCAGAAGTCAACCAAACTTCACTCATTAGTGTATTGTATCACAATCTAGTAGTTACATTTGAAAATTTTGTTCTAGGACATTTTGTTTGAGCGCAATCATCAAACTTAATTAAAAAAGTCATTTAAGCCTTTTCACAGTAAGATCTATGCGATATGGCCAAGAAATGTAATTTTGATGTTAACTCCCAAACCGCTGCGCAGAAGTCAACCAAACTTCACCCATTAGTGTATTGTATCACAATCTAGTAGTTACATGTGGAAATTTGGTTCTAGGACATTTGATTTGAGCGCAATCCTCAAACTTAGGTCAAAAAAGCCATTTAAGCCTTTTCACAGTGAGATCTATGCGATATGGCCGAGAAATGTAATTTTGATGTTAACTCCCAAACCGCTGCGCAGAAGTCAACCAAACTTCACCCAATAGTGTATTGTATCACATTCTAGTAGTTACATTTGAAAATTTCGTTCTAGGACATTTGGTTTGAGCGCAATCATTAAACTTAGGTCAAAAAAGCCATTTAAGCCTTTTCACAGTGAGATCTATGCGATATGGCCGAGAAATGTAATTTTGATGTTAACTCCCAAACCGCTGCGCAGAAGTCAACCAAACTTCACCCAATAGTGTATTGTATCACAATCTAGTAGTTACATTTGAAAATTTTGTTCTAGGACATTTTGTTTGAACGCAATCATCAAACTTAATTAAAAAAGTCATTTAAGCCTTTTCACAGTGAGATCTATGCGATATGGCCGAGAAATGTAATTTTGATTTTAACTCCCAAGCCGCTGCGCAGAAGTCAACCAAACTTCACCAATTAGTGTATTGTATCACAATCTAGTAGTTACATGTGGAAATTTGGTTATAGGACATTTGATTTGAGCGCAATCCTCAAACTTAGGTCAAAAAAGCCATTTAAGCCTTTTCACAGTGAGATCTATGCGATATGGCCGAGAAATGTAATTTTGATGTTAACTCCCAAACCGCTGCGCAGAAGTCAACCAAACTTCACCCAATAGTGTATTTTATCACAATCTAGTAGTTACATTTGGAAATTTAGTTCTAGGACATTTGATTTGAGCGCAATCTTCAAACTTAATTAAAAAAAGTCATTTAAGCCTTTTCACAGTGAGATCTATGCGATATGGCCGAGAAATGTAATTTTGATGTTCACTCCCAAACCGCTGCGCAGAAGTCAACCAAACTTCAACCATTAGTGTATTGTATCACAATCTAGTAGTTACATGTGGAAATTTGGTTCTAGGACATTTGATTTGAGCGCAATCCTCAAACTTAGGTCAAAAAAGCCATTTAAGCCTTTTCACAGTGAGATCTATGCGATATGGCCGAGAAATGTAATTTTGATGTTAACTCCCAAACCGCTGCGCAGAAGTCAACCAAACTTCACCCAATAGTGTATTGTATCACAATCTAGTAGTTACATTTGAAAATTTTGTTCTAGGACATTTTGTTTGAGCGCAATCATCAAACTTAATTAAAAAAGTCATTTAAGCCTTTTCACAGTGAGATCTATGCGATATGGCCGAGAAATGTAATTTTGATGTTAACTCCCAAACCGCTGCGCAGAAGTCAACCAAACTTCACCCATTAGTGTATTGTATCACAATCTAGTAGTTACATGTGGAAATTTGGTTCTAGGACATTTGATTTGAGCGCAATCCTCAAACTTAGGTCAAAAAAGCCATTTAAGCCTTTTCACGGTGAGATCTATGCGATATGGCCGAGAAATGTAATTTTGATGTTAACTCCCAAACCGCTGCGCAGAAGTCAACTAAACTTCACCCAATAGTGTATTGTATCACATTCTAGTAGTTACATTTGAAAATTTCGTTCTAGGACATTTGGTTTGAGCGCAATCATTAAACTTAATTAAAAAAGTCATTTAAGCCTTTTCACAGTGAGATCTATGCGATATGGCCGAGAAATGTAATTTTGATGTTAACTCCCAAACCGCTGCGCAGAAGTCAACCAAACTTCACCCATTAGTGTATTGTATCACAATCTAGTAATTACATGTGGAAATTTGGTTCTAGGACATTTGATTTGAGCGCAATCCTCAAACTTAGGTCAAAAAAGCCATTTAAGCCTTTTCACAGTGAGATCTATGCGATATGGCCGAGAAATGTAATTTTGATGTTAACTCCCAAACCGCTGCGCAGAAGTAAACCAAACTTCACCCATTAGTGTATTGTATCACAATCTAGTAGTTACATGTGGAAATTTGGTTCTAGGACATTTGATTTGAGCGCAATCCTCAAACTTAGGTCAAAAAAGCCATTTAAGCCTTTTCACAGTGAGATCTATGCGATATGGCCGAGAAATGTAATTTTGATGTTAACTCCCAAACCGCTGCGCAGAAGTCAATCAAACTTCACCCAATAGTGTATTGTATCACAATCTAGTAGTTACATTTGAAAATTTTGTTCTAGGACATTTTGTTTGAACGCAATCATCAAACTTAATTAAAAAAGTCATTTAAGCCTTTTCACAGTGAGATCTATGCGATATGGCCGAGAAATGTAATTTTGATGTTAACTCCCAAACCGCTGCGCAGAAGTCAACCAAACTTCACCCAATAGTGTATTGTATCACAATCTAGTAGTTACATTTGAAAATTTTGTTCTAGGAAATTTTGTTTGAGCGCAATCATCAAACTTAATTAAAAAAGTCATTTAAGCCTTTTCACAGTGAGATCTATGCGATATGGCCGAGAAATGTAATTTTGATGTTAACTCCCAAACCGCTGCGCAGAAGTCAACCAAACTTCACCCATTAGTGTATTGTATCACAATCTAGTAGTTACATGTGGAAATTTGGTTTTAGGACATTTGATTTGAGCGCAATCCTCAAACTTAGGTCAAAAAAGCCATTTAAGCCTTTTCACAGTGAGATCTATGCGATATGGCCGAGAAATGTAATTTTGATGTTAACTCCCAAACCGCTGCGCAGAAGTCAACCAAACTTCACCCAATAGTGTATTGTATCACAATCTAGTAGTTACATTTGAAAATTTTGTTCTAGGACATTTTGTTTGAGCGCAATCCTCAAACTTAGGTCAAAAAAGCCATTTAAGCCTTTTCACAGTGAGATCTATGCGATATGGCCGAGAAATGTAATTTTGATGTTAACTCCCAAACCGCTGCGCAGAAGTCAACCAAACTTCACCCAATAGTGTATTGTATCACATTCTAGTAGTTACATTTGAAAATTTCGTTCTAGGACATTTGGTTTGAGCGCAATCATTAAACTTAGGTCAAAAAAGCCATTTAAGCCTTTTCACAGTGAGATCTATGCGATATGGCCGAGAAATGTAATTTTGATGTTAACTCCCAAACGGCTGCGCAGAAGTAAACCAAACTTCACCCATTAGTGTATTGTATCACAATCTAGTAGTTACATGTGGAAATTTGGTTCTAGGACATTTGATTTGAGCGCAATCCTCAAACTTAGGTCAAAAAAGCCATTTAAGCCTTTTCACAGTGAGATCTATGCGATATGGCCGAGAAATGTAATTTTGATGTTAACTCCCAAACCGCTGCGCAGAAGTCAACCAAACTTCAACCAATAGTGTATTGTATCACAATCTAGTAGTTACATTTGAAAATTTTGTTCTAGGACATTTTGTTTGAACGCAATCATCAAACTTAATTAAAAAAGTCATTTAAGCCTTTTCACAGTGAGATCTATGCGATATGGCCGAGAAATGTAATTTTGATTTTAACTCCCAAACGGCTGCGCAGAAGTCAACCAAACTTCACCCATTAGTGTATTGTATCACAATCTAGTAGTTACATGTGGAAATTTGGTTATAGGACATTTGATTTGAGCGCAATCCTCAAACTTAGGTCAAAAAAGCCATTTAAGCCTTTTCACAGTGAGATCTATGCGATATGGCCGAGAAATGTAATTTTGATGTTAACTCCCAAACCGCTGCGCAGAAGTCAACCAAACTTCACCCAATAGTGTATTTTATCACAATCTAGTAGTTACATTTGGAAATTTAGTTCTAGGACATTTGATTTGAGCGCAATCTTCAAACTTAATTAAAAAAAGTCATTTAAGCCTTTTCACAGTGAGATCTATGCGATATGGCCGAGAAATGTAATTTTGATGTTAACTCCCAAACCGCTGCGCAGAAGTCAACCAAACTTCAACCATTAGTGTATTGTATCACAATCTAGTAGTTACATGTGGAAATTTGGTTCTAGGAAATTTGATTTGAGCGCAATCCTCAAACTTAGGTCAAAAAAGCCATTTAAGCCTTTTCACAGTGAGATCTATGCGATATGGCCGAGAAATGTAATTTTGATGTTAACTCCCAAACCGCTGCGCAGAAGTCAACCAAACTTCAACCATTAGTGTATTGTATCACAATCTAGTAGTTACATTTGAAAATTTTGTTCTAGGACATTTTGTTTGAGCGCAATCATCAAACTTAATTAAAAAAGTCATTTAAGCCTTTTCACAGTGAGATCTATGCGATATGGCCGAGAAATGTAATTTTGATGTTAACTCCCAAACCGCTGCGCAGAAGTCAACCAAACTTCACCCATTAGTGTATTGTATCACAATCTAGTAGTTACATGTGGAAATTTGGTTCTAGGACATTTGATTTGAGCGCAATCCTCAAACTTAGGTCAAAAAAGCCATTTAAGCCTTTTCACAGTGAGATCTATGCGATATGGCCGAGAAATGTAATTTTGATGTTAACTCCCAAACCGCTGCGCAGAAGTCAACCAAACTTCACCCAATAGTGTATTGTATCACATTCTAGTAGTTACATTTGAAAATTTCGTTCTAGGACATTTGGTTTGAGCGCAATCATTAAACTTAGGTCAAAAAAGCCATTTAAGCCTTTTCACAGTGAGATCTATGCGATATGGCCGAGAAATGTAATTTTGATGTTAACTCCCAAACCGCTGCGCAGAAGTCAACCAAACTTCACCCAATAGTGTATTGTATCACATTCTGGTAGTTACATTTGAAAATTTCGTTCTAGGACATTTGGTTTGAGCGCAATCATTAAACTTAGGTCAAAAAAGCCATTTAAGCCTTTTCACAGTGAGATCTATGCGATATGGCCGAGAAATGTAATTTTGATGTTAACTCCCAAACCGCTGCGCAGAAGTCAACCAAACTTCACCCAATAGTGTATTGTATCACAATCTAGTAGTTACATTTGAAAATTTTGTTCTAGGACATTTTGTTTGAACGCAATCATCAAACTTAATTAAAAAAGTCATTTAAGCCTTTTCACAGTGAGATCTATGCGATATGGCCGAGAAATGTAATTTTGATTTTAACTCCCAAACCGCTGCGCAGAAGTCAACCAAACTTCACCCATTAGTGTATTGTATCACAATCTAGTAGTTACATGTGGAAATTTGGTTATAGGACATTTGATTTGAGCGCAATCCTCAAACTTAGGTCAAAAAAGCCATTTAAGCCTTTTCACAGTGAGATCTATGCGATATGGCCGAGAAATGTAATTTTGATGTTAACTCCCAAACCGCTGCGCAGAAGTCAACCAAACTTCACCCAATAGTGTATTTTATCACACTCTAGTAGTTACATTTGGAAATTTAGTTCTAGGACATTTGATTTGAGCGCAATCTTCAAACTTAATTTAAAAAAGTCATTTAAGCCTTTTCACAGTGAGATCTATGCGATATGGCCGAGAAATGTAATTTTGATGTTCACTCCCAAACCGCTGCGCAGAAGTCAACCAAACTTCAACCATTAGTGTATTGTATCACAATCTAGTAGTTACATGTGGAAATTTGGTTCTAGGACATTTTGTTTGAGCGCAATCATCAAACTTAATTAAAAAAGTCATTTAAGCCTTTTCATAGTGAGATCTATGCGATATGGCCGAGAAATGTAATTTTGATGTTAACTCCCAAACCGCTGCGCAGAAGTCAACCAAACTTCACCCATTAGTGTATTGTATCACAATCTAGTAGTTACATGTGGAAATTTGGTTCTAGGACATTTGATTTGAGCGCAATCCTCAAACTTAGGTCAAAAAAGCCATTTAAGCCTTTTCACGGTGAGATCTATGCGATATGGCCGAGAAATGTAATTTTGATGTTAACTCCCAAACCGCTGCGCAGAAGTCAACCAAACTTCACCCAATAGTGTATTGTATCACATTCTAGTAGTTACATTTGAAAATTTCGTTCTAGGACATTTGGTTTGAGCGCAATCATTAAACTTAGGTCAAAAAAGCCATTTAAGCCTTTTCACAGTGAGATCTATGCGATATGGCCGAGAAATGTAATTTTGATGTTAACTCCCAAACCGCTGCGCAGAAGTCAACCAAACTTCACCCATTAGTGTATTGTATCACAATCTAGTAGTTACATGTGGAAATTTGGTACTAGGACATTTGATTTGAGCGCAATCCTCAAACTTAGGTCAAAAAAGCCATTTAAGCCTTTTCACAGTGAGATCTATGCGATATGGCCGAGAAATGTAATTTTGATGTTAACTCCCAAACCGCTGCGCAGAAGTCAACCAAACTACACCCAATAGTGTATTGTATCACATTCTAGTAGTTACATTTGAAAATTTCGTTCTAGGACATTTGGTTTGAGCGCAATCATTAAACGTAGATCAAAAAAGCCATTTAAGCCTTTTCACAGTGAGATCTATGCGATATGGCCGAGAAATGTAATTTTGATGTTAACTCCCAAACCGCCGCGCAGAAGTCAACTAAACTTCACCCAATAGTGTATTGTATCACATTCTAGTAGTTACATTTGAAAATTTTGTTCTAGGACATTTGGTTTGAGCGCAATCATTAAACTTAATTAAAAAAGTCATTTAAGCCTTTTCACAGTGAGATCTATGCGATATGGCCGAGAAATGTAATTTTGATGTTAACTCCCAAACCGCTGCGCAGAAGTCAACCAAACTTCACCCATTAGTGTATTGTATCACAATCTAGTAATTACATGTGGAAATTTGGTTCTAGGACATTTGATTTGAGCGCAATCCTCAAACTTAGGTCAAAAAAGCCATTTAAGCCTTTTCACAGTGAGATCTATGCGATATTGCCGAGAAATGTAATTTTGATGTTAACTCCCAAACCGCTGCGCAGAAGTAAACCAAACTTCACCCATTAGTGTATTGTATCACAATCTAGTAGTTACATGTGGAAATTTGGTTCTAGGACATTTGATTTGAGCGCAATCCTCAAACATAGGTCAAAAAAGCCATTTAAGCCTTTTCACAGTGAGATCTATGCGATATGGCCGAGAAATGTAATTTTGATGTTAACTCCCAAACCGCTGCGCAGAAGTCAACCAAACTTCACCCAATAGTGTATTGTATCACAATCTAGTAGTTACATTTGAAAATTTTGTTCTAGGACATTTTGTTTGAACGCAATCCTCAAACTTAGGTCAAAAAAGCCATTTAAGCCTTTTCACAGTGAGATCTATGCGATATGGCCGAGAAATGTAATTTTGATGTTAACTCCCAAACCGCTGCGCAGAAGTCAACCAAACTTCACCCAATAGTGTATTGTATCACATTCTAGTAGTTACATTTGAAAATTTCGTTCTAGGACATTTGGTTTGAGCGCAATCATTAAACTTAGGTCAAAAAAGCCATTTAAGCCTTTTCACAGTGAGATCTATGCGATATGGCCGAGAAATGTAATTTTGATGTTAACTCCCAAACCGCTGCGCAGAAATAAAACCAAACTTCACCCATTAGTGTATTGTATAACAATCTAGTAGTTACATGTGGAAATTAGGTTCTAGGACATTTGATTTGAGCGCAATCCTCAAACTTAGGTCAAAAAAGCCATTTAAGCCTTTTCACGGTGAGATCTATGCGATATGGCCGAGAAATGTAATTTTGATGTTAACTCCCAAACCGCTGCGCAGAAGTCAAGCAAACTTCACCCAATAGTGTATTGTATCACAATCTAGTAGTTACATTTGAAAATTTCGTTCTAGGACATTTGGTTTGAGCGCAATCATTAAACTTAGGTCAAAAAAGCCATTTAAGCCTTTTCACAGTGAGATCTATGCGATATGGCCGAGAAATGTAATTTTGATGTTAACTCCCAAACCGCTGCGCAGAAGTCAACCAAACTTCACCCATTAGTGTATTGTATCACAATCTAGTAGTTACATGTGAAAATTTCGTTCTAGGACATTTGGTTTGAGCGCAATCATTAAACTTAGGTCAAAAAAGCCATTTAAGCCTTTTCACAGTGAGATCTATGCGATATGGCCGAGAAATGTAATTTTGATGTTAACTCCCAAACCGCTGCGCAGAAGTCAACCAAACTTCACCCATTAGTGTATTGTATCACATTCTAGTAGTTACATTTGAAAATTTCGTTCTAGGACATTTGGTTTGAGCGCAATCATTAAACGTAGGTCAAAAAAGCCATTTAAGCCTTTTCACAGTGAGATCTATGCGATATGGCCGAGAAATGTAATTTTGATGTTAACTCCCAAACCGCCGCGCAGAAGTCAACTAAACTTCACCCAATAGTGTATTGTATCACATTCTAGTAGTTACATTTGAAAATTTTGTTCTAGGACATTTGGTTTGAGCGCAATCATTAAACTTAATTAAAAAAGTCATTTAAGCCTTTTCACAGTGAGATCTATGCGATATGGCCGAGAAATGTAATTTTGATGTTAACTCCCAAACCGCTGCACAGAAGTCAACCAAACTTCACCCATTAGTGTATTGTATCACAATCTAGTAATTACATGTGGAAATTTGGTTCTAGGACATTTGATTTGAGCGCAATCCTCAAACTTAGGTCAAAAAAGCCATTTAAGCCTTTTCACAGTGAGATCTATGCGATATTGCCGAGAAATGTAATTTTGATGTTAACTCCCAAACCGCTGCGCAGAAGTAAACCAAACTTCACCCATTAGTGTATTGTATCACAATCTAGTAGTTACATGTGGAAATTTGGTTCTAGGACATTTGATTTGAGCGCAATCCTCAAACATAGGTCAAAAAAGCCATTTAAGCCTTTTCACAGTGAGATCTATGCGATATGGCCGAGAAATGTAATTTTGATGTTAACTCCCAAACCGCTGCGCAGAAGTCAACCAAACTTCACCCAATAGTGTATTGTATCACAATCTAGTAGTTACATTTGAAAATTTTGTTCTAGGACATTTTGTTTGAACGCAATCCTCAAACTTAGGTCAAAAAAGCCATTTAAGCCTTTTCACAGTGAGATCTATGCGATATGGCCGAGAAATGTAATTTTGATGTTAACTCCCAAACCGCTGCGCAGAAGTCAACCAAACTTCACCCAATAGTGTATTGTATCACATTCTAGTAGTTACATTTGAAAATTTCGTTCTAGGACATTTGGTTTGAGCGCAATCATTAAACTTAGGTCAAAAAAGCCATTTAAGCCTTTTCACAGTGAGATCTATGCGATATGGCCGAGAAATGTAATTTTGATGTTAACTCCCAAACCGCTGCGCAGAAATAAAACCAAACTTCACCCATTAGTGTATTGTATAACAATCTAGTAGTTACATGTGGAAATTAGGTTCTAGGACATTTGATTTGAGCGCAATCCTCAAACTTAGGTCAAAAAAGCCATTTAAGCCTTTTCACGGTGAGATCTATGCGATATGGCCGAGAAATGTAATTTTGATGTTAACTCCCAAACCGCTGCGCAGAAGTCAAGCAAACTTCACCCAATAGTGTATTGTATCACAATCTAGTAGTTACATTTGAAAATTTTGTTCTAGGAAATTTTGTTTGAGCGCAATCATCAAACTTAATTAAAAAAGTCATTTAAGCCTTTTCACAGTGAGATCTATGCGATATGGCCGAGAAATGTAATTTTGATGTTAACTCCCAAACCGCTGCACAGAAGTCAACCAAACTTCACCCATTAGTGTATTGTATCACAATCTAGTAGTTACATGTGGAAATTTGGTTCTAGGACATTTGATTTGAGCGCAATCCTCAAACTTAGGTCAAAAAAGCCATTTAAGCCTTTTCACAGTGAGATCTATGCGATATGGCCGAGAAATGTAATTTTGATGTTAACTCCCAAACCGCTGCGCAGAAGTCAACCAAACTTCACCCAATAGTGTATTGTATCACATTCTAGTAGTTACATTTGAAAATTTCGTTCTAGGACATTTGGTTTGAGCGCAATCATTAAACTTAGGTCAAAAAAGCCATTTAAGCCTTTTCACAGTGAGATCTATGCGATATGGCCGAGAAATGTAATTTTGATGTTAACTCCCAAACCGCTGCGCAGAAGTCAACTAAACTTCACCCAATAGTGTATTGTATCACATTCTAGTAGTTACATTTGAAAATTTCGTTCTAGGACATTTGGTTTGAGCGCAATCATTAAACTTAATTAAAAAAAGTCATTTAAGCCTTTTCACAGTGAGATCTATGCGATATGGCCGAGAAATGTAATTTTGATGTTAACTCCCAAACCGCTGCGCAGAAGTCAACCAAACTTCACCTATTAGTGTATTGTATCACAATCTAGTAGTTACATGTGGAAATTTGGTTCTAGGACATTTGATTTGAGCGCAATCCTCAAACTTATGTCAAAAAAGCCATTTAAGCCTTTTCACAGTGAGATCTATGCGATATGGCCGAGAAATGTAATTTTGATGTTAACTCCCAAACCGCTGCGCAGAAGTCAACCAAACTTCACCCAATAGTGTATTGTATCACAATCTAGTAGTTACATTTGAAAATTTTGTTCTAGGACATTTTGTTTGAACGCAATCATCAAACTTAATTAAAAAAGTCATTTAAGCCTTTTCACAGTGAGATCTATGCGATATGGCCGAGAAATGTAATTTTGATGTTAACTCCCAAACCGCTGCGCAGAAGTCAACCAAACTTCACCCAATAGTGTATTGTATCACAATCTAGTAGTTACATTTGAAAATTTTGTTCTAGGACATTTTGTTTGAGCGCAATCCTCAAACTTAGGTCAAAAAAGCCATTTAAGCCTTTTCACAGTGAGATCTATGCGATATGGCCGAGAAATGTAATTTTGACGTTAACTCCCAAACCGCTGCGCAGAAGTCAACCAAACTTCACCCAATAGTGTATTGTATCACATTCTAGTAGTTACATTTGAAAATTTCGTTCTAGGACATTTGGTTTGAGCGCAATCATTAAACTTAGGTCAAAAAAGCCATTTAAGCCTTTTCACAGTGAGATCTATGCGATATGGCCGAGAAATGTAATTTTGATGTTAACTCCCAAACCGCTGCGCAGAAGTCAACCAAACTTCACCCAATAGTGTATTGTATCACAATCTAGTAGTTACATTTGAAAATTTCGTTCTAGGACATTTGGTTTGAGCGCAATCATTAAACTTAGGTCAAAAAAGCCATTTAAGCCTTTTCACAGTGAGATCTATGCGATATGGCCGAGAAATGTAATTTTGATGTTAACTCCCAAACCGCTGCGCAGAAGTCAACCAAACTTCACCCATTAGTGTATTGTATCACAATCTAGTAGTTACATGTGAAAATTTCGTTCTAGGACATTTGGTTTGAGCGAAATCATTAAACTTAGGTCAAAAAAGCCATTTAAGCCTTTTCACAGTGAGATCTATGCGATATGGCCGAGAAATGTAATTTTGATGTTAACTCCCAAACCGCTGCGCAGAAGTCAACCAAACTTCACCCATTAGTGTATTGTATCACATTCTAGTAGTTACATTTGAAAATTTCGTTCTAGGACATTTGGTTTGAGCGCAATCATTAAACGTAGGTCAAAAAAGCCATTTAAGCCTTTTCACAGTGAGATCTATGCGATATGGCCGAGAAATGTAATTTTGATGTTAACTCCCAAACCGCCGCGCAGAAGTCAACTAAACTTCACCCAATAGTGTATTGTATCACATTCTAGTAGTTACATTTGAAAATTTTGTTCTAGGACATTTGGTTTGAGCGCAATCATTAAACTTAATTAAAAAAGTCATTTAAGCCTTTTCACAGTGAGATCTATGCGATATGGCCGAGAAATGTAATTTTGATGTTAACTCCCAAACCGCTGCGCAGAAGTCAACCAAACTTCACCCATTAGTGTATTGTATCACAATCTAGTAATTACATGTGGAAATTTGGTTCTAGGACATTTGATTTGAGCGCAATCCTCAAACTTAGGTCAAAAAAGCCATTTAAGCCTTTTCACAGTGAGATCTATGCGATATTGCCGAGAAATGTAATTTTGATGTTAACTCCCAAACCGCTGCGCAGAAGTAAACCAAACTTCACCCATTAGTGTATTGTATCACAATCTAGTAGTTACATGTGGAAATTTGGTTCTAGGACATTTGATTTGAGCGCAATCCTCAAACATAGGTCAAAAAAGCCATTTAAGCCTTTTCACAGTGAGATCTATGCGATATGGCCGAGAAATGTAATTTTGATGTTAACTCCCAAACCGCTGCGCAGAAGTCAACCAAACTTCACCCAATAGTGTATTGTATCACAATCTAGTAGTTACATTTGAAAATTTTGTTCTAGGACATTTTGTTTGAACGCAATCCTCAAACTTAGGTCAAAAAAGCCATTTAAGCCTTTTCACAGTGAGATCTATGCGATATGGCCGAGAAATGTAATTTTGATGTTAACTCCCAAACCGCTGCGCAGAAGTCAACCAAACTTCACCCAATAGTGTATTGTATCACATTCTAGTAGTTACATTTGAAAATTTCGTTCTAGGACATTTGGTTTGAGCGCAATCATTAAACTTAGGTCAAAAAAGCCATTTAAGCCTTTTCACAGTGAGATCTATGCGATATGGCCGAGAAATGTAATTTTGATGTTAACTCCCAAACCGCTGCGCAGAAATAAAACCAAACTTCACCCATTAGTGTATTGTATAACAATCTAGTAGTTACATGTGGAAATTAGGTTCTAGGACATTTGATTTGAGCGCAATCCTCAAACTTAGGTCAAAAAAGCCATTTAAGCCTTTTCACGGTGAGATCTATGCGATATGGCCGAGAAATGTAATTTTGATGTTAACTCCCAAACCGCTGCGCAGAAGTCAAGCAAACTTCACCCAATAGTGTATTGTATCACAATCTAGTAGTTACATTTGAAAATTTTGTTCTAGGAAATTTTGTTTGAGCGCAATCATCAAACTTAATTAAAAAAGCCATTTAAGCCTTTTCACAGTGAGATCTATGCGATATGGCCGAGAAATGTAATTTTGATGTTAACTCCCAAACCGCTGCGCAGAAGTCAACCAAACTTCACCCAATAGTGTATTGTATCACATTCTAGTAGTTACATTTGAAAATTTCGTTCTAGGACATTTGGTTTGAGCGCAATCATTAAACTTAGGTCAAAAAAGCCATTTAAGCCTTTTCACAGTGAGATCTATGCGATATGGCCGAGAAATGTAATTTTGATGTTAACTCCCAAACCGCTGCGCAGAAGTCAACTAAACTTTACCCAATAGTGTATTGTATCACATTCTAGTAGTTACATTTGAAAATTTCGTTCTAGGACATTTGGTTTGAGCGCAATCATTAAACTTAATTAAAAAAAGTCATTTAAGCCTTTTCACAGTGAGATCTATGCGATATGGCCGAGAAATGTAATTTTGATGTTAACTCCCAAACCGCTGCGCAGAAGTCAACCAAACTTCACCTATTAGTGTATTGTATCACAATCTAGTAGTTACATGTGGAAATTTGGTTCTAGGACATTTGATTTGAGCGCAATCCTCAAACTTAGGTCAAAAAAGCCATTTAAGCCTTTTCACAGTGAGATCTATGCGATATGGCCGAGAAATGTAATTTTGATGTTAACTCCCAAACCGCTGCGCAGAAGTCAACCAAACTTCACCCAATAGTGTATTGTATCACAATCTAGTAGTTACATTTGAAAATTTTGTTCTAGGACATTTTGTTTGAACGCAATCATCAAACTTAATTAAAAAAGTCATTTAAGCCTTTTCACAGTGAGATCTATGCGATATGGCCGAGAAATGTAATTTTGATGTTAACTCCCAAACCGCTGCGCAGAAGTCAACCAAACTTCACCCAATAGTGTATTGTATCACAATCTAGTAGTTACATTTGAAAATTTTGTTCTAGGACATTTTGTTTGAGCGCAATCCTCAAACTTAGGTCAAAAAAGCCATTTAAGCCTTTTCACAGTGAGATCTATGCGATATGGCCGAGAAATGTAATTTTGACGTTAACTCCCAAACCGCTGCGCAGAAGTCAACCAAACTTCACCCAATAGTGTATTGTATCACATTCTAGTAGTTACATTTGAAAATTTCGTTCTAGGACATTTGGTTTGAGCGCAATCATTAAACTTAATTAAAAAAGTCATTTAAGCCTTTTCACAGTGAGATCTATGCGATATGGCCGAGAAATGTAATTTTGATGTTAACTCCCAAACCGCTGCGCAGAAGTCAACCAAACTTCACCCATTAGTGTATTGTATCACAATCTAGTAATTACATGTGGAAATTTGGTTCTAGGACATTTGATTTGAGCGCAATCATTAAACTTAGGTCAAAAAAGCCATTTAAGCCTTTTCACAGTGAGATCTATGCGATATGGCCGAGAAATGTAATTTTGATGTTAACTCCCAAACCGCTGCGCAGAAGTCAACCAAACTTCACCCAATAGTGTATTGTATCACATTCTAGTAGTTACATTTGAAAATTTCGTTGTAGGACATTTGGTTTGAGCGCAATTATTAAACTTAGGTCAAAAAAGCCATTTAAGCCTTTTCACAGTGAGATCTATGCGATATGGCCGAGAAATGTAATTTTGATGTTAACTCCCAAACCGCTGCGCAGAAGTAAACCAAACTTCACCCATTAGTGTATTGTATCACAATCTAGTAGTTACATGTGGAAATTTGGTTCTAGGACATTTGATTTGAGCGCAATCCTCAAACTTAGGTCAAAAAAGCCATTTAAGCCTTTTCTCAGTGAGATCTATGCGATATGGCCGAGAAATGTAATTTTGATGTTAACTCCCAAACCGCTGCGCAGAAGTCAACCAAACTTCACCCAATAGTGTATTGTATCACATTCTAGTAGTTACATTTGAAAATTTCGTTCTAGGACATTTGGTTTGAGCGCAATCATTAAACTTAATTAAAAAAGCCATTTAAGCCTTTTCACAGTGAGATCTATGCGATATGGCCGAGAAATGTAATTTTGATGTTAACTCCCAAACCGCTGCGCAGAAGTCAACCAAACTTCACCCATTAGTGTATTGTATCACAATCTAGTAGTTACATGTGAAAATTTCGTTCTAGGACATTTGGTTTGAGCGCAATCATTAAACTTAGGTCAAAAAAGCCATTTAAGCCTTTTCACAGTGAGATCTATGCGATATGGCCGAGAAATGTAATTTTGATGTTAACTCCCAAACCGCTGCGCAGAAGTCAACCAAACTTCACCCATTAGTGTATTGTATCACATTCTAGTAGTTACATTAGAAAATTTCGTTCTAGGACATTTGGTTTGAGCGCAATCATTAAACGTAGGTCAAAAAAGCCATTTAAGCCTTTTCACAGTGAGATCTATGCGATATGGCCGAGAAATGTAATTTTGATGTTAACTCCCAAACCGCCGCGCAGAAGTCAACTAAACTTCACCCAATAGTGTATTGTATCACATTCTAGTAGTTACATTTGAAAATTTTGTTCTAGGACATTTGGTTTGAGCGCAATCATTAAACTTAATTAAAAAAGTCATTTAAGCCTTTTCACAGTGAGATCTATGCGATATGGCCGAGAAATGTAATTTTGATGTTAACTCCCAAACCGCTGCGCAGAAGTCAACCAAACTTCACCCATTAGTGTATTGTATCACAATCTAGTAATTACATGTGGAAATTTGGTTCTAGGACATTTGATTTGAGCGCAATCCTCAAACTTAGGTCAAAAAAGCCATTTAAGCCTTTTCACAGTGAGATCTATGCGATATTGCCGAGAAATGTAATTTTGATGTTAACTCCCAAACCGCTGCGCAGAAGTAAACCAAACTTCACCCATTAGTGTATTGTATCACAATCTAGTAGTTACATGTGGAAATCTGGTTCTAGGACATTTGATTTGAGCGCAATCCTCAAACATAGGTCAAAAAAGCCATTTAAGCCTTTTCACAGTGAGATCTATGCGATATGGCCGAGAAATGTAATTTTGATGTTAACTCCCAAACCGCTGCGCAGAAGTCAACCAAACTTCACCCAATAGTGTATTGTATCACAATCTAGTAGTTACATTTGAAAATTTTGTTCTAGGACATTTTGTTTGAACGCAATCCTCAAACTTAGGTCAAAAAAGCCATTTAAGCCTTTTCACAGTGAGATCTATGCGATATGGCCGAGAAATGTAATTTTGATGTTAACTCCCAAACCGCTGCGCAGAAGTCAACCAAACTTCACCCAATAGTGTATTGTATCACATTCTAGTAGTTACATTTGAAAATTTCGTTCTAGGACATTTGGTTTGAGCGCAATCATTAAACTTAGGTCAAAAAAGCCATTTAAGCCTTTTCACAGTGAGATCTATGCGATATGGCCGAGAAATGTAATTTTGATGTTAACTCCCAAACCGCTGCGCAGAAATAAAACCAAACTTCACCCATTAGTGTATTGTATAACAATCTAGTAGTTACATGTGGAAATTAGGTTCTAGGACATTTGATTTGAGCGCAATCCTCAAACTTAGGTCAAAAAAGCCATTTAAGCCTTTTCACGGTGAGATCTATGCGATATGGCCGAGAAATGTAATTTTGATGTTAACTCCCAAACCGCTGCGCAGAAGTCAAGCAAACTTCACCCAATAGTGTATTGTATCACAATCTAGTAGTTACATTTGAAAATTTTGTTCTAGGAAATTTTGTTTGAGCGCAATCATCAAACTTAATTAAAAAAGTCATTTAAGCCTTTTCACAGTGAGATCTATGCGATATGGCCGAGAAATGTAATTTTGATGTTAACTCCCAAACCGCTGCACAGAAGTCAACCAAACTTCACCCATTAGTGTATTGTATCACAATCTAGTAGTTACATGTGGAAATTTGGTTCTAGGACATTTGATTTGAGCGCAATCCTCAAACTTAGGTCAAAAAAGCCATTTAAGCCTTTTCACAGTGAGATCTATGCGATATGGCCGAGAAATGTAATTTTGATGTTAACTCCCAAACCGCTGCGCAGAAGTCAACCAAACTTCACCCAATAGTGTATTGTATCACATTCTAGTAGTTACATTTGAAAATTTCGTTCTAGGACATTTGGTTTGAGCGCAATCATTAAACTTAGGTCAAAAAAGCCATTTAAGCCTTTTCACAGTGAGATCTATGCGATATGGCCGAGAAATGTAATTTTGATGTTAACTCCCAAACCGCTGCGCAGAAGTCAACTAAACTTCACCCAATAGTGTATTGTATCACATTCTAGTAGTTACATTTGAAAATTTCGTTCTAGGACATTTGGTTTGAGCGCAATCATTAAACTTAATTAAAAAAAGTCATTTAAGCCTTTTCACAGTGAGATCTATGCGATATGGCCGAGAAATGTAATTTTGATGTTAACTCCCAAACCGCTGCGCAGAAGTCAACCAAACTTCACCTATTAGTGTATTGTATCACAATCTAGTAGTTACATGTGGAAATTTGGTTCTAGGACATTTGATTTGAGCGCAATCCTCAAACTTAGGTCAAAAAAGCCATTTAAGCCTTTTCACAGTGAGATCTATGCGATATGGCCGAGAAATGTAATTTTGATGTTAACTCCCAAACCGCTGCGCAGAAGTCAACCAAACTTCACCCAATAGTGTATTGTATCACAATCTAGTAGTTACATTTGAAAATTTTGTTCTAGGACATTTTGTTTGAACGCAATCATCAAACTTAATTAAAAAAGTCATTTAAGCCTTTTCACAGTGAGATCTATGCGATATGGCCGAGAAATGTAATTTTGATGTTAACTCCCAAACCGCTGCGCAGAAGTCAACCAAACTTCACCCAATAGTGTATTGTATCACAATCTAGTAGTTACATTTGAAAATTTTGTTCTAGGACATTTTGTTTGAGCGCAATCCTCAAACTTAGGTCAAAAAAGCCATTTAAGCCTTTTCACAGTGAGATCTATGCGATATGGCCGAGGAATGTAATTTTGACGTTAACTCCCAAACCGCTGCGCAGAAGTCAACCAAACTTCACCCAATAGTGTATTGTATCACATTCTAGTAGTTACATTTGAAAATTTCGTTCTAGGACATTTGGTTTGAGCGCAATCATTAAACTTAGGTCAAAAAAGCCATTTAAGCCTTTTCACAGTGAGATCTATGCGATATGGCCGAGAAATGTAATTTTGATGTTAACTCCCAAACCGCTGCGCAGAAGTCAACCAAACTTCACCCATTAGTGTATTGTATCACAATCTAGTAGTTACATGTGGAAATTTGGTTATAGGACATTTGATTTGAGCGCAATCCTCAAACTTAGGTCAAAAAAGCCATTTAAGCCTTTTCACAGTGAGATCTATGCGATATGGCCGAGAAATGTGATTTTGATGTTAACTCCCAAACCGCTGCGCAGAAGTCAACTAAACTTCACCCAATAGTGTATTGTATCACATTCTAGTAGTTACATTTGAAAATTTCATTCTAGGACATTTGGTTTGAGCGCAATCATTAAACTTAATTAAAAAAGTCATTTAAGCCTTTTCACAGTGAGATCTATGCGATATGGCCGAGAAATGTAATTTTGATGTTAACTCCCAAACCGCTGCGCAGAAGTCAACCAAACTTCACCCATTAGTGTATTGTATCACAATCTAGTAATTACATGTGGAAATTTGGTTCTAGGACATTTGATTTGAGCGCAATCCTCAAACTTAGGTCAAAAAAGCCATTTAAGCCTTTTCACAGTGAGATCTATGCGATATGGCCGAGAAATGTAATTTTGATGTTAACTCCCAAACCGCTGCGCAGAAGTAAACCAAACTTCACCCATTAGTGTATTGTATCACAATCTAGTAGTTACATGTGGAAATTTGGTTCTAGGACATTTGATTTGAGCGCAATCCTCAAACTTAGGTCAAAAAAGCCATTTAAGCCTTTTCACAGTGAGATCTATGCGATATGGCCGAGAAATGTAATTTTGATGTTAACTCCCAAACCGCTGCGCAGAAGTCAACCAAACTTCACCCAATAGTGTATTGTATCACAATCTAGTAGTTACATTTGAAAATTTTGTTCTAGGACATTTTGTTTGAACGCAATCATCAAACTTAATTAAAAAAGTCATTTAAGCCTTTTCACAGTGAGATCTATGCGATATGGCCGAGAAATGTAATTTTGATGTTAACTCCCAAACCGCTGCGCAGAAGTCAACCAAACTTCACCCAATAGTGTATTGTATCACAATCTAGTAGTTACATGTGGAAATTTGGTTCTAGGACATTTGATTTGAGCGCAATCCTCAAACTTAGGTCAAAAAAGCCATTTAAGCCTTTTCACAGTGAGATCTATGCGATATGGCCGAGAAATGTAATTTTGATGTTAACTCCCAAACCGCTGCGCAGAAGTCAACCAAACTTCACCCAATAGTGTATTGTATCACATTCTAGTAGTTACATTTGAAAATTTCGTTCTAGGACATTTTGTCTGAACGCAATCCTCAAACTTAGGTCAAAAAAGCCATTTAAGCCTTTTCACAGTGAGATCTATGCGATATGGCCGAGAAATGTAATTTTGATGTTAACTCCCAAACCGCTGCGCAGAAGTCAACCAAACTTCACCCAATAGTGTATTTTATCACAATCTAGTAGTTACATTTGGAAATTTAGTTCTAGGACATTTGATTTGAGCGCAATCTTCAAACTTAATTTAAAAAAGTCATTTAAGCCTTTTCACAGTGAGATCTATGCGATATGGCCGAGAAATGTAATTTTGATGTTCACTCCCAAACCGCTGCGCAGAAGTCAACCAAACTTCAACCATTAGTGTATTGTATCACAATCTAGTAGTTACATGTGGAAATTTGGTTCTAGGAAATTTGATTTGAGCGCAATCCTCAAACTTAGGTCAAAAAAGCCATTTAAGCCTTTTCACAGTGAGATCTATGCGATATGGCCGAGAAATGTAATTTTGATGTTAACTCCCAAACCGCTGCGCAGAAGTCAACCAAACTTCAACCATTAGTGTATTGTATCACAATCTAGTAGTTACATTTGAAAATTTTGTTCTAGGACATTTTGTTTGAGCGCAATCATCAAACTTAATTAAAAAAGTCATTTAAGCCTTTTCACAGTGAGATCTATGCGATATGGCCGAGAAATGTAATTTTGATGTTAACTCCCAAACCGCTGCGCAGAAGTCAACCAAACTTCACCCATTAGTGTATTGTATCACAATTTAGTAGTTACATGTGGAAATTTGGTTCTAGGACATTTGGTTTGAGCGCAATCATTAAACGTAGGTCAAAAAAGCCATTTAAGCCTTTTCACAGTGAGATCTATGCGATATGGCCGAGAAACGTAATTTTGATGTTAACTCCCAAACCGCCGCGCAGAAGTCAACTGAACTTCACCCAATAGTGTATTGTATCACAATCTAGTAATTACATGTGGAAATTTGGTTCTAGGACATTTGATTTGAGCGCAATCCTCAAACTTAGGTCAAAAAAGCCATTTAAGCCTTTTCACAGTGAGATCTATGCGATATGGCCGAGAAATGTAATTTTGATGTTAACTCCCAAACCGCTGCGCAGAAGTCAACCAAACTTCACCCATTAGTGTATTGTATCACAATCTAGTAATTACATGTGGAAATTTGGTTCTAGGACATTTGATTTGAGCGCAATCCTCAAACTTAGGTCAAAAAAGCCATTTAAGCCTTTTCACAGTGAGATCTATGCGATATGGCCGAGAAATGTAATTTTGATGTTAACTCCCAAACCGCTGCGCAGAAGTAAACCAAACTTCACCCATTAGTGTATTGTATCACAATCTAGTAGTTACATGTGGAAATTTGGTTCTAGGACATTTGATTTGAGCGCAATCCTCAAACATAGGTCAAAAAAGCCATTTAAGCCTTTTCACAGTGAGATCTATGCGATATGGCCGAGAAATGTAATTTTGATGTTAACTCCCAAACCGCTGCGCAGAAGTCAACCAAACTTCACCCAATAGTGTATTGTATCACAATCTAGTAGTTACATGTGGAAATTTGGTTCTAGGACATTTGATTTGAGCGCAATCCTCAAACTTAGGTCAAAAAAGCCATTTAAGCCTTTTCACAGTGAGATCTATGCGATATGGCCGAGAAATGTAATTTTGATGTTAACTCCCAAACCGCTGCGCAGAAGTCAACCAAACTTCACCCAATAGTGTATTGTATCACATTCTAGTAGTTACATTTGAAAATTTTGTTCTAGGACATTTGGTTTGAGCCCAATTATTAAACTTAGGTCAAAAAAGCCATTTAAGCCTTTTCACAGTGAGAACTATGCGATATGGCCAAGAAATGTAATTTTGATGTTAACTCCCAAACCGCTGCGCAGAAGTAAACCAAACTTCACCCATTAGTGTATTGTATCACAATCTAGTAGTTACATGTGGAAATTTGGTTCTAGGACATTTGATTTGAGCGCAATCCTCAAACTTAGGTCAAAAAAGCCATTTAAGCCTTTTCACAGTGAGATCTATGCGATATGGCCGAGAAATGTAATTTTGATGTTAACTCCCAAACCGCTGCGCAGAAGTCAACCAAACTTCACCCAATAGTGTATTGTATCACAATCTAGTAGTTACATTTGAAAATTTTGTTCTAGGACATTTTGTTTGAGCGCAATCATCAAACTTAATTAAAAAAGTCATTTAAGCCTTTTCACAGTGAGATCTATGCGAATTGGCCGAGAAATGTAATTTTCATGTTAACTCCCAAACCGCTGCGCAGAAGTCAACCAAACTTCACCCATTAGTGTATTGTATAACAATCTAGTAGTTACATTTGAAAATTTCGTTCTAGGGGATTTTGTTTGAGCGCAATCATCAAACTTAATTAAAAAAGTCATTTAAGCCTTTTCACAGTGAGATCTATGCGATATGGCCGAGAAATGTAATTTTGATGTTCACTCCCAAACCGCTGCGCAGAAGTCAACCAAACTTCACCCATTAGTGTATTGTATCACAATCTAGTAGTTACATGTGGAAATTTGGTTCTAGGACATTTGATTTGAGCGCAATCATTAAACTTAGGTCAAAAAAGCCATTTAAGCCTTTTCACAGTGAGATCTATGCGATATGGCCGAGAAATGTAATTTTGATGTTAACTCCCAAACCGCTGCGCAGAAATAAAACCAAACTTCACCCATTAGTGTATTGTATAACAATCTAGTAGTTACATGTGGAAATTAGGTTCTAGGACATTTGATTTGAGCGCAATCCTCAAACTTAGGTCAAAAAAGCCATTTAAGCCTTTTCACGGTGAGATCTATGCGATATGGCCGAGAAATGTAATTTTGATGTTAACTCCCAAACCGCTGCGCAGAAGTCAAGCAAACTTCACCCAATAGTGTATTGTATCACAATCTAGTAGTTACATTTGAAAATTTTGTTCTAGGAAATTTTGTTTGAGCGCAATCATCAAACTTAATTAAAAAAGTCATTTAAGCCTTTTCACAATGAGATCTATGCGATATGGCCGAGAAATGTAATTTTGATGTTAACTCCCAAACCGCTGCACAGAAGTCAACCAAACTTCACCCATTAGTGTATTGTATCACAATCTAGTAGTTACATGTGGAAATTTGGTTCTAGGACATTTGATTTGAGCGCAATCCTCAAACTTAGGTCAAAAAAGCCATTTAAGCCTTTTCACAGTGAGATCTATGCGATATGGCCGAGAAATGTAATTTTGATGTTAACTCCCAAACCGCTGCGCAGAAGTCAACCAAACTTCACCCAATAGTGTATTGTATCACATTCTAGTAGTTACATTTGAAAATTTCGTTCTAGGACATTTGGTTTGAGCGCAATCATTAAACTTAGGTCAAAAAAGCCATTTAAGCCTTTTCACAGTGAGATCTATGCGATATGGCCGAGAAATGTAATTTTGATGTTAACTCCCAAACCGCTGCGCAGAAGTCAACTAAACTTCACCCAATAGTGTATTGTATCACATTCTAGTAGTTACATTTGAAAATTTCGTTCTAGGACATTTGGTTTGAGCGCAATCATTAAACTTAATTAAAAAAAGTCATTTAAGCCTTTTCACAGTGAGATCTATGCGATATGGCCGAGAAATGTAATTTTGATGTTAACTCCCAAACCGCTGCGCAGAAGTCAACCAAACTTCACCTATTAGTGTATTGTATCACAATCTAGTAGTTACATGTGGAAATTTGGTTATAGGACATTTGATTTGAGCGCAATCCTCAAACTTAGGTCAAAAAAGCCATTTAAGCCTTTTTACAGTGAGATCTATGCGATATGGCCGAGAAATGTAATTTTGATGTTAACTCCCAAACCGCTGCGCAGAAGTCAACCAAACTTCACCCAATAGTGTATTGTATCACAATCTAGTAGTTACATTTGAAAATTTTGTTCTAGGACATTTTGTTTGAACGCAATCATCAAACTTAATTAAAAAAGTCATTTAAGCCTTTTCACAGTGAGATCTATGCGATATGGCCGAGAAATGTAATTTTGATGTTAACTCCCAAACCGCTGCGCAGAAGTCAACCAAACTTCACCCAATAGTGTATTGTATCACAATCTAGTAGTTACATTTGAAAATTTTGTTCTAGGACATTTTGTTTGAGCGCAATCCTCAAACTTAGGTCAAAAAAGCCATTTAAGCCTTTTCACAGTGAGATCTATGCGATATGGCCGAGAAATGTAATTTTGACGTTAACTCCCAAACCGCTGCGCAGAAGTCAACCAAACTTCACCCAATAGTGTATTGTATCACATTCTAGTAGTTACATTTGAAAATTTCGTTCTAGGACATTTGGTTTGAGCGCAATCATTAAACTTAGGTCAAAAAAGCCATTTAAGCCTTTTCACAGTGAGATCTATGCGATATGGCCGAGAAATGTAATTTTGATGTTAACTCCCAAACCGCTGCGCAGAAGTCAACCAAACTTCACCCATTAGTGTATTGATTCACAATCTAGTAGTTACATGTGGAAATTTGGTTATAGGACATTTGATTTGAGCGCAATCCTCAAACTTAGGTCAAAAAAGCCATTTAAGCCTTTTCACAGTGAGATCTATGCGATATGGCCGAGAAATGTGATTTTGATGTTAACTCCCAAACCGCTGCGCAGAAGTCAACTAAACTTCACCCAATAGTGTATTGTATCACATTCTAGTAGTTACATTGGAAAATTTCATTCTAGGACATTTGGTTTGAGCGCAATCATTAAACTTAATTTAAAAAGTCATTTAAGCCTTTTCACAGTGAGATCTATGCGATATGGCCGAGAAATGTAATTTTGATGTTAACTCCCAAACCGCTGCGCAGAAGTCAACCAAACTTCACCCATTAGTGTATTGTATCACAATCTAGTAATTACATGTGGAAATTTGGTTCTAGGACATTTGATTTGAGCGCAATCCTCAAACTTAGGTCAAAAAAGCCATTTAAGCCTTTTCACAGTGAGATCTATGCGATATGGCCGAGAAATGTAATTTTGATGTTAACTCCCAAACCGCTGCGCAGAAGTAAACCAAACTTCACCCATTAGTGTATTGTATCACAATCTAGTAGTTACATGTGGAAATTTGGTTCTAGGACATTTGATTTGAGCGCAATCCTCAAACTTAGGTCAAAAAAGCCATTTAAGCCTTTTCACAGGCCGAGAAATGTAATTTTGATGTTAACTCCCAAACCGCTGCGCAGAAGTCAACCAAACTTCACCCAATAGTGTATTGTATCACAATCTAGTAGTTACATTTGAAAATTTTGTTCTAGGACATTTTGTTTGAACGCAATCATCAAACTTAATTAAAAAAGTCATTTAAGCCTTTTCACAGTGAGATCTATGCGATATGGCCGAGAAATGTAATTTTGATGTTAACTCCCAAACCGCTGCGCAGAAGTCAACCAAACTTCACCCATTAGTGTATTGTATCACAATCTAGTAGTTACATGTGGAAATTTGGTTATAGGACATTTGATTTGAGCGCAATCCTCAAACTTAGGTCAAAAAAGCCATTTAAGCCTTTTCACAGTGAGATCTATGCGATATGGCCGAGAAATGTAATTTTGATGTTAACTCCCAAACCGCTGCGCAGAAGTCAACCAAACTTCACCCAATAGTGTATTTTATCACAATCTAGTAGTTACATTTGGAAATTTAGTTCTAGGACATTTGATTTGAGCGCAATCTTCAAACTTAATTAAAAAAAGTCATTTAAGCCTTTTCACAGTGAGATCTATGTGATATGGCCGAGAAATGTAATTTTGATGTTCACTCCCAAACCGCTGCGCAGAAGTCAACCAAACTTCAACCATTAGTGTATTGTATCACAATCTAGTAGTTACATGTGGAAATTTGGTTCTAGGAAATTTGATTTGAGCGCAATCCTCAAACTTAGGTCAAAAAAGCCATTTAAGCCTTTTCACAGTGAGATCTATGCGATATGGCCGAGAAATGTAATTTTGATGTTAACTCCCAAACCGCTGCGCAGAAGTCAACCAAACTTCAACCATTAGTGTATTGTATCACAATCTAGTAGTTACATTTGAAAATTTTGTTCTAGGACATTTTGTTTGAGCGCAATCATCAAACTTAATTAAAAAAGTCATTTAAGCCTTTTCACAGTGAGATCTATGCGATATGGCCGAGAAATGTAATTTTGATGTTAACTCCCAAACCGCTGCGCAGAAGTCAACCAAACTTCACCCATTAGTGTATTGTATCACAATCTAGTAGTTACATGTGGAAATTTGGTTCTAGGACATTTGATTTGAGCGCAATCCTCAAACTTAGGTCAAAAAAGCCATTTAAGCCTTTTCACAGTGAGATCTATGCGATATGGCCGAGAAATGTAATTTTGATGTTAACTCCCAAACCGCTGCGCAGAAGTCAACCAAACTTCACCCAATAGTGTATTGTATCACATTCTAGTAGTTACATTTGAAAATTTCGTTCTAGGACATTTGGTTTGAGCGCAATCATTAAACTTAGGTCAAAAAAGCCATTTAAGCCTTTTCACAGTGAGATCTATGCGATATGGCCGAGAAATGTAATTTTGATGTTAACTCCCAAACCGCTGCGCAGAAGTCAACTAAACTTCACCCAATAGTGTATTGTATCACATTCTAGTAGTTACATTTGAAAATTTCGTTCTAGGGGATTTGGTTTGAGCGCAATCATTAAACTTAATTAAAAAAGTCATTTAAGCCTTTTCACAGTGAGATCTATGCGATATGGCCGAGAAATGTAATTTTGATGTTAACTCCCAAACCGCTGCGCAGAAGTCAACCAAACTTCACCCATTAGTGTATTGTATCACAGTCTAGTAATTACATGTGGAAATTTGGTTCTAGGACATTTGATTTGAGCGCAATCCTCAAACTTAGGTCAAAAAAGCCATTTAAGCCTTTTCACAGTGAGATCTATGCGATATGGCCGAGAAATGTAATTTTGATGTTAACTCCCAAACCGCTGTGCAGAAGTCAACCAAACTTCACCCAATAGTGTATTGTATCACAATCTAGTAGTTACATTTGAAAATTTTGTTCTAGGACATTTTGTTTGAACGCAATCATCAAACTTAATTAAAAAAGTCATTTAAGCCTTTTCACAGTGACATCTATGCGATATGGCCGAGAAATGTAATTTTGATGTTAACTCCCAAACCGCTGCGCAGAAGTCAACCAAACTTCACCCATTAGTGTATTGTATCACAATCTAGTAGTTACATGTGGAAATTTGGTTATTGGACATTTGATTTGAGCGCAATCCTCAAACTTAGGTCAAAAAAGCCATTTAAGCCTTTTCACAGTGAGATCTATGCGATATGGCCGAGAAATGTAATTTTGATGTTAACTCCCAAACCGCTGCGCAGAAGTCAACCAAACTTCACCCAATAGTGTATTGTATCACATTCTAGTAGTTACATTTGAAAATTTTGTTCTAGGACATTTTGTTTGAACGCAATCATCAAACTTAATTAAAAAAGTCATTTAAGCCTTTTCACAGTGAGATCTATGCGATATGGCCGAGAAATGTAATTTTGATGTTAACTCCCAAACCGCTGCGCAGAAGTCAACCAAACTTCACCCAATAGTGTATTGTATCACAATCTAGTAGTTACATTTGAAAATTTTTTTCTAGGAAATTTTGTTTGAGCGCAATCATCAAACTTAATTAAAAAAGTCATTTAAGCCTTTTCACAGTGAGATCTATGCGATATGGCCGAGAAATGTAATTTTGATGTTCACTCCCAAACCGCTGCGCAGAAGTCAACCAAACTTCACCCATTAGTGTATTGTATCACAATCTAGTAGTTACATGTAGAAATTTGGTTCTAGGACATTTGATTTGAGCGCAATCCTCAAACTTAGGTCCAAAAAAGCCATTTAAGCCTTTTCACAGTGAGATCTATGCGATATGGCCGAGAAATGTAATTTTGATGTTAACTCCCAAACCGCTGCGCAGAAGTCAACCAAACTTCACCCAATAGTGTATTTTATCACAATCTAGTAGTTACATTTGGAAATTTAGTTCTAGGACATTTGATTTGAGCGCAATCTTCAAACTTAATTAAAAAAAGTCATTTAAGCCTTTTCACAGTGAGATCTATGCGATATGGCCGAGATATGTAATTTTGATGTTCACTCCCAAACCGCTGCGCAGAAGTCAATCAAACTTCACCCAATAGTGTATTGTATCACATTCTAGTAGTTACATTTGAAAATTTCGTTCTAGGACATTTGGTTTGAGCGCAATCATTAAACTTAGGTCAAAAAAGCCATTTAAGCCTTTTCACAGTGAGATCTATGCGATATGGCCGAGAAATGTAATTTTGATGTTAACTCCCAAACCGCTGCGCAGAAGTCAACTAAACTTCACCCAATAGTGTATTGTATCACAATCTAGTAGTTACATTTGAAAATTTCGTTCTAGGACATTTGGTTTGAGCGCAATCATTAAACTTAATTAAAAAAGTCATTTAAGCCTTTTCACAGTGAGATCTATGCGATATGGCCGAGAAATGTAATTTTGATGTTAACTCCCAAACCGCTGCGCAGAAGTCAACCAAACCTCACCCAATAGTGTATTGTATCACAATCTAGTAATTACATGTGGAAATTTGGTTCTAGGACATTTGATTTGAGCGCAATCCTCAAACTTAGGTCAAAAAAGCCATTTAAGCCTTTTCACAGTGTGATCTATGCGATATGGCCGAGAAATGTAATTTTGATGTTAACTCCCAAACCGCTGCGCAGAAGTCAACCAAACTTCACCCAATAGTGTATTGTATCACAATCTAGTAGTTACATTTGAAAATTTTGTTCTAGGACATTTTGTTTGAACGCAATCATCAAACTTAATTAAAAAAGTCATTTAAGCCTTTTCACAGTGAGATCTATGCGATATGGCCGAGAAATGTAATTTTGATGTTAACTCCCAAACCGCTGCGCAGAAGTCAACCAAACTTCACCCAATAGTGTATTGTATCAAAATCTAGTAGTTACATTTGAAAATTTTGTTCTAGGAAATTTTGTTTGAGCGCAATCATCAAACTTAATTAAAAAAGTCATTTAAGCCTTTTCACAGTGAGATCTATGCGATATGGCCGAGAAATGTAATTTTGATGTTAACTCCCAAACCGCTGCGCAGAAGTCAACCAAACTTCACCCAATAGTGTATTGTATCACATTCTAGTAGTTACATTTGAAAATTTCGTTCTAGGACATTTGGTTTGAGCGCAATCCTCAAACTTAGGTCAAAAAAGCCATTTAAGCCTTTTCACAGTGAGATCTATGCGATATGGCCGAGAAATGTAATTTTGATGTTAACTCCCAAACGGCTGCGCAGAAGTAAACCAAACTTCACCCAATAGTGTATTGTATCACAATCTAGTAGTTACATGTGGAAATTTTGTTCTAGGACATTTGATTTGAGCGCAATCCTCAAACTTAGGTCAAAAAAGCCATTTAAGCCTTTTCACAGTGAGATCTAAGCGATATGGCCGAGAAATGTAATTTTGATGTTAACTCCCAAACCGCTGCGCAGAAGTCAACCAAACTTCACCCAATAGTGTATTGTATCACAATCTAGTAGTTACATTTGAAAATTTTGTTCTAGGACATTTTGTTTGAACGCAATCATCAAACTTAATTAAAAAAGTCATTTAAGCCTTTTCACAGTGAGATCTATGCGATATGGCCGAGAAATGTAATTTTGATGTTAACTCCCAAACCGATGCGCAGAAGTCAACCAAACTTCACCCAATAGTGTATTGTATCACAATCTAGTAGTTACATGTAGAAATTTGGTTCTAGGACATTTGATTTGAGCGCAATCCTCAAACTTAGGTCCAAAAAAGCCATTTAAGCCTTTTCACAGTGAGATCTATGCGATATGGCCGAGAAATGTAATTTTGATGTTAACTCCCAAACCGCTGCGCAGAAGTCAACCAAACTTCACCCAATAGTGTATTTTATCACAATCTAGTAGTTACATTTGGAAATTTAGTTCTAGGACATTTGATTTGAGCGCAATCTTCAAACTTAATTAAAAAAAGTCATTTAAGCCTTTTCACAGTGAGATCTATGCGATATGGCCGAGATATGTAATTTTGATGTTCACTCCCAAACCGCTGCGCAGAAGTCAATCAAACTTCACCCAATAGTGTATTGTATCACATTCTAGTAGTTACATTTGAAAATTTCGTTCTAGGACATTTGGTTTGAGCGCAATCATTAAACTTAGGTCAAAAAAGCCATTTAAGCCTTTTCACAGTGAGATCTATGCGATATGGCCGAGAAATGTAATTTTGATGTTAACTCCCAAACCGCTGCGCAGAAGTCAACTAAACTTCACCCAATAGTGTATTGTATCACAATCTAGTAGTTACATTTGAAAATTTCGTTCTAGGACATTTGGTTTGAGCGCAATCATTAAACTTAATTAAAAAAGTCATTTAAGCCTTTTCACAGTGAGATCTATGCGATATGGCCGAGAAATGTAATTTTGATGTTAACTCCCAAACCGCTGCGCAGAAGTCAACCAAACCTCACCCAATAGTGTATTGTATCACAATCTAGTAATTACATGTGGAAATTTGGTTCTAGGACATTTGATTTGAGCGCAATCCTCAAACTTAGGTCAAAAAAGCCATTTAAGCCTTTTCACAGTGTGATCTATGCGATATGGCCGAGAAATGTAATTTTGATGTTAACTCCCAAACCGCTGCGCAGAAGTCAACCAAACTTCACCCAATAGTGTATTGTATCACAATCTAGTAGTTACATTTGAAAATTTTGTTCTAGGACATTTTGTTTGAACGCAATCATCAAACTTAATTAAAAAAGTCATTTAAGCCTTTTCACAGTGAGATCTATGCGATATGGCCGAGAAATGTAATTTTGATGTTAACTCCCAAACCGCTGCGCAGAAGTCAACCAAACTTCACCCAATAGTGTATTGTATCAAAATCTAGTAGTTACATTTGAAAATTTTGTTCTAGGAAATTTTGTTTGAGCGCAATCATCAAACTTAATTAAAAAAGTCATTTAAGCCTTTTCACAGTGAGATCTATGCGATATGGCCGAGAAATGTAATTTTGATGTTAACTCCCAAACCGCTGCGCAGAAGTCAACCAAACTTCACCCAATAGTGTATTGTATCACATTCTAGTAGTTACATTTGAAAATTTCGTTCTAGGACATTTGGTTTGAGCGCAATCCTCAAACTTAGGTCAAAAAAGCCATTTAAGCCTTTTCACAGTGAGATCTATGCGATATGGCCGAGAAATGTAATTTTGATGTTAACTCCCAAACGGCTGCGCAGAAGTAAACCAAACTTCACCCAATAGTGTATTGTATCACAATCTAGTAGTTACATGTGGAAATTTGGTTCTAGGACATTTGATTTGAGCGCAATCCTCAAACTTAGGTCAAAAAAGCCATTTAAGCCTTTTCACAGTGAGATCTAAGCGATATGGCCGAGAAATGTAATTTTGATGTTAACTCCCAAACCGCTGCGCAGAAGTCAACCAAACTTCACCCAATAGTGTATTGTATCACAATCTAGTAGTTACATTTGAAAATTTTGTTCTAGGACATTTTGTTTGAACGCAATCATCAAACTTAATTAAAAAAGTCATTTAAGCCTTTTCACAGTGAGATCTATGCGATATGGCCGAGAAATGTAATTTTGATGTTAACTCCCAAACCGATGCGCAGAAGTCAACCAAACTTCACCCAATAGTGTATTGTATCACAATCTAGTAGTTATATTTGAAAATTTTGTTCTAGGACATTTTGTTTGAGCGCAATCATCAAACTTAATTAAAAAAGTCATTTAAGCCTTTTCACAGTGAGATCTATGCGATATGGCCGAGAAATGTAATTTTGATGTTCACTCACAAACCGCTGCGCAGAAGTCAACCAAACTTCACCCATTAGTGTATTGTATCACAATCTAGTAGTTACATGTGGAAATTTGGTTCTAGGACATTTGATTTGAGCGCAATCCTCAAACTTAGGTCAAAAAAGCCATTTAAGCCTTTTCACAGTGAGATCTATGCGATATGGCTGAGAAATGTAATTTTGATGTTAACTCCCAAACCGCTGCGCAGAAGTCAACCAAACTTCACCCAATAGTGTATTGTATCACATTCTAGTAGTTACATTTGAAAATTTCGTTCTAGGACATTTGGTTTGAGCGCAATTATTAAACTTAGGTCAAAAAAGCCATTTAAGCCTTTTCACAGTGAGATCTATGCGATATGGCCGAGAAATGTAATTTTGATGTTAACTCCCAAACCGCTGCGCAGAAGTAAACCAAACTTCACCCATTAGTGTATTGTATCACAATCTAGTAGTTACATGTGGAAATTTGGTTCTAGGACATTTGATTTGAGCGCAATCCTCAAACTTAGGTCAAAAAAGCCATTTAAGCCTTTTCACAGTGAGATCTATGCGATATGGCCGAGAAATGTAATTTTGATGTTAACTCCCAAACCGCTGCGCAGAAGTCAACCAAACTTCACCCAATAGTGTATTGTATCACAGTCTAGTAGTTACATTTGAAAATTTTGTTCTAGGACATTTTGTTTGAACGCAATCATCAAACTTAATTAAAAAAAGTCATTTAAGCCTTTTCACAGTGAGATCTATGCGATATGGCCGAGAAATGTAATTTTGATGTTAACTCCCAAACCGCTGCGCAGAAGTCAACCAAACTTCACCCATTAGTGTATTGTATCACAATCTAGTAGTTACATGTGGAAATTTGGTTATAGGACATTTGATTTGAGCGCAATCCTCAAACTTAGGTCAAAAAAGCCATTTAAGCCTTTTCACAGTGAGATCTATGCGATATGGCCGAGAAATGTAATTTTGATGTTAACTCCCAAACCGCTGCGCAGAAGTCAACCAAACTTCACCCAATAGTGTATTTTATCACAATCTAGTAGTTACATTTGGAAATTTAGTTCTAGGACATTTGATTTGAGCGCAATCTTCAAACTTAATTAAAAAATGTCATTTAAGCCTTTTCACAGTGAGATCTATGCGATATGGCCGAGAAATGTAATTTTGATGTTAACTCCCAAACCGCTGCGCAGAAGTCAACCAAACTTCACCCATTAGTGTATTGTATCACAATCTAGTAGTTACATGTGGAAATTTGGTTATTGGACATTTGATTTGAGCGCAATCCTCAAACTTAGGTCAAAAAAGCCATTTAAGCCTTTTCACAGTGAGATCTATGCGATATGGCCAAGAAATGTAATTTTGATGTTAACTCCCAAACCGCTGCGCAGAAGTCAACCAAACTTCACCCAATAGTGTATTGTATCACATTCTAGTAGTTACATTTGAAAATTTCGTTGTAGGACATTTGGTTTGAGCGCAATTATTAAACTTAGGTCAAAAAAGCCATTTAAGCCTTTTCACAGTGAGATCTATGCGATATGGCCGAGAAATGTAATTTTGATGTTAACTCCCAAACCGCTGCGCAGAAGTAAACCAAACTTCACCCATTAGTGTATTGTATCACAATCTAGTAGTTACATGTGGAAATTTGGTTCTAGGACATTTGATTTGAGCGCAATCCTCAAACTTAGGTCAAAAAAGCCATTTAAGCCTTTTCTCAGTGAGATCTATGCGATATGGCCGAGAAATGTAATTTTGATGTTAACTCCCAAACCGCTGCGCAGAAGTCAACCAAACTTCACCCAATAGTGTATTGTATCACAATCTAGTAGTTACATTTGAAAATTTTGTTCTAGGACATTTTGTTTGAACGCAATCATCAAACTTAATTAAAAAAGTCATTTAAGCCTTTTCACAGTGAGATCTATGCGATATGGCCGAGAAATGTAATTTTGATGTTAACTCCCAAACCGCTGCGCAGAAGTCAACCAAACTTCACCCATTAGTGTATTGTATCACAATCTAGTAGTTACATGTGGAAATTTGGTTATAGGACATTTGATTTGAGCGCAATCCTCAAACTTAGGTCAAAAAAGCCATTTAAGCCTTTTCACAGTGAGATCTATGCGATATGGCCGAGAAATGTAATTTTGATGTTAACTCCCAAACCGCTGCGCAGAAGTCAACCAAACTTCACCCATTAGTGTATTGTATCACAATCTAGTAGTTACATGTGGAAATTTGGTTATAGGACATTTGATTTGAGCGCAATCCTCAAACTTAGGTCAAGAAAGTCATTTAAGCCTTTTCACAGTGAGATCTATGCGATATGGCCGAGAAATGTAATTTTGATGTTAACTCCCAAACCGCTGCGCAGAAGTCAACCAAACTTCACCCAATAGTGTATTTTATCACAATCTAGTAGTTACATTTGGAAATTTAGTTCTAGGACATTTGATTTGAGCGCAATCTTCAAACTTAATTAAAAAAAGTCATTTAAGCCTTTTCACAGTGAGATCTATGCGATATGGCCGAGAAATGTAATTTTGATGTTAACTCCCAAACCGCTGCGCAGAAGTCAACCAAACTTCACCCATTAGTGTATTGTATCACATTCTAGTAGTTACATTTGAAAATTTCGTTCTAGGACATTTGGTTTGAGCGCAATCTTTAAACTTAGGTCAAAAGAGCCATTTAAGCCTTTTCACAGTGAGATCTATGCGATATGGCCGAGAAATGTAATTTTGATGTTAACTCCCAAACCGCTGCGCAGAAGTCAACCAAACTTCACCCAATAGTGTATTGTATCACAATCTAGTAGTTACATTTGAAAATTTTGTTCTAGGACATTTTGTTTGAACGCAATCATCAAACTTAATTAAAAAAGTCATTTAAGCCTTTTCACAGTGAGATCTATGCGATATGGCCGAGAAATGTAATTTTGATGTTAACTCCCAAACCGCTGCGCAGAAGTCAACCAAACTTCACCCATTAGTGTATTGTATCACAATCTAGTAGTTACATGTGGAAATTTGGTTATAGGACATTTGATTTGAGCGCAATCCTCAAACTTAGGTCAAAAAAGCCATTTAAGCCTTTTCACAGTGAGATCTATGCGATATGGCCGAGAAATGTAATTTTGATGTTAACTCCCAAACCGCTGCGCAGAAGTCAACCAAACTTCACCCAATAGTGTATTGTATCACATTCTAGTAGTTACATTTTAAAATTTCGTTATAGGACATTTGGTTTGAGCGCAATTATTAAACTTAGGTCAAAAAATCCATTTAAGCCTTTTCACAGTGAGATCTATGCGATATGGCCGAGAAATGTAATTTTGATGTTAACTCCCAAACCGCTGCGCAGAAGTAAACCAAACTTCACCCATTAGTGTATTGTATCACAATCTAGTAGTTACATGTGGAAATTTGGTTCTAGGACATTTGATTTGAGCGCAATCCTCAAATTTAGGTCAAAAAAGCCATTTAAGCCTTTTCACAGTGAGATCTATGCGATATGGCCGAGAAATGTAATTTTGATGTTAACTCCCAAACCGCTGCGCAGAAGTCAACCAAACTTCACCCAATAGTGTATTGTATCACAGTCTAGTAGTTACATTTGAAAATTTTGTTCTAGGACATTTTGTTTGAACGCAATCATCAAACTTAATTAAAAAAGTCATTTAAGCCTTTTCACAGTGAGATCTATGCGATATGGCCGAGAAATGTAATTTTGATGTTAACTCCCAAACCGCTGCGCAGAAGTCAACCAAACTTCACCCATTAGTGTATTGTATCACAATCTAGTAGTTACATGTGGAAATTTGGTTATAGGACATTTGATTTGAGCGCAATCCTCAAACTTAGGTCAAAAAAGCCATTTAAGCCTTTTCACAGTGAGATCTATGCGATATGGCCGAGAAATGTAATTTTGATGTTAACTCCCAAACCACTGCGCAGAAGTCAACCAAACTTCACCCAATAGTGTATTTTATCACAATCTAGTAGTTACATTTGGAAATTTAGTTCTAGGACATTTGATTTGAGCGCAATCTTCAAACTTAATTAAAAAATGTCATTTAAGCCTTTTCACAGTGAGATCTAAGCGATATGGCCGAGAAATGTAATTTTGATGTTAACTCCCAAACCGCTGCGCAGAAGTCAACCAAACTTCACCCATTAGTGTATTGTATCACAATCTAGTAGTTACATGTGGAAATTTGGTTATTGGACATTTGATTTGAGCGCAATCCTCAAACTTAGGTCAAAAAAGCCATTTAAGCCTTTTCACAGTGAGATCTATGCGATATGGCCGAGAAATGTAATTTTGATGTTAACTCCCAAACCGCTGCGCAGAAGTCAACCAAACTTCACCCAATAGTGTATTGTATCACATTCTAGTAGTTACATTTGAAAATTTCGTTGTAGGACATTTGGTTTGAGCGCAATTATTAAACTTAGGTCAAAAAAGCCATTTAAGCCTTTTCACAGTGAGATCTATGCGATATGGCCGAGAAATGTAATTTTGATGTTAACTCCCAAACCGCTGCGCAGAAGTCAACCAAACTTCACCCAATAGTGTATTTTATCACAATCTAGTAGTTACATTTGGAAATTTAGTTCTAGGACATTTGATTTGAGCGCAATCTTCAAACTTAATTAAAAAAAGTCATTTAAGCCTTTTCACAGTGAGATCTATGCGATATGGCCGAGAAATGTAATTTTGATGTTAACTCCCAAACCGCTGCGCAGAAGTCAACCAAACTTCACCCAATAGTGTATTGTATCACATTCTAGTAGTTACATTTGAAAATTTCGTTCTAGGACATTTGGTTTGAGCGCAATCTTTAAACTTAGGTCAAAAGAGCCATTTAAGCCTTTTCACAGTGAGATCTATGCGATATGGCCGAGAAATGTAATTTTGATGTTAACTCCCAAACCGCTGCGCAGAAGTCAACCAAACTTCACCCAATAGTGTATTGTAACACAATCTAGTAGTTACATTTGAAAATTTTGTTCTAGGACATTTTGTTTGAACGCAATCATCAAACTTAATTAAAAAAGTCATTTAAGCCTTTTCACAGTGAGATCTATGCGATATGGCCGAGAAATGTAATTTTGATGTTAACTCCCAAACCGCTGCGCAGAAGTCAACCAAACTTCACCCATTAGTGTATTGTATCACAATCTAGTAGTTACATGTGGAAATTTGGTTATAGGACATTTGATTTGAGCGCAATCCTCAAACTTAGGTCAAAAAAGCCATTTAAGCCTTTTCACAGTGAGATCTATGCGATATGGCCGAGAAATGTAATTTTGATGTTAACTCCCAAACCGCTGCGCAGAAGTCAACCAAACATCACCCATTAGTGTATTGTATCACAATCTAGTAGTTACATGTGGAAATTTGGTTATAGGACATTTGATTTGAGCGCAATCCTCAAACTTAGGTCAAAAAAGCCATTTAAGCCTTTTCACAGTGAGATCTATGCGATATGGCCGAGAAATGTAATTTTGATGTTAACTCCCAAACCGCTGCGCAGAAGTCGACCAAACTTCACCCAATAGTGTATTGTATCACATTCTAGTAGTTACATTTGAAAATTTCGTTGTAGGACATTTGGTTTGAGCGCAATTATTAAACTTAGGTCAAAAAAGCCATTTAAGCCTTTTCACAGTGAGATCTATGCGATATGGCCGAGAAATGTAATTTTGATGTTAACTCCCAAACCGCTGCGCAGAAGTAAACCAAACTTCACCCATTAGTGTATTGTATCACAATCTAGTAGTTACATGTGGAAATTTGGTTCTAGGACATTTGATTTGAGCGCAATCCTCAAACTTAGGTCAAAAAAGCCATTTAAGCCTTTTCTCAGTGAGATCTATGCGATATGGCCGAGAAATGTAATTTTGATGTTAACTCCCAAACCGCTGCGCAGAAGTCAACCAAACTTCACCCAATAGTGTATTGTATCACAATCTAGTAGTTACATGTGGAAATTTGGTTATAGGACATTTGATTTGAGCGCAATCCTCAAACTTAGGTCAAAAAAGCCATTTAAGCCTTTTCACAGTGAGATCTATGCGATATGGCCGAGAAATGTAATTTTGATGTTAACTCCCAAACCGCTGCGCAGAAGTCAACCAAACTTCACCCATTAGTGTATTGTATCACAATCTAGTAGTTACATGTGGAAATTTGGTTATAGGACATTTGATTTGAGCGCAATCCTCAAACTTAGGTCAAAAAAGTCATTTAAGCCTTTTCACAGTGAGATCTATGCGATATGGCCGAGAAATGTAATTTTGATGTTAACTCCCAAACCGCTGCGCAGAAGTCAACCAAACTTCACCCAATAGTGTATTTTATCACAATCTAGTAGTTACATTTGGAAATTTAGTTCTAGGACATTTGATTTGAGCGCAATCTTCAAACTTAATTAAAAAAAGTCATTTAAGCCTTTTCACAGTGAGATCTATGCGATATGGCCGAGAAATGTAATTTTGATGTTAACTCCCAAACCGCTGCGCAGAAGTCAACCAAACTTCACCCATTAGTGTATTGTATCACATTCTAGTAGTTACATTTGAAAATTTCGTTCTAGGACATTTGGTTTGAGCGCAATTTTTAAACTTAGGTCAAAAGAGCCATTTAAGCCTTTTCACAGTGAGATCTATGCGATATGGCCGAGAAATGTAATTTTGATGTTAACTCCCAAACCGCTGCGCAGAAGTCAACCAAACTTCACCCAATAGTGTATTGTATCACAATCTAGTAGTTATATTTGAAAATTTTGTTCTAGGACATTTTGTTTGAGCGCAATCATCAAACTTAATTAAAAAAGTCATTTAAGCCTTTTCACAGTGAGATCTATGCGATATGGCCGAGAAATGTAATTTTGATGTTCACTCACAAACCGCTGCGCAGAAGTCAACCAAACTTCACCCATTAGTGTATTGTATCACAATCTAGTAGTTACATGTGGAAATTTGGTTCTAGGACATTTGATTTGAGCGCAATCCTCAAACTTAGGTCAAAAAAGCCATTTAAGCCTTTTCACAGTGAGATCTATGCGATATGGCTGAGAAATGTAATTTTGATGTTAACTCCCAAACCGCTGCGCAGAAGTCAACCAAACTTCACCCAATAGTGTATTGTATCACATTCTAGTAGTTACATTTGAAAATTTCGTTCTAGGACATTTGGTTTGAGCGCAATTATTAAACTTAGGTCAAAAAAGCCATTTAAGCCTTTTCACAGTGAGATCTATGCGATATGGCCGAGAAATGTAATTTTGATGTTAACTCCCAAACCGCTGCGCAGAAGTAAACCAAACTTCACCCATTAGTGTATTGTATCACAATCTAGTAGTTACATGTGGAAATTTGGTTCTAGGACATTTGATTTGAGCGCAATCCTCAAACTTAGGTCAAAAAAGCCATTTAAGCCTTTTCACAGTGAGATCTATGCGATATGGCCGAGAAATGTAATTTTGATGTTAACTCCCAAACCGCTGCGCAGAAGTCAACCAAACTTCACCCAATAGTGTATTGTATCACAGTCTAGTAGTTACATTTGAAAATTTTGTTCTAGGACATTTTGTTTGAACGCAATCATCAAACTTAATTAAAAAAAGTCATTTAAGCCTTTTCACAGTGAGATCTATGCGATATGGCCGAGAAATGTAATTTTGATGTTAACTCCCAAACCGCTGCGCAGAAGTCAACCAAACTTCACCCATTAGTGTATTGTATCACAATCTAGTAGTTACATGTGGAAATTTGGTTATAGGACATTTGATTTGAGCGCAATCCTCAAACTTAGGTCAAAAAAGCCATTTAAGCCTTTTCACAGTGAGATCTATGCGATATGGCCGAGAAATGTAATTTTGATGTTAACTCCCAAACCGCTGCGCAGAAGTCAACCAAACTTCACCCAATAGTGTATTTTATCACAATCTAGTAGTTACATTTGGAAATTTAGTTCTAGGACATTTGATTTGAGCGCAATCTTCAAACTTAATTAAAAAATGTCATTTAAGCCTTTTCACAGTGAGATCTATGCGATATGGCCGAGAAATGTAATTTTGATGTTAACTCCCAAACCGCTGCGCAGAAGTCAACCAAACTTCACCCATTAGTGTATTGTATCACAATCTAGTAGTTACATGTGGAAATTTGGTTATTGGACATTTGATTTGAGCGCAATCCTCAAACTTAGGTCAAAAAAGCCATTTAAGCCTTTTCACAGTGAGATCTATGCGATATGGCCAAGAAATGTAATTTTGATGTTAACTCCCAAACCGCTGCGCAGAAGTCAACCAAACTTCACCCAATAGTGTATTGTATCACATTCTAGTAGTTACATTTGAAAATTTCGTTGTAGGACATTTGGTTTGAGCGCAATTATTAAACTTAGGTCAAAAAAGCCATTTAAGCCTTTTCACAGTGAGATCTATGCGATATGGCCGAGAAATGTAATTTTGATGTTAACTCCCAAACCGCTGCGCAGAAGTAAACCAAACTTCACCCATTAGTGTATTGTATCACAATCTAGTAGTTACATGTGGAAATTTGGTTCTAGGACATTTGATTTGAGCGCAATCCTCAAACTTAGGTCAAAAAAGCCATTTAAGCCTTTTCTCAGTGAGATCTATGCGATATGGCCGAGAAATGTAATTTTGATGTTAACTCCCAAACCGCTGCGCAGAAGTCAACCAAACTTCACCCAATAGTGTATTGTATCACAATCTAGTAGTTACATTTGAAAATTTTGTTCTAGGACATTTTGTTTGAACGCAATCATCAAACTTAATTAAAAAAGTCATTTAAGCCTTTTCACAGTGAGATCTATGCGATATGGCCGAGAAATGTAATTTTGATGTTAACTCCCAAACCGCTGCGCAGAAGTCAACCAAACTTCACCCATTAGTGTATTGTATCACAATCTAGTAGTTACATGTGGAAATTTGGTTATAGGACATTTGATTTGAGCGCAATCCTCAAACTTAGGTCAAAAAAGCCATTTAAGCCTTTTCACAGTGAGATCTATGCGATATGGCCGAGAAATGTAATTTTGATGTTAACTCCCAAACCGCTGCGCAGAAGTCAACCAAACTTCACCCATTAGTGTATTGTATCACAATCTAGTAGTTACATGTGGAAATTTGGTTATAGGACATTTGATTTGAGCGCAATCCTCAAACTTAGGTCAAGAAAGTCATTTAAGCCTTTTCACAGTGAGATCTATGCGATATGGCCGAGAAATGTAATTTTGATGTTAACTCCCAAACCGCTGCGCAGAAGTCAACCAAACTTCACCCAATAGTGTATTTTATCACAATCTAGTAGTTACATTTGGAAATTTAGTTCTAGGACATTTGATTTGAGCGCAATCTTCAAACTTAATTAAAAAAAGTCATTTAAGCCTTTTCACAGTGAGATCTATGCGATATGGCCGAGAAATGTAATTTTGATGTTAACTCCCAAACCGCTGCGCAGAAGTCAACCAAACTTCACCCATTAGTGTATTGTATCACATTCTAGTAGTTACATTTGAAAATTTCGTTCTAGGACATTTGGTTTGAGCGCAATCTTTAAACTTAGGTCAAAAGAGCCATTTAAGCCTTTTCACAGTGAGATCTATGCGATATGGCCGAGAAATGTAATTTTGATGTTAACTCCCAAACCGCTGCGCAGAAGTCAACCAAACTTCACCCAATAGTGTATTGTATCACAATCTAGTAGTTACATTTGAAAATTTTGTTCTAGGACATTTTGTTTGAACGCAATCATCAAACTTAATTAAAAAAGTCATTTAAGCCTTTTCACAGTGAGATCTATGCGATATGGCCGAGAAATGTAATTTTGATGTTAACTCCCAAACCGCTGCGCAGAAGTCAACCAAACTTCACCCATTAGTGTATTGTATCACAATCTAGTAGTTACATGTGGAAATTTGGTTATAGGACATTTGATTTGAGCGCAATCCTCAAACTTAGGTCAAAAAAGCCATTTAAGCCTTTTCACAGTGAGATCTATGCGATATGGCCGAGAAATGTAATTTTGATGTTAACTCCCAAACCGCTGCGCAGAAGTCAACCAAACTTCACCCAATAGTGTATTGTATCACATTCTAGTAGTTACATTTTAAAATTTCGTTATAGGACATTTGGTTTGAGCGCAATTATTAAACTTAGGTCAAAAAATCCATTTAAGCCTTTTCACAGTGAGATCTATGCGATATGGCCGAGAAATGTAATTTTGATGTTAACTCCCAAACCGCTGCGCAGAAGTAAACCAAACTTCACCCATTAGTGTATTGTATCACAATCTAGTAGTTACATGTGGAAATTTGGTTCTAGGACATTTGATTTGAGCGCAATCCTCAAATTTAGGTCAAAAAAGCCATTTAAGCCTTTTCACAGTGAGATCTATGCGATATGGCCGAGAAATGTAATTTTGATGTTAACTCCCAAACCGCTGCGCAGAAGTCAACCAAACTTCACCCAATAGTGTATTGTATCACAGTCTAGTAGTTACATTTGAAAATTTTGTTCTAGGACATTTTGTTTGAACGCAATCATCAAACTTAATTAAAAAAGTCATTTAAGCCTTTTCACAGTGAGATCTATGCGATATGGCCGAGAAATGTAATTTTGATGTTAACTCCCAAACCGCTGCGCAGAAGTCAACCAAACTTCACCCATTAGTGTATTGTATCACAATCTAGTAGTTACATGTGGAAATTTGGTTATAGGACATTTGATTTGAGCGCAATCCTCAAACTTAGGTCAAAAAAGCCATTTAAGCCTTTTCACAGTGAGATCTATGCGATATGGCCGAGAAATGTAATTTTGATGTTAACTCCCAAACCACTGCGCAGAAGTCAACCAAACTTCACCCAATAGTGTATTTTATCACAATCTAGTAGTTACATTTGGAAATTTAGTTCTAGGACATTTGATTTGAGCGCAATCTTCAAACTTAATTAAAAAATGTCATTTAAGCCTTTTCACAGTGAGATCTAAGCGATATGGCCGAGAAATGTAATTTTGATGTTAACTCCCAAACCGCTGCGCAGAAGTCAACCAAACTTCACCCATTAGTGTATTGTATCACAATCTAGTAGTTACATGTGGAAATTTGGTTATTGGACATTTGATTTGAGCGCAATCCTCAAACTTAGGTCAAAAAAGCCATTTAAGCCTTTTCACAGTGAGATCTATGCGATATGGCCGAGAAATGTAATTTTGATGTTAACTCCCAAACCGCTGCGCAGAAGTCAACCAAACTTCACCCAATAGTGTATTGTATCACATTCTAGTAGTTACATTTGAAAATTTCGTTGTAGGACATTTGGTTTGAGCGCAATTATTAAACTTAGGTCAAAAAAGCCATTTAAGCCTTTTCACAGTGAGATCTATGCGATATGGCCGAGAAATGTAATTTTGATGTTAACTCCCAAACCGCTGCGCAGAAGTCAACCAAACTTCACCCAATAGTGTATTTTATCACAATCTAGTAGTTACATTTGGAAATTTAGTTCTAGGACATTTGATTTGAGCGCAATCTTCAAACTTAATTAAAAAAAGTCATTTAAGCCTTTTCACAGTGAGATCTATGCGATATGGCCGAGAAATGTAATTTTGATGTTAACTCCCAAACCGCTGCGCAGAAGTCAACCAAACTTCACCCAATAGTGTATTGTATCACATTCTAGTAGTTACATTTGAAAATTTCGTTCTAGGACATTTGGTTTGAGCGCAATCTTTAAACTTAGGTCAAAAGAGCCATTTAAGCCTTTTCACAGTGAGATCTATGCGATATGGCCGAGAAATGTAATTTTGATGTTAACTCCCAAACCGCTGCGCAGAAGTCAACCAAACTTCACCCAATAGTGTATTGTAACACAATCTAGTAGTTACATTTGAAAATTTTGTTCTAGGACATTTTGTTTGAACGCAATCATCAAACTTAATTAAAAAAGTCATTTAAGCCTTTTCACAGTGAGATCTATGCGATATGGCCGAGAAATGTAATTTTGATGTTAACTCCCAAACCGCTGCGCAGAAGTCAACCAAACTTCACCCATTAGTGTATTGTATCACAATCTAGTAGTTACATGTGGAAATTTGGTTATAGGACATTTGATTTGAGCGCAATCCTCAAACTTAGGTCAAAAAAGCCATTTAAGCCTTTTCACAGTGAGATCTATGCGATATGGCCGAGAAATGTAATTTTGATGTTAACTCCCAAACCGCTGCGCAGAAGTCAACCAAACATCACCCATTAGTGTATTGTATCACAATCTAGTAGTTACATGTGGAAATTTGGTTATAGGACATTTGATTTGAGCGCAATCCTCAAACTTAGGTCAAAAAAGCCATTTAAGCCTTTTCACAGTGAGATCTATGCGATATGGCCGAGAAATGTAATTTTGATGTTAACTCCCAAACCGCTGCGCAGAAGTCAACCAAACTTCACCCAATAGTGTATTGTATCACATTCTAGTAGTTACATTTGAAAATTTCGTTGTAGGACATTTGGTTTGAGCGCAATTATTAAACTTAGGTCAAAAAAGCCATTTAAGCCTTTTCACAGTGAGATCTATGCGATATGGCCGAGAAATGTAATTTTGATGTTAACTCCCAAACCGCTGCGCAGAAGTAAACCAAACTTCACCCATTAGTGTATTGTATCACAATCTAGTAGTTACATGTGGAAATTTGGTTCTAGGACATTTGATTTGAGCGCAATCCTCAAACTTAGGTCAAAAAAGCCATTTAAGCCTTTTCTCAGTGAGATCTATGCGATATGGCCGAGAAATGTAATTTTGATGTTAACTCCCAAACCGCTGCGCAGAAGTCAACCAAACTTCACCCAATAGTGTATTGTATCACAATCTAGTAGTTACATGTGGAAATTTGGTTATAGGACATTTGATTTGAGCGCAATCCTCAAACTTAGGTCAAAAAAGCCATTTAAGCCTTTTCACAGTGAGATCTATGCGATATGGCCGAGAAATGTAATTTTGATGTTAACTCCCAAACCGCTGCGCAGAAGTCAACCAAACTTCACCCATTAGTGTATTGTATCACAATCTAGTAGTTACATGTGGAAATTTGGTTATAGGACATTTGATTTGAGCGCAATCCTCAAACTTAGGTCAAAAAAGTCATTTAAGCCTTTTCACAGTGAGATCTATGCGATATGGCCGAGAAATGTAATTTTGATGTTAACTCCCAAACCGCTGCGCAGAAGTCAACCAAACTTCACCCAATAGTGTATTTTATCACAATCTAGTAGTTACATTTGGAAATTTAGTTCTAGGACATTTGATTTGAGCGCAATCTTCAAACTTAATTAAAAAAAGTCATTTAAGCCTTTTCACAGTGAGATCTATGCGATATGGCCGAGAAATGTAATTTTGATGTTAACTCCCAAACCGCTGCGCAGAAGTCAACCAAACTTCACCCATTAGTGTATTGTATCACATTCTAGTAGTTACATTTGAAAATTTCGTTCTAGGACATTTGGTTTGAGCGCAATTTTTAAACTTAGGTCAAAAGAGCCATTTAAGCCTTTTCACAGTGAGATCTATGCGATATGGCCGAGAAATGTAATTTTGATGTTAACTCCCAAACCGCTGCGCAGAAGTCAACCAAACTTCACCCAATAGTGTATTGTATCACAATCTAGTAGTTACATTTGAAAATTTTGTTCTAGGACATTTTGTTTGAACGCAATCATCAAACTTAATTAAAAAAGTCATTTAAGCCTTTTCACAGTGAGATCTATGCGATATGGCCGAGAAATGTAATTTTGATGTTAACTCCCAAACCGCTGCGCAGAAGTCAACCAAACTTCACCCATTAGTGTATTGTATCACAATCTAGTAGTTACATGTGGAAATTTGGTTATAGGACATTTGATTTGAGCGCAATCCTCAAACTTAGGTCAAAAAAGCCATTTAAGCCTTTTCACAGTGAGATCTATGCGATATGGCCGAGAAATGTAATTTTGATGTTAACTCCCAAACCGCTGCGCAGAAGTCAACCAAACTTCACCCAATAGTGTATTGTATCACATTCTAGTAGTTACATTTTAAAATTTCGTTATAGGACATTTGGTTTGAGCGCAATTATTAAACTTAGGTCAAAAAATCCATTTAAGCCTTTTCACAGTGAGATCTATGCGATATGGCCGAGAAATGTAATTTTGATGTTAACTCCCAAACCGCTGCGCAGAAGTAAACCAAACTTCACCCATTAGTGTATTGTATCACAATCTAGTAGTTACATGTGGAAATTTGGTTCTAGGACATTTGATTTGAGCGCAATCCTCAAACTTAGGTCAAAAAAGCCATTTAAGCCTTTTCACAGTGAGATCTATGCGATATGGCCGAGAAATGTAATTTTGATGTTAACTCCCAAACCGCTGCGCAGAAGTCAACCAAACTTCACCCAATAGTGTATTGTATCACAGTCTAGTAGTTACATTTGAAAATTTTGTTCTAGGACATTTTGTTTGAACGCAATCATCAAACTTAATTAAAAAAGTCATTTAAGCCTTTTCACAGTGAGATCTATGCGATATGGCCGAGAAATGTAATTTTGATGTTAACTCCCAAACCGCTGCGCAGAAGTCAACCAAACTTCACCCATTAGTGTATTGTATCACAATCTAGTAGTTACATGTGGAAATTTGGTTATAGGACATTTGATTTGAGCGCAATCCTCAAACTTAGGTCAAAAAAGCCATTTAAGCCTTTTCACAGTGAGATCTATGCGATATGGCCGAGAAATGTAATTTTGATGTTAACTCCCAAACCACTGCGCAGAAGTCAACCAAACTTCACCCAATAGTGTATTTTATCACAATCTAGTAGTTACATTTGGAAATTTAGTTCTAGGACATTTGATTTGAGCGCAATCTTCAAACTTAATTAAAAAATGTCATTTAAGCCTTTTCACAGTGAGATCTAAGCGATATGGCCGAGAAATGTAATTTTGATGTTAACTCCCAAACCGCTGCGCAGAAGTCAACCAAACTTCACCCATTAGTGTATTGTATCACAATCTAGTAGTTACATGTGGAAATTTGGTTATTGGACATTTGATTTGAGCGCAATCCTCAAACTTAGGTCAAAAAAGCCATTTAAGCCTTTTCACAGTGAGATCTATGCGATATGGCCGAGAAATGTAATTTTGATGTTAACTCCCAAACTGCTGCGCAGAAGTCAACCAAACTTCACCCAATAGTGTATTGTATCACATTCTAGTAGTTACATTTGAAAATTTCGTTGTAGGACATTTGGTTTGAGCGCAATTATTAAACTTAGGTCAAAAAAGCCATTTAAGCCTTTTCACAGTGAGATCTATGCGATATGGCCGAGAAATGTAATTTTGATGTTAACTCCCAAACCGCTGCGCAGAAGTAAACCAAACTTCACCCATTAGTGTATTGTATCACAATCTAGTAGTTACATGTGGAAATTTGGTTCTAGGACATTTGATTTGAGCGCAATCCTCAAACTTAGGTCAAAAAAGCCATTTAAGCCTTTTCTCAGTGAGATCTATGCGATATGGCCGAGAAATGTAATTTTGATGTTAACTCCCAAACCGCTGCGCAGAAGTCAACCAAACTTCACCCAATAGTGTATTGTATCACAATCTAGTAGTTACATTTGAAAATTTTGTTCTAGGACATTTTGTTTGAACGCAATCATCAAACTTAATTAAAAAAGTCATTTAAGCCTTTTCACAGTGAGATCTATGCGATATGGCCGAGAAATGTAATTTTGATGTTAACTCCCAAACCGCTGCGCAGAAGTCAACCAAACTTCACCCATTAGTGTATTGTATCACAATCTAGTAGTTACATGTGGAAATTTGGTTATAGGACATTTGATTTGAGCGCAATCCTCAAACTTAGGTCAAAAAAGCCATTTAAGCCTTTTCACAGTGAGATCTATGCGATATGGCCGAGAAATGTAATTTTGATGTTAACTCCCAAACCGCTGCGCAGAAGTCAACCAAACTTCACCCATTAGTGTATTGTATCACAATCTAGTAGTTACATGTGGAAATTTGGTTATAGGACATTTGATTTGAGCGCAATCCTCAAACTTAGGTCAAAAAAGTCATTTAAGCCTTTTCACAGTGAGATCTATGCGATATGGCCGAGAAATGTAATTTTGATGTTAACTCCCAAACCGCTGCGCAGAAGTCAACCAAACTTCACCCAATAGTGTATTTTATCACAATCTAGTAGTTACATTTGGAAATTTAGTTCTAGGACATTTGATTTGAGCGCAATCTTCAAACTTAATTAAAAAAAGTCATTTAAGCCTTTTCACAGTGAGATCTATGCGATATGGCCGAGAAATGTAATTTTGATGTTAACTCCCAAACCGCTGCGCAGAAGTCAACCAAACTTCACCCAATAGTGTATTGTATCACATTCTAGTAGTTACATTTGAAAATTTCGTTCTAGGACATTTGGTTTGAGCGCAATCTTTAAACTTAGGTCAAAAGAGCCATTTAAGCCTTTTCACAGTGAGATCTATGCGATATGGCCGAGAAATGTAATTTTGATGTTAACTCCCAAACCGCTGCGCAGAAGTCAACCAAACTTAACCCAATAGTGTATTGTAACACAATCTAGTAGTTACATTTGAAAATTTTGTTCTAGGACATTTTGTTTGAACGCAATCATCAAACTTAATTAAAAAAGTCATTTAAGCCTTTTCACAGTGAGATCTATGCGATATGGCCGAGAAATGTAATTTTGATGTTAACTCCCAAACCGCTGCGCAGAAGTCAACCAAACTTCACCCATTAGTGTATTGTATCACAATCTAGTAGTTACATGTGGAAATTTGGTTCTAGGACATTTGATTTGAGCGCAATCCTCAAACTTAGGTCAAAAAAGCCATTTAAGCCTTTTCACAGTGAGATCTATGCGATATGGCCGAGAAATGTAATTTTGATGTTAACTCCCAAACCGCTGCGCAGAAGTCAACCAAACATCACCCATTAGTGTATTGTATCACAATCTAGTAGTTACATGTGGAAATTTGGTTATAGGACATTTGATTTGAGCGCAATCCTCAAACCTAGGTCAAAAAAGCCATTTAAGCCTTTTCACAGTGAGATCTATGCGATATGGCCGAGAAATGTAATTTTGATGTTAACTCCCAAACCGCTGCGCAGAAGTCAACCAAACTTCACCCAATAGTGTATTGTATCACATTCTAGTAGTTACATTTGAAAATTTCGTTGTAGGACATTTGGTTTGAGCGCAATTATTAAACTTAGGTCAAAAAAGCCATTTAAGCCTTTTCACAGTGAGATCTATGCGATATGGCCGAGAAATGTAATTTTGATGTTAACTCCCAAACCGCTGCGCAGAAGTAAACCAAACTTCACCCATTAGTGTATTGTATCACAATCTAGTAGTTACATGTGGAAATTTGGTTCTAGGACATTTGATTTGAGCGCAATCCTCAAACTTAGGTCAAAAAAGCCATTTAAGCCTTTTCTCAGTGAGATCTATGCGATATGGCCGAGAAATGTAATTTTGATGTTAACTCCCAAACCGCTGCGCAGAAGTCAACCAAACTTCACCCAATAGTGTATTGTATCAAAATCTAGTAGTTACATTTGAAAATTTTGTTCTAGGACATTTTGTTTGAACGCAATCATCAAACTTAATTAAAAAAGTCATTTAAGCCTTTTCACAGTGAGATCTATGCGATATGGCCGAGAAATGTAATTTTGATGTTCACTCCCAAACCGCTGCGCAGAAGTCAACCAAACTTCAACCATTAGTGTATTGTATCACAATCTAGTAGTTACATGTGGAAATTTGGTTCTAGGACATTTGATTTGAGCGCAATCCTCAAACTTAGGTCAAAAAAGCCATTTAAGCCTTTTCACAGTGAGATCTATGCGATATGGCCGAGAAATGTAATTTTGATGTTAACTCCCAAACCGCTGCGCAGAAGTCAACCAAACTTCACCCAATAGTGTATTGTATCACAATCTAGTAGTTACATTTGAAAATTTTGTTCTAGGACATTTTGTTTGAGCGCAATCATCAAACTTAATTAAAAAAGTCATTTAAGCCTTTTCACAGTGAGATCTATGCGATATGGCCGAGAAATGTAATTTTGATGTTAACTCCCAAAACGCTGCGCAGAAGTCAACCAAACTTCACCCATTAGTGTATTGTATCACAATCTAGTAGTTACATGTGGAAATTTGGTTCTAGGACATTTGATTTGAGCGCAGTCCTCAAACTTAGGTCAAAAAAGCCATTTAAGCCTTTTCACAGTGAGATCTATGCGATATGGCCGAGAAATGTAATTTTGATGTTAACTCCCAAACCGCTGCGCAGAAGTCAACCAAACTTCACCCAATAGTGTATTGTATCACATTCTAGTAGTTACATTTGAAAATTTCGTTCTAGGACATTTGGTTTGAGCGCAATCTTTAAACTTAGGTCAAAAGAGCCATTTAAGCCTTTTCACAGTGAGATCTATGCGATATGGCCGAGAAATGTAATTTTGATGTTAACTCCCAAACCGCTGCGCAGAAGTCAACCAAACTTCACCCAATAGTGTATTGTATCACAATCTAGTAGTTACATTTGAAAATTTTGTTCTAGGACATTTTGTTTGAACGCAATCATCAAACTTAATTAAAAAAGTCATTTAAGCCTTTTCACAGTGAGATCTATGCGATATGGCCGAGAAATGTAATTTTGATGTTAACTCCCAAACCGCTGCGCAGAAGTCAACCAAACTTCACCCAATAGTGTATTGTATCACAATCTAGTAGTTACATTTGAAAATTTTGTTCTAGGAAATTTTGTTTGAGCGCAATCATCAAACTTAATTAAAAAAGTCATTTAAGCCTTTTCACAGTGAGATCTATGCGATATGGCAGAGAAATGTAATTTTGATGTTAACTCCCAAACCGCTGCGCAGAAGTCAACCAAACTTCACCCATTAGTGTATTGTATCACATTCTCGTAGTTACATGTGGAAATTTGGTTCTAGGACATTTGATTTGAGCGCATTCCTCAAACTTAGGTCAAAAAAGCCATTTAAGCCTTTTCACAGTGAGATCTATGCGATATGGCCGAGAAATGTAATTTTGATGTTAACTCCCAAACCGCTGCGCAGAAGTCAACCAAACTTCACCCAATAGTGTATTGTATCACAATCTAGTAGTTACATTTGAAAATTTTGTTCTAGGACATTTTGTTTGAGCGCAATCATCAAACTTAATTAAAAAAGTCATTTAAGCCTTTTCACAGTGAGATCTATGCGATATGGCCGAGAAATGTAATTTTGATGTTAACTCCCAAACCGCTACGCAGAAGTCAACCAAACTTCACCCATTAGTGTATTGTATCACAATCTAGTAGTTACATGTGGAAATTTGGTTCTAGGACATTTGATTTGAGCGCAATCCTCAAACTTAGGTCAAAAAAGCCATTTAAGCCTTTTCACAGTGAGATCTATGCGATATGGCCGAGAAATGTAATTTTGATGTTAACTCCCAAACCGCTGCGCAGAAGTCAACCAAACTTCACCCATTAGTGTATTGTATCACAATCTAGTAGTTACATGTGGAAATTTGGTTATAGGACATTTGATTTGAGCGCAATCCTCAAACTTAGGTCAAAAAAGTCATTTAAGCCTTTTCACAGTGAGATCTATGCGATATGGCCGAGAAATGTAATTTTGATGTTAACTCCCAAACCGCTGCGCAGAAGTCAACCAAACTTCACCCAATAGTGTATTTTATCACAATCTAGTAGTTACATTTGGAAATTTAGTTCTAGGACATTTGATTTGAGCGCAATCTTCAAACTTAATTAAAAAAAGTCATTTAAGCCTTTTCACAGTGAGATCTATGCGATATGGCCGAGAAATGTAATTTTGATGTTCACTCCCAAACCGCTGCGCAGAAGTCAACCAAACTTCAACCATTAGTGTATTGTATCACAATCTAGTAGTTACATGTGGAAATTTGGTTCTAGAACATTTGATTTGAGCGCAATCCTCAAACTTAGGTCAAAAAAGCCATTTAAGCCTTTTCACAGTGAGATCTATGCAATATGGCCGAGAAATGTAATTTTGATGTTAACTCCCAAACCGCTGCGCAGAAGTCAACCAAACTTCACCCAATAGTGTATTGTATCACAATCTAGTAGTTACATTTGAAAATTTTGTTCTAGGACATTTTGTTTGAGCGCAATCATCAAACATAATTAAAAAAGTCATTTAAGCCTTTTCACAGTGAGATCTATGCGATATGGCCGAGAAATGTAATTTTGATGTTAACTCCCAAACCGCTGCGCAGAAGTCAACCAAACTTCACCCATTAGTGTATTGTATCACTATCTAGTAGTTACATTTGAAAATTTTGTTCTAGGACATTTTGTTTGAACGCAATCATCAAACTTAATTAAAAAAGTCATTTAAGCCTTTTCACAGTGAGATCTATGCGATATGGCCGAGAAATGTAATTTTGATGTTAACTCCCAAACCGCTGCGCAGAAGTCAACCAAACTTCACCCAATAGTGTATTGTATCACAATCTAGTAGTTACATTTGAAAATTTTGTTCTAGGAAATTTTGTTTGAGCGCAATCATCAAACTTAATTAAAAAAGTCATTTAAGCCTTTTCACAGTGAGATCTATGCGATATGGCCGAGAAATGTAATTTTGATGTTAACTCCCAAACCGCTGCGCAGAAGTCAACCAAACTTCACCCAATAGTGTATTGTATCACATTCTAGTAGTTACATTTGAAAATTTCGTTCTAGGACATTTGGTTTGAGCGCAATCTTTAAACTTAGGTCAAAAGAGCCATTTAAGCCTTTTCACAGTGAGATCTATGCGATATGGCCGAGAAATGTAATTTTGATGTTAACTCCCAAACCGCTGCGCAGAAGTCAACCAAACTTCACCCAATAGTGTATTGTATCACATTCTAGTAGTTACATTTGAAAATTTCGTTCTAGGACATTTGGTTTGAGCGCAATCTTTAAACTTAGGTCAAAAGAGCCATTTAAGCCTTTTCACAGTGAGATCTATGCGATATGGCCGAGAAATGTAATTTTGATGTTAACTCCCAAACCGCTGCGCAGAAGTCAACCAAACTTCACCCAATAGTGTATTGTATCACAATCTAGTAGTTACATTTGAAAATTTTGTTCTAGGAAATTTTGTTTGAGCGCAATCATCAAACTTAATTAAAAAAGTCATTTAAGCCTTTTCACAGTGAGATCTATGCGATATGGCAGAGAAATGTAATTTTGATGTTAACTCCCAAACCGATGCGCAGAAGTCAACCAAACTTCACCCATTAGTGTATTGTATCACATTCTCGTAGTTACATGTGGAAATTTGGTTCTAGGACATTTGATTTGAGCGCAATCCTCAAACTTAGGTCAAAAAAGCCATTTAAGCCTTTTCACAGTGAGATCTATGCGATATGGCCGAGAAATGTAATTTTGATGTTAACTCCCAAACCGCTGCGCAGAACTCAACCAAACTTCACCCAATAGTGTATTGTATCACAATCTAGTAGTTACATTTGAAAATTTTGTTCTAGGACATTTTGTTTGAGCGCAATCATCAAACTTAATTAAAAAAGTCATTTAAGCCTTTTCACAGTGAGATCTATGCGATATGGCCGAGAAATGTAATTTTGATGTTAACTCCCAAACCGCTGCGCAGAAGTCAACCAAACTTCACCCATTAGTGTATTGTATCACAATCTAGTAGTTATATGTGGAAATTTGGTTCTAGGACATTTGATTTGAGCGCAATCCTCAAACTTAGGTCAAAAAAGCCATTTAAGCCTTTTCACAGTGAGATCTATGCGATATGGCCGAGAAATGTAATTTTGATGTTAACTCCCAAACCGCTGCGCAGAAGTCAACCAAACTTCACCCAATAGTGTATTGTATCACATTCTAGTAGTTACATTTGAAAATTTTGTTCTAGGACATTTTGTTTGAACGCAATCATCAAACTTAATTAAAAAAGTCATTTAAGCCTTTTCACAGTGAGATCCATGCGATATGGCCGAGAAATGTAATTTTGATGTTAACTCCCAAACCGCTGCGCAGAAGTCAACCAAACTTCACCCAATAGTGTATTGTATCACAATGTAGTAGTTACATTTGAAAATTTTGTTCTAGGAAATTTTGTTTGAGCGCAATCATCAAACTTAATTAAAAAAGTCATTTAAGCCTTTTCACAGTGAGATCTATGCGATATGGCAGAGAAATGTAATTTTGATGTTAACTCCCAAACCGCTGCGCAGAAGTCAACCAAACTTCACCCATTAGTGTATTGTATCACAATCTCGTAGTTACATGTGGAAATTTGGTTCTAGGACATTTGATTTGAGCGCAATCCTCAAACTTAGGTCAAAAAAGCCATTTAAGCCTTTTCACAGTGAGATCTATGCGATATGGCCGAGAAATGTAATTTTGATGTTAACTCCCAAACCGCTGCGCAGAAGTCAACCAAACTTCACCCATTAGTGTATTGTATCACAATCTAGTAGTTACATGTGGAAATTTGGTTCTAGGACATTTGATTTGAGCGCAATCCTCAAACTTAGGTCAAAAAAGCCATTTAAGCCTTTTCACAGTGAGATCTATGCGATATGGCCGAGAAATGTAATTTTGATGTTAACTCCCAAACCGCTGCGCAGAAGTCAACCAAACTTCACCCAATAGTGTATTGTATCACAGTCTAGTAGTTACATTTGAAAATTTTGTTCTAGGACATTTTGTTTGAACGCAATCATCAAACTTAATTAAAAAAGTCATTTAAGCCTTTTCACAGTGAGATCTATGCGATATGGCCGAGAAATGTAATTTTGATGTTAACTCCCAAACCGCTGCGCAGAAGTCAACCAAACTTCACCCATTAGTGTATTGTATCACAATCTAGTAGTTACATGTGGAAATTTGGTTATAGGACATTTGATTTGAGCGCAATCCTCAAACTTAGGTCAAAAAAGCCATTTAAGCCTTTTCACAGTGAGATCTATGCGATATGGCCGAGAAATGTAATTTTGATGTTAACTCCCAAACCGCTGCGCAGAAGTCAACCAAACTTCACCCAATAGTGTATTTTATCACAATCTAGTAGTTACATTTGGAAATTTAGTTCTAGGACATTTGATTTGAGCGCAATCTTCAAACTTAATTAAAAAATGTCATTTAAGCCTTTTCACAGTGAGATCTATGCGATATGGCCGAGAAATGTAATTTTGATGTTAACTCCCAAACCGCTGCGCAGAAGTCAACCAAACTTCACCCATTAGTGTATTGTATCACAATCTAGTAGTTACATGTGGAAATTTGGTTATTGGACATTTGATTTGAGCGCAATCCTCAAACTTAGGTCAAAAAAGCCATTTAAGCCTTTTCACAGTGAGATCTATGCGATATGGCCGAGAAATGTAATTTTGATGTTAACTCCCAAACCGCTGCGCAGAAGTCAACCAAACTTCACCCAATAGTGTATTGTATCACATTCTAGTAGTTACATTTGAAAATTTCGTTGTAGGACATTTGGTTTGAGCGCAATTATTAAACTTAGGTCAAAAAAGCCATTTAAGCCTTTTCACAGTGAGATCTATGCGATATGGCCGAGAAATGTAATTTTGATGTTAACTCCCAAACCGCTGCGCAGAAGTAAACCAAACTTCACCCATTAGTGTATTGTATCACAATCTAGTAGTTACATGTGGAAATTTGGTTCTAGGACATTTGATTTGAGCGCAATCCTCAAACTTAGGTCAAAAAAGCCATTTAAGCCTTTTCTCAGTGAGATCTATGCGATATGGCCGAGAAATGTAATTTTGATGTTAACTCCCAAACCGCTGCGCAGAAGTCAACCAAACTTCACCCAATAGTGTATTGTATCACAATCTAGTAGTTACATTTGAAAATGTTGTTCTAGGACATTTTGTTTGAACGCAATCATCAAACTTAATTAAAAAAGTCATTTAAGCCTTTTCACAGTGAGATCTATGCGATATGGCCGAGAAATGTAATTTTGATGTTAACTCCCAAACCGCTGCGCAGAAGTCAACCAAACTTCACCCATTAGTGTATTGTATCACAATCTAGTAGTTACATGTGGAAATTTGGTTATAGGACATTTGATTTGAGCGCAATCCTCAAACTTAGGTCAAAAAAGCCATTTAAGCCTTTTCACAGTGAGATCTATGCGATATGGCCGAGAAATGTAATTTTGATGTTAACTCCCAAACCGCTGCGCAGAAGTCAACCAAACTTCACCCATTAGTGTATTGTATCACAATCTAGTAGTTACATGTGGAAATTTGGTTATAGGACATTTGATTTGAGCGCAATCCTCAAACTTAGGTCAAAAAAGTCATTTAAGCCTTTTCACAGTGAGATCTATGCGATATGGCCGAGAAATGTAATTTTGATGTTAACTCCCAAACCGCTGCGCAGAAGTCAACCAAACTTCACCCAATAGTGTATTTTATCACAATCTAGTAGTTACATTTGGAAATTTAGTTCTAGGACATTTGATTTGAGCGCAATCTTCAAACTTAATTAAAAAAAGTCATTTAAGCCTTTTCACAGTGAGATCTATGCGATATGGCCGAGAAATGTAATTTTGATGTTAACTCCCAAACCGCTGCGCAGAAGTCAACCAAACTTCACCCAATAGTGTATTGTATCACATTCTAGTAGTTACATTTGAAAATTTCGTTCTAGGACATTTGGTTTGAGCGCAATCTTTAAACTTAGGTCAAAAGAGCCATTTAAGCCTTTTCACAGTGAGATCTATGCGATATGGCCGAGAAATGTAATTTTGATGTTAACTCCCAAACCGCTGCGCAGAAGTCAACCAAACTTCACCCAATAGTGTATTGTATCACAATCTAGTAGTTACATTTGAAAATTTTGTTCTAGGACATTTTGTTTGAACGCAATCATCAAACTTAATTAAAAAAGTCATTTAAGCCTTTTCACAGTGAGATCTATGCGATATGGCCGAGAAATGTAATTTTGATGTTAACTCCCAAACCGCTGCGCAGAAGTCAACCAAACTTCACCCATTAGTGTATTGTATCACAATCTAGTAGTTACATGTGGAAATTTGGTTATAGGACATTTGATTTGAGCGCAATCCTCAAACTTAGGTCAAAAAAGCCATTTAAGCCTTTTCACAGTGAGATCTATGCGATATGGCCGAGAAATGTAATTTTGATGTTAACTCCCAAACCGCTGCGCAGAAGTCAACCAAACTTCACCCAATAGTGTATTGTATCACATTCTAGTAGTTACATTTGAAAATGTCGTTGTAGGACATTTGGTTTGAGCGCAATTATTAAACTTAGGTCAAAAAAGCCATTTAAGCCTTTTCACAGTGAGATCTATGCGATATGGCCGAGAAATGTAATTTTGATGTTAACTCCCAAACCGCTGCGCAGAAGTCAACCAAACTTCACCCATTAGTGTATTGTATCACAATCTAGTAGTTACATGTGGAAATTTGGTTATAGGACATTTGATTTGAGCGCAATCCTCAAACTTAGGTCAAAAAAGTCATTTAAGCCTTTTCACAGTGAGATCTATGCGATATGGCCGAGAAATGTAATTTTGATGTTAACTCCCAAACCGCTGCGCAGAAGTCAACCAAACTTCACCCAATAGTGTATTTTATCACAATCTAGTAGTTACATTTGGAAATTTAGTTCTAGGACATTTGATTTGAGCGCAATCTTCAAACTTAATTAAAAAAAGTCATTTAAGCCTTTTCACAGTGAGATCTATGCGATATGGCCGAGAAATGTAATTTTGATGTTAACTCCCAAACCGCTGCGCAGAAGTCAACCAAACTTCACCCAATAGTGTATTGTATCACATTCTAGTAGTTACATTTGAAAATTTCGTTCTAGGACATTTGGTTTGAGCGCAATCTTTAAACTTAGGTCAAAAGAGCCATTTAAGCCTTTTCACAGTGAGATCTATGCGATATGGCCGAGAAATGTAATTTTGATGTTAACTCCCAAACCGCTGCGCAGAAGTCAACCAAACTTCACCCAATAGTGTATTGTATCACAATCTAGTAGTTACATTTGAAAATTTTGTTCTAGGACATTTTGTTTGAACGCAATCATCAAACTTAATTAAAAAAGTCATTTAAGCCTTTTCACAGTGAGATCTATGCGATATGGCCGAGAAATGTAATTTTGATGTTAACTCCCAAACCGCTGCGCAGAAGTCAACCAAACTTCACCCATTAGTGTATTGTATCACAATCTAGTAGTTACATGTGGAAATTTGGTTATAGGACATTTGATTTGAGCGCAATCCTCAAACTTAGGTCAAAAAAGCCATTTAAGCCTTTTCACAGTGAGATCTATGCGATATGGCCGAGAAATGTAATTTTGATGTTAACTCCCAAACCGCTGCGCAGAAGTCAACCAAACTTCACCCAATAGTGTATTGTATCACATTCTAGTAGTTACATTTGAAAATTTCGTTGTAGGACATTTGGTTTGAGCGCAATTATTAAACTTAGGTCAAAAAAGCCATTTAAGCCTTTTCACAGTGAGATCTATGCGATATGGCCGAGAAATGTAATTTTGATGTTAACTCCCAAACCGCTGCGCAGAAGTCAACCAAACTTCACCCATTAGTGTATTGTATCACAATCTAGTAGTTACATGTGGAAATTTGGTTATAGGACATTTGATTTGAGCGAAATCCTCAAACTTAGGTCAAAAAAGTCATTTAAGCCTTTTCACAGTGAGATCTATGCGATATGGCCGAGAAATGTAATTTTGATGTTAACTCCCAAACCGCTGCGCAGAAGTCAACCAAACTTCACCCAATAGTGTATTTTATCACAATCTAGTAGTTACATTTGGAAATTTAGTTCTAGGACATTTGATTTGAGCGCAATCTTCAAACTTAATTTAAAAAAGTCATTTAAGCCTTTTCACAGTGAGATCTATGCGATATGGCCGAGAAATGTAATTTTGATGTTCACTCCCAAACCGCTGCGCAGAAGTCAACCAAACTTCAACCATTAGTGTATTGTATCACAATCTAGTAGTTACATGTGGAAATTTGGTTCTAGGACATTTGATTTGAGCGCAATCCTCAAACTTAGGTCAAAAAAGCCATTTAAGCCTTTTCACAGTGAGATCTATGCGATATGGCCGAGAAATGTAATTTTGATGTTAACTCTCAAACCGCTGCGCAGAAGTCAACCAAACTTCACCCAATAGTGTATTGTATCACAATCTAGTAGTTACATTTGAAAATTTTGTTCTAGGACATTTTGTTTGAGCGCAATCATCAAACTTAATTAAAAAAGTCATTTAAGCCTTTTCACAGTGAGATCTATGCGATATGGCCGCGAAATGTAATTTTGATGTTAACTCCCAAACCGCTGTGCAGAAGTCAACCAAACTTCACCCATTAGTGTATTGTATCACAATCTAGTAGTTACATGTGGAAATTTGGTTCTAGGACATTTGATTTGAGCGCAATCCTCAAACTTAGGTCAAAAAAGCCATTTAAGCCTTTTCACAGTGAGATCTATGCGATATGGCCGAGAAATGTAATTTTGATGTTAACTCCCAAACCGCTGCGCAGAAGTCAACCAAACTTCACCCAATAGTGTATTGTATCACATTCTAGTAGTTACATTTGAAAATTTCGTTCTAGGACATTTGGTTTGAGCGCAATCTTTAAACTTAGGTCAAAAGAGCCATTTAAGCCTTTTCACAGTGAGATCTATGCGATATGGCCGAGAAATGTAATTTTGATGTTAACTCCCAAACCGCTGCGCAGAAGTCAACCAAACTTCACCCAATAGTGTATTGTATCACAATCTAGTAGTTATATTTGAAAATTTTTTTTCTAGGACATTTTGTTTGAACGCAATCATCAAACTTAATTAAAAAAGTCATTTAAGCCTTTTCACAGTGAGATCTATGCGATATGGCCGAGAAATGTAATTTTGATGTTAACTCCCAAACCGCTGCGCAGAAGTCAACCAAACTTCACCCAATAGTGTATTGTATCACAATCTAGTAGTTACATTTGAAAATTTTGTTCTAGGAAATTTTGTTTGAGCGCAATCATCAAACTTAATTAAAAAAGTCATTTAAGCCTTTTCACAGTGAGATCTATGCGATATGGCAGAGAAATGTAATTTTGATGTTAACTCCCAAACCGATGCGCAGAAGTCAACCAAACTTCACCCATTAGTGTATTGTATCACATTCTCGTAGTTACATGTGGAAATTTGGTTCTAGGACATTTGATTTGAGCGCAATCCTCAAACTTAGGTCAAAAAAGCCATTTAAGCCTTTTCACAGTGAGATCTATGCGATATGGCCGAGAAATGTAATTTTGATGTTAACTCCCAAACCGCTGCGCAGAAGTCAACCAAACTTCACCCAATAGTGTATTGTATCACAATCTAGTAGTTACATTTGAAAATTTTGTTCTAGGACATTTTGTTTGAGCGCAATCATCAAACTTAATTAAAAAAGTCATTTAAGCCTTTTCACAGTGAGATCTATGCGATATGGCCGAGAAATGTAATTTTGATGTTAACTCCCAAACCGCTGCGCAGAAGTCAACCAAACTTCACCCATTAGTGTATTGTATCACAATCTAGTAGTTACATGTGGAAATTTGGTTCTAGGACATTTGATTTGAGCGCAATCCTCAAACTTAGGTCAAAAAAGCCATTTAAGCCTTTTCACAGTGAGATCTATGCGATATGGCCGAGAAATGTAATTTTGATGTTAACTCCCAAACCGCTGCGCAGAAGTCAACCAAACTTCACCCAATAGTGTATTGTATCACATTCTAGTAGTTACATTTGAAAATTTTGTTCTAGGACATTTTGTTTGAACGCAATCATCAAACTTAATTAAAAAAGTCATTTAAGCCTTTTCACAGTGAGATCTATGCGATATGGCCGAGAAATGTAATTTTGATGTTAACTCCCAAACCGCTGCGCAGAAGTCAACCAAACTTCACCCAATAGTGTATTGTATCACAATCTAGTAGTTACATTTGAAAATTTTGTTCTAGGAAATTTTGTTTGAGCGCAATCATCAAACTTAATTAAAAAAGTCATTTAAGCCTTTTCACAGTGAGATCTATGCGATATGGCAGAGAAATGTAATTTTGATGTTAACTCCCAAACCGCTGCGCAGAAGTCAACCAAACTTCACCCATTAGTGTATTGTATCACAATCTCGTAGTTACATGTGGAAATTTGGTTCTAGGACATTTGATTTGAGCGCAATCCTCAAACTTAGGTCAAAAAAGCCATTTAAGCCTTTTCACAGTGAGATCTATGCGATATGGCCGAGAAATGTAATTTTGATGTTAACTCCCAAACCGCTGCGCAGAAGTCAACCAAACTTCACCCATTAGTGTATTGTATCACAATCTAGTAGTTACATGTGGAAATTTGGTTCTAGGACATTTGATTTGAGCGCAATCCTCAAACTTAGGTCAAAAAAGCCATTTAAGCCTTTTCACAGTGAGATCTATGCGATATGGCCGAGAAATGTAATTTTGATGTTAACTCCCAAACCGCTGCGCAGAAGTCAACCAAACTTCACCCAATAGTGTATTGTATCACAGTCTAGTAGTTACATTTGAAAATTTTGTTCTAGGACATTTTGTTTGAACGCAATCATCAAACTTAATTAAAAAAGTCATTTAAGCCTTTTCACAGTGAGATCTATGCGATATGGCCGAGAAATGTAATTTTGATGTTAACTCCCAAACCGCTGCGCAGAAGTCAACCAAACTTCACCCATTAGTGTATTGTATCACAATCTAGTAGTTACATGTGGAAATTTGGTTATAGGACATTTGATTTGAGCGCAATCCTCAAACTTAGGTCAAAAAAGCCATTTAAGCCTTTTCACAGTGAGATCTATGCGATATGGCCGAGAAATGTAATTTTGATGTTAACTCCCAAACCGCTGCGCAGAAGTCAACCAAACTTCACCCAATAGTGTATTTTATCACAATCTAGTAGTTACATTTGGAAATTTAGTTCTAGGACATTTGATTTGAGCGCAATCTTCAAACTTAATTAAAAAATGTCATTTAAGCCTTTTCACAGTGAGATCTATGCGATATGGCCGAGAAATGTAATTTTGATGTTAACTCCCAAACCGCTGCGCAGAAGTCAACCAAACTTCACCCATTAGTGTATTGTATCACAATCTAGTAGTTACATGTGGAAATTTGGTTATTGGACATTTGATTTGAGCGCAATCCTCAAACTTAGGTCAAAAAAGCCATTTAAGCCTTTTCACAGTGAGATCTATGCGATATGGCCGAGAAATGTAATTTTGATGTTAACTCCCAAACCGCTGCGCAGAAGTCAACCAAACTTCACCCAATAGTGTATTGTATCACATTCTAGTAGTTACATTTGAAAATGTCATTGTAGGACATTTGGTTTGAGCGCAATTATTAAACTTAGGTCAAAAAAGCCATTTAAGCCTTTTCACAGTGAGATCTATGCGATATGGCCGAGAAATGTAATTTTGATGTTAACTCCCAAACCGCTGCGCAGAAGTAAACCAAACTTCACCCATTAGTGTATTGTATCACAATCTAGTAGTTACATGTGGAAATTTGGTTCTAGGACATTTGATTTGAGCGCAATCCTCAAACTTAGGTCAAAAAAGCCATTTAAGCCTTTTCTCAGTGAGATCTATGCGATATGGCCGAGAAATGTAATTTTGATGTTAACTCCCAAACCGCTGCGCAGAAGTCAACCAAACTTCACCCAATAGTGTATTGTATCACAATCTAGTAGTTACATTTGAAAATTTTGTTCTAGGACATTTTGTTTGAACGCAATCATCAAACTTAATTAAAAAAGTCATTTAAGCCTTTTCACAGTGAGATCTATGCGATATGGCCGAGAAATGTAATTTTGATGTTAACTCCCAAACCGCTGCGCAGAAGTCAACCAAACTTCACCCATTAGTGTATTGTATCACAATCTAGTAGTTACATGTGGAAATTTGGTTATAGGACATTTGATTTGAGCGCAATCCTCAAACTTAGGTCAAAAAAGCCATTTAAGCCTTTTCACAGTGAGATCTATGCGATATGGCCGAGAAATGTAATTTTGATGTTAACTCCCAAACCGCTGCGCAGAAGTCAACCAAACTTCACCCATTAGTGTATTGTATCACAATCTAGTAGTTACATGTGGAAATTTGGTTATAGGACATTTGATTTGAGCGCAATCCTCAAACTTAGGTCAAAAAAGTCATTTAAGCCTTTTCACAGTGAGATCTATGCGATATGGCCGAGAAATGTAATTTTGATGTTAACTCCCAAACCGCTGCGCAGAAGTCAACCAAACTTCACCCAATAGTGTATTTTATCACAATCTAGTAGTTACATTTGGAAATTTAGTTCTAGGACATTTGATTTGAGCGCAATCTTCAAACTTAATTAAAAAAAGTCATTTAAGCCTTTTCACAGTGAGATCTATGCGATATGGCCGAGAAATGTAATTTTGATGTTAACTCCCAAACCGCTGCGCAGAAGTCAACCAAACTTCACCCAATAGTGTATTGTATCACATTCTAGTAGTTACATTTGAAAATTTCGTTCTAGGACATTTGGTTTGAGCGCAATCTTTAAACTTAGGTCAAAAGAGCCATTTAAGCCTTTTCACAGTGAGATCTATGCGATATGGCCGAGAAATGTAATTTTGATGTTAACTCCCAAACCGCTGCGCAGAAGTCAACCAAACTTCACCCAATAGTGTATTGTATCACAATCTAGTAGTTACATTTGAAAATTTTGTTCTAGGACATTTTGTTTGAACGCAATCATCAAACTTAATTAAAAAAGTCATTTAAGCCTTTTCACAGTGAGATCTATGCGATATGGCCGAGAAATGTAATTTTGATGTTAACTCCCAAACCGCTGCGCAGAAGTCAACCAAACTTCACCCATTAGTGTATTGTATCACAATCTAGTAGTTACATGTGGAAATTTGGTTATAGGACATTTGATTTGAGCGCAATCCTCAAACTTAGGTCAAAAAAGCCATTTAAGCCTTTTCACAGTGAGATCTATGCGATATGGCCGAGAAATGTAATTTTGATGTTAACTCCCAAACCGCTGCGCAGAAGTCAACCAAACTTCACCCATTAGTGTATTGTATCACAATCTAGTAGTTACATGTGGAAATTTGGTTATAGGACATTTGATTTGAGCGCAATCCTCAAACTTAGGTCAAAAAAGCCATTTAAGCCTTTTCACAGTGAGATCTATGCGATATGGCCGAGAAATGTAATTTTGATGTTAACTCCCAAACCGCTGCGCAGAAGTCAACCAAACTTCACCCAATAGTGTATTGTATCACATTCTAGTAGTTACATTTGAAAATTTCGTTTTAGGACATTTGGTTTGAGCGCAATTATTAAACTTAGGTCAAAAAAGCCATTTAAGCCTTTTCACAGTGAGATCTATGCGATATGGCCGAGAAATGTAATTTTGATGTTAACTCCCAAACCGCTGCGCAGAAGTCAACCAAACTTCACCCATTAGTGTATTGTATCACAATCTAGTAGTTACATGTGGAAATTTGGTTATAGGACATTTGATTTGAGCGCAATCCTCAAACTTAGGTCAAAAAAGTCATTTAAGCCTTTTCACAGTGAGATCTATGCAATATGGCCGAGAAATGTAATTTTGATGTTAACTCCCAAACCGCTGCGCAGAAGTCAACCAAACTTCACCCAATAGTGTATTTTATCACAATCTAGTAGTTACATTTGGAAATTTAGTTCTAGGACATTTGATTTGAGCGCAATCTTCAAACTTAATTAAAAAAAGTAATTTAAGCCTTTTCACAGTGAGATCTATGCGATATGGCCGAGAAATGTAATTTTGATGTTCACTCCCAAACCGCTGCGCAGAAGTCAACCAAACTTCAACCATTAGTGTATTGTATCACAATCTAGTAGTTACATGTGGAAATTTGGTTCTAGGACATTTGATTTGAGGGCAATCCTCAAACTTAGGTCAAAAAAGCCATTTAAGCCTTTTCACAGTGAGATCTATGCGATATGGCCGAGAAATGTAATTTTGATGTTAACTCCCAAACCGCTGCGCAGAAGTCAACCAAACTTCACCCAATAGTGTATTGTATCACAATCTAGTAGTTACATTTGAAAATTTTGTTCTAGGACATTTTGTTTGATCGCAATCATCAAACTTAATTAAAAAAGTCATTTAAGCCTTTTCACAGTGAGATCTATGCGATATGGCCGAGAAATGTAATTTTGATGTTAACTCCCAAACCGCTGCGCAGAAGTCAACCAAACTTCACCCATTAGTGTATTGTATCACAATCTAGTAGTTACATGTGGAAATTTGGTTCTAGGACATTTGATTTGAGCGCAATCCTCAAACTTAGGTCAAAAAAGCCATTTAAGCCTTTTCACAGTGAGATCTATGCGATATGGCCGAGAAATGTAATTTTGATGTTAACTCCCAAACCGCTGCGCAGAAGTCAACCAAACTTCACCCAATAGTGTATTGTATCATATTCTAGTAGTTACATTTGAAAATTTCGTTCTAGGACATTTGGTTTGAGCGCAATCTTTAAACTTAGGTCAAAAGAGCCATTTAAGCCTTTTCACAGTGAGATCTATGCGATATGGCCGAGAAATGTAATTTTGATGTTAACTCCCAAACCGCTGCGCAGAAGTCAACCAAACTTCACCCAATAGTGTATTGTATCACAATCTAGTAGTTACATTTGAAAATTTTGTTCTAGGACATTTTGTTTGAACGCAATCATCAAACTTAATTAAAAAAGTCATTTAAGCCTTTTCACAGTGAGATCTATGCGATATGGCCGAGAAATGTAATTTTGATGTTAACTCCCAAACCGCTGCGCAGAAGTCAACCAAACTTCACCCAATAGTGTATTGTATCACAATCTAGTAGTTACATTTGAAAATTTTGTTCTAGGAAATTTTGTTTGAGCGCAATCATCAAACTTAATTAAAAAAGTCATTTAAGCCTTTTCACAGTGAGATCTATGCGATATGGCAGAGAAATGTAATTTTGATGTTAACTCCCAAACCGCTGCGCAGAAGTCAACCAAACTTCACCCATTAGTATATTGTATCACAATCTCGTAGTTACATGTGGAAATTTGGTTCTAGGACATTTGATTTGAGCGCAATCCTCAAACTTAGGTCAAAAAAGCCATTTAAGCCTTTTCACAGTGAGATCTATGCGATATGGCCGAGAAATGTAATTTTGATGTTAACTCCCAAACCGCTGCGCAGAAGTCAACCAAACTTCACCCAATAGTGTATTGTATCACATTCTAGTAGTTACATTTGAAAATTTTGTTCTAGGACATTTTGTTTGAACGCAATCATCAAACTTAATTAAAAAAGTCATTTAAGCCTTTTCACAGTGAGATCTATGCGATATGGCCGAGAAATGTAATTTTGATGTTAACTCCCAAACCGCTGCGCAGAAGTCAACCAAACTTCACCCAATAGTGTATTGTATCACAATCTAGTAGTTACATTTGAAAATTTTGTTCTAGGAAATTTTGTTTGAGCGCAATCATCAAACTTAATTAAAAAAGTCATTTAAGCCTTTTCACAGTGAGATCTATGCGATATGGCAGAGAAATGTAATTTTGATGTTAACTCCCAAACCGCTGCGCAGAAGTCAACCAAACTTCACCCATTAGTGTATTGTATCACAATCTCGTAGTTACATGTGGAAATTTGGTTCTAGGACATTTGATTTGAGCGCAATCCTCAAACTTAGGTCAAAAAAGCCATTTAAGCCTTTTCACAGTGAGATCTATGCGATATGGCCGAGAAATGTAATTTTGATGTTAACTCCCAAACCGCTGCGCAGAAGTCAACCAAACTTCACCCATTAGTGTATTGTATCACAATCTAGTAGTTACATGTGGAAATTTGGTTATAGGACATTTGATTTGAGCGCAATCCTCAAACTTAGGTCAAAAAAGCCATTTAAGCCTTTTCACAGTGAGATCTATGCGATATGGCCGAGAAATGTAATTTTGATGTTAACTCCCAAACCGCTGCGCAGAAGTCAACCAAACTTCACCCAATAGTGTATTGTATCACAGTCTAGTAGTTACATTTGAAAATTTTGTTCTAGGACATTTTGTTTGAACGCAATCATCAAACTTAATTAAAAAAGTCATTTAAGCCTTTTCACAGTGAGATCTATGCGATATGGCCGAGAAATGTAATTTTGATGTTAACTCCCAAACCGCTGCGCAGAAGTCAACCAAACTTCACCCATTAGTGTATTGTATCACAATCTAGTAGTTACATGTGGAAATTTGGTTATAGGACATTTGATTTGAGCGCAATCCTCAAACTTAGGTCAAAAAAGCCATTTAAGCCTTTTCACAGTGAGATCTATGCGATATGGCCGAGAAATGTAATTTTGATGTTAACTCCCAAACCGCTGCGCAGAAGTCAACCAAACTTCACCCAATAGTGTATTTTATCACAATCTAGTAGTTACATTTGGAAATTTAGTTCTAGGACATTTGATTTGAGCGCAATCTTCAAACTTAATTAAAAAATGTCATTTAAGCCTTTTCACAGTGAGATCTATGCGATATGGCCGAGAAATGTAATTTTAATGTTAACTCCCAAACCGCTGCGCAGAAGTCAACCAAACTTCACCCATTAGTGTATTGTATCACAATCTAGTAGTTACATGTGGAAATTTGGTTATTGGACATTTGATTTGAGCGCAATCCTCAAACTTAGGTCAAAAAAGCCATTTAAGCCTTTTCACAGTGAGATCTATGCGATATGGCCGAGAAATGTAATTTTGATGTTAACTCCCAAACCGCTGCGCAGAAGTCAACCAAACTTCACCCAATAGTGTATTGTATCACATTCTAGTAGTTACATTTGAAAATTTCGTTGTAGGACATTTGGTTTGAGCGCAATTATTAAACTTAGGTCAAAAAAGCCATTTAAGCCTTTTCACAGTGAGATCTATGCGATATGGCCGAGAAATGTAATTTTGATGTTAACTCCCAAACCGCTGCGCAGAAGTAAACCAAACTTCACCCATTAGTGTATTGTATCACAATCTAGTAGTTACATGTGGAAATTTGGTTCTAGGACATTTGATTTGAGCGCAATCCTCAAACTTAGGTCAAAAAAGCCATTTAAGCCTTTTCTCAGTGAGATCTATGCGATATGGCCGAGAAATGTAATTTTGATGTTAACTCCCAAACCGCTGCGAAGAAGTCAACCAAACTTCACCCAATAGTGTATTGTATCACAATCTAGTAGTTACATTTGAAAATTTTGTTCTAGGACATTTTGTTTGAACGCAATCATCAAACTTAATTAAAAAAGTCATTTAAGCCTTTTCACAGTGAGATCTATGCGATATGGCCGAGAAATGTAATTTTGATGTTAACTCCCAAACCGCTGCGCAGAAGTCAACCAAACTTCACCCATTAGTGTATTGTATCACAATCTAGTAGTTACATGTGGAAATTTGGTTATAGGACATTTGATTTGAGCGCAATCCTCAAACTTAGGTCAAAAAAGCCATTTAAGCCTTTTCACAGTGAGATCTATGCGATATGGCCGAGAAATGTAATTTTGATGTTAACTCCCAAACCGCTGCGCAGAAGTCAACCAAACTTCACCCATTAGTGTATTGTATCACAATCTAGTAGTTACATGTGGAAATTTGGTTATAGGACATTTGATTTGAGCGCAATCCTCAAACTTAGGTCAAAAAAGTCATTTAAGCCTTTTCACAGTGAGATCTATGCGATATGGCCGAGAAATGTAATTTTGATGTTAACTCCCAAACCGCTGCGCAGAAGTCAACCAAACTTCACCCAATAGTGTATTTTATCACAATCTAGTAGTTACATTTGGAAATTTAGTTCTAGGACATTTGATTTGAGCGCAATCTTCAAACTTAATTAAAAAAAGTCATTTAAGCCTTTTCACAGTGAGATCTATGCGATATGGCCGAGAAATGTAATTTTGATGTTAACTCCCAAACCGCTGCGCAGAAGTCAACCAAACTTCACCCAATAGTGTATTGTATCACATTCTAGTAGTTACATTTGAAAATTTCGTTCTAGGACATTTGGTTTGAGCGCAATCTTTAAACTTAGGTCAAAAGAGCCATTTAAGCCTTTTCACAGTGAGATCTATGCGATATGGCCGAGAAATGTAATTTTGATGTTAACTCCCAAACCGCTGCGCAGAAGTCAACCAAACTTCACCCAATAGTGTATTGTATCACAATCTAGTAGTTACATTTGAAAATTTTGTTCTAGGACATTTTGTTTGAACGCAATCATCAAACTTAATTAAAAAAGTCATTTAAGCCTTTTCACAGTGAGATCTATGCGATATGGCCGAGAAATGTAATTTTGATGTTAACTCCCAAACCGCTGCGCAGAAGTCAACCAAACTTCACCCATTAGTGTATTGTATCACAATCTAGTAGTTACATGTGGAAATTTGGTTCTAGGACATTTGATTTGAGCGCAATCCTCAAACTTAGGTCAAAAAAGCCATTTAAGCCTTTTCTCAGTGAGATCTATGCGATATGGCCGAGAAATGTAATTTTGATGTTAACTCCCAAACCGCTGCGCAGAAGTCAACCAAACTTCACCCAATAGTGTATTGTATCACAATCTAGTAGTTACATTTGAAAATTTTGTTCTAGGACATTTTGTTTGAACGCAATCATCAAACTTAATTAAAAAAGTCATTTAAGCCTTTTCACAGTGAGATCTATGCGATATGGCCGAGAAATGTAATTTTGATGTTAACTCCCAAACCGCTGCGCAGAAGTCAACCAAACTTCACCCATTAGTGTATTGTATCACAATCTAGTAGTTACATGTGGAAATTTGGTTATAGGACATTTGATTTGAGCGCAATCCTCAAACTTAGGTCAAAAAAGCCATTTAAGCCTTTTCACAGTGAGATCTATGCGATATGGCCGAGAAATGTAATTTTGATGTTAACTCCCAAACCGCTGCGCAGAAGTCAACCAAACTTCACCCATTAGTGTATTGTATCACAATCTAGTAGTTACATGTGGAAATTTGGTTATAGGACATTTGATTTGAGCGCAATCCTCAAACTTAGGTCAAAAAAGTCATTTAAGCCTTTTCACAGTGAGATCTATGCGATATGGCCGAGAAATGTAATTTTGATGTTAACTCCCAAACCGCTGCGCAGAAGTCAACCAAACTTCACCCAATAGTGTATTTTATCACAATCTAGTAGTTACATTTGGAAATTTAGTTCTAGGACATTTGATTTGAGCGCAATCTTCAAACTTAATTTAAAAAAGTCATTTAAGCCTTTTCACAGTGAGATCTATGCGATATGGCCGAGAAATGTAATTTTGATGTTAACTCCCAAACCGCTGCGCAGAAGTCAACCAAACTTCACCCAATAGTGTATTGTATCACATTCTAGTAGTTACATTTGAAAATTTCGTTCTAGGACATTTGGTTTGAGCGCAATCTTTAAACTTAGGTCAAAAGAGCCATTTAAGCCTTTTCACAGTGAGATCTATGCGATATGGCCGAGAAATGTAATTTTGATGTTAACTCCCAAACCGCTGCGCAGAAGTCAACCAAACTTCACCCAATAGTGTATTGTATCACAATCTAGTAGTTACATTTGAAAATTTTGTTCTAGGACATTTTGTTTGAACGCAATCATGAAACTTAATTAAAAAAGTCATTTAAGCCTTTTCACAGTGAGATCTATGCGATATGGCCGAGAAATGTAATTTTGATGTTAACTCCCAAACCGCTGCGCAGAAGTCAACCAAACTTCACCCATTAGTGTATTGTATCACAATCTAGTAGTTACATGTGGAAATTTGGTTATAGGACATTTGATTTGAGCGCAATCCTCAAACTTAGGTCAAAAAAGCCATTTAAGCCTTTTCACAGTGAGATCTATGCGATATGGCCGAGAAATGTAATTTTGATGTTAACTCCCAAACCGCTGCGCAGAAGTCAACCAAACTTCACCCATTAGTGTATTGTATCACAATCTAGTAGTTACATGTGGAAATTTGGTTATAGGACATTTGATTTGAGCGCAATCCTCAAACTTAGGTCAAAAAAGCCATTTAAGCCTTTTCACAGTGAGATCTATGCGATATGGCCGAGAAATGTAATTTTGATGTTAACTCCCAAACCGCTGCGCAGAAGTCAACCAAACTTCACCCAATAGTGTATTGTATCACATTCTAGTATTTACATTTGAAAATTTCGTTGTAGGACATTTGGTTTGAGCGCAATTATTAAACTTAGGTCAAAAAAGCCATTTAAGCCTTTTCACAGTGAGATCTATGCGATATGGCCGAGAAATGTAATTTTGATGTTAACTCCCAAACCGCTGCGCAGAAGTCAACCAAACTTCACCCATTAGTGTATTGTATCACAATCTAGTAGTTACATGTGGAAATTTGGTTATAGGACATTTGATTTGAGCGCAATCCTCAAACTTAGGTCAAAAAAGTCATTTAAGCCTTTTCACAGTGAGATCTATGCGATATGGCCGAGAAATGTAATTTTGATGTTAACTCCCAAACCGCTGCGCAGAAGTCAACCAAACTTCACCCAATAGTGTATTTTATCACAATCTAGTAGTTACATTTGGAAATTTAGTTCTAGGACATTTGATTTGAGCGCAATCTTCAAACTTAATTAAAAAAAGTCATTTAAGCCTTTTCACAGTGAGATCTATGCGATATGGCCGAGAAATGTAATTTTGATGTTAACTCCCAAACCGCTGCGCAGAAGTCAACCAAACTTCACCCATTAGTGTATTGTATCACAATCTAGTAGTTACATGTGGAAATTTGGTTCTAGGACATTTGATTTGAGCGCAATCCTCAAACTTAGGTCAAAAAAGCCATTTAAGCCTTTTCACAGTGAGATCTATGCGATATGGCCGAGAAATGTAATTTTGATGTTAACTCCCAAACCGCTGCGCAGAAGTCAACCAAACTTCACCCAATAGTGTATTGTATCATATTCTAGTAGTTACATTTGAAAATTTCGTTCTAGGACATTTGGTTTGAGCGCAATCTTTAAACTTAGGTCAAAAGAGCCATTTAAGCCTTTTCACAGTGAGATCTATGCGATATGGCCGAGAAATGTAATTTTGATGTTAACTCCCAAACCGCTGCGCAGAAGTCAACCAAACTTCACCCAATAGTGTATTGTATCACAATCTAGTAGTTACATTTGAAAATTTTGTTCTAGGACATTTTGTTTGAACGCAATCATCAAACTTAATTAAAAAAGTCATTTAAGCCTTTTCACAGTGAGATCTATGCGATATGGCCGAGAAATGTAATTTTGATGTTAACTCCCAAACCGCTGCGCAGAAGTCAACCAAACTTCACCCAATAGTGTATTGTATCACAATCTAGTAGTTACATTTGAAAATTTTGTTCTAGGAAATTTTGTTTGAGCGCAATCATCAAACTTAATTAAAAAAGTCATTTAAGCCTTTTCACAGTGAGATCTATGCGATATGGCAGAGAAATGTAATTTTGATGTTAACTCCCAAACCGCTGCGCAGAAGTCAACCAAACTTCACCCATTAGTGTATTGTATCACAATCTCGTAGTTACATGTGGAAATTTGGTTCTAGGACATTTGATTTGAGCGCAATCCTCAAACTTAGGTCAAAAAAGCCAATTAAGCCTTTTCACAGTGAGATCTATGCGATATGGCCGAGAAATGTAATTTTGATGTTAACTCCCAAACCGCTGCGCAGAAGTCAACCAAACTTCACCCATTAGTGTATTGTATCACAATCTAGTAGTTACATGTGGAAATTTGGTTCTAGAACATTTGATTTGAGCGCAATCCTCAAACTTAGGTCAAAAAAGCCATTTAAGCCTTTTCACAGTGAGATCTATGCGATATGGCCGAGAAATGTAATTTTGATGTTAACTCCCAAACCGCTGCGCAGAAGTCAACCAAACTTCACCCAATAGTGTATTGTATCACAGTCTAGTAGTTACATTTGAAAATTTTGTTCTAGGACATTTTGTTTGAACGCAATCATCAAACTTAATTAAAAAAGTCATTTAAGCCTTTTCACAGTGAGATCTATGCGATATGGCCGAGAAATGTAATTTTGATGTTAACTCCCAAACCGCTGCGCAGAAGTCAACCAAACTTCACCCATTAGTGTATTGTATCACAATCTAGTAGTTACATGTGGAAATTTGGTTATAGGACATTTGATTTGAGCGCAATCCTCAAACTTAATTAAAAAATGTCATTTAAGCCTTTTCACAGTGAGATCTATGCGATATGGCCGAGAAATGTAATTTTGATGTTAACTCCCAAACCGCTGCGCAGAAGTCAACCAAACTTCAACCAATAGTGTATTGTATCACAATCTAGTAGTTACATTTGAAAATTTTGTTCTAGGAAATTTTGTTTGAGCGCAATCATCAAACTTAATTAAAAAAGTCATTTAAGCCTTTTCACAGTGAGATCTATGCGATATGGCCGAGAAATGTAATTTTGATGTTAACTCCCAAACCGCTGCGCAGAAGTCAACCAAACTTCACCCATTAGTGTATTGTATCACAATCTAGTAGTTACATGTGGAAATTTGGTTATAGGACATTTGATTTGAGCGCAATCCTCAAACTTAGGTCAAAAAAGCCATTTAAGCCTTTTCACAGTGAGATCTATGCGATATGGCCGAGAAATGTAATTTTGATGTTAACTCCCAAACCGCTGCGCAGAAGTCAACCAAACTTCACCCATTAGTGTATTGTATCACAATCTAGTAGTTACATGTGGAAATTTGGTTATAGGACATTTGATTTGAGCGCAATCCTCAAACTTAGGTCAAAAAAGCCATTTAAGCCTTTTCACAGTGAGATCTATGCGATATGGCCGAGAAATGTAATTTTGATGTTAACTCCCAAACCGCTGCGCAGAAGTCAACCAAACTTCACCCAATAGTGTATTGTATCACATTCTAGTAGTTACATTTGAAAATTTCGTTGTAGGACATTTGGTTTGAGCGCAATTATTAAACTTAGGTCAAAAAAGCCATTTAAGCCTTTTCACAGTGAGATCTATGCGATATGGCCGAGAAATGTAATTTTGATGTTAACTCCCAAACCGCTGCGCAGAAGTCAACCAAACTTCACCCATTAGTGTATTGTATCACAATCTAGTAGTTACATGTGGAAATTTGGTTATAGGACATTTGATTTGAGCGCAATCCTCAAACTTAGGTCAAAAAAGTCATTTAAGCCTTTTCACAGTGAGATCTATGCGATATGGCCGAGAAATGTAATTTTGATGTTAACTCCCAAACCGCTGCGCAGAAGTCAACCAAACTTCACCCAATAGTGTATTTTATCACAATCTAGTAGTTACATTTGGAAATTTAGTTCTAGGACATTTGATTTGAGCGCAATCTTCAAACTTAATTAAAAAAAGTCATTTAAGCCTTTTCACAGTGAGATCTATGCGATATGGCCGAGAAATGTAATTTTGATGTTAACTCCCAAACCGCTGCGCAGAAGTCAACCAAACTTCACCCATTAGTGTATTGTATCACAATCTAGTAGTTACATGTGGAAATTTGGTTCTAGGACATTTGATTTTAGCGCAATCCTCAAACTTAGGTCAAAAAAGCCATTTAAGCCTTTTCACAGTGAGATCTATGCGATATGGCCGAGAAATGTAATTTTGATGTTAACTCCCAAACCGCTGCGCAGAAGTCAACCAAACTTCACCCAATAGTGTATTGTATCATATTCTAGTAGTTACATTTGAAAATTTCGTTCTAGGACATTTGGTTTGAGCGCAATCTTTAAACTTAGGTCAAAAGAGCCATTTAAGCCTTTTCACAGTGAGATCTATGCGATATGGCCGAGAAATGTAATTTTGATGTTAACTCCCAAACCGCTGCGCAGAAGTCAACCAAACTTCACCCAATAGTGTATTGTATCACAATCTAGTAGTTACATTTGAAAATTTTGTTCTAGGACATTTTGTTTGAACGCAATCATCAAACTTAATTAAAAAAGTCATTTAAGCCTTTTCACAGTGAGATCTATGCGATATGGCCGAGAAATGTAATTTTGATGTTAACTCCCAAACCGCTGCGCAGAAGTCAACCAAACTTCACCCAATAGTGTATTGTATCACAATCTAGTAGTTACATTTGAAAATTTTGTTCTAGGAAATTTTGTTTGAGCGCAATCATCAAACTTAATTAAAAAAGTCATTTAAGCCTTTTCACAGTGAGATCTATGCGATATGGCAGAGAAATGTAATTTTGATGTTAACTCCCAAACCGCTGCGCAGAAGTCAACCAAACTTCACCCATTAGTGTATTGTATCACAATCTCGTAGTTACATGTGGAAATTTGGTTCTAGGACATTTGATTTGAGCGCAATCCTCAAACTTAGGTCAAAAAAGCCATTTAAGCCTTTTCACAGTGAGATCTATGCGATATGGCCGAGAAATGTAATTTTGATGTTAACTCCCAAACCGCTGCGCAGAAGTCAACCAAACTTCACCCATTAGTGTATTGTATCACAATCTAGTAGTTACATGTGGAAATTTGGTTCTAGAACATTTGATTTGAGCGCAATCCTCAAACTTAGGTCAAAAAAGCCATTTAAGCCTTTTCACAGTGAGATCTATGCGATATGGCCGAGAAATGTAATTTTGATGTTAACTCCCAAACCGCTGCGCAGAAGTCAACCAAACTTCACCCAATAGTGTATTGTATCACAGTCTAGTAGTTACATTTGAAAATTTTGTTCTAGGACATTTTGTTTGAACGCAATCATCAAACTTAATTAAAAAAGTCATTTAAGCCTTTTCACAGTGAGATCTATGCGATATGGCCGAGAAATGTAATTTTGATGTTAACTCCCAAACCGCTGCGCAGAAGTCAACCAAACTTCACCCATTAGTGTATTGTATCACAATCTAGTAGTTACATGTGGAAATTTGGTTATAGGACATTTGATTTGAGCGCAATCCTCAAACTTAATTAAAAAATGTCATTTAAGCCTTTTCACAGTGAGATCTATGCGATATGGCCGAGAAATGTAATTTTGATGTTAACTCCCAAACCGCTGCGCAGAAGTCAACCAAACTTCACCCATTAGTGTATTGTATCACAATCTAGTAGTTACATGTGGAAATTTGGTTATTGGACATTTGATTTGAGCGCAATCCTCAAATTTAGGTCAAAAAAGCCATTTAAGCCTTTTCACAGTGAGATCTATGCGATATGGCCGAGAAATGTAATTTTGATGTTAACTCCCAAACCGCTGCGCAGAAGTCAACCAAACTTCACCCAATAGTGTATTGTATCACATTCTAGTAGTTACATTTGAAAATTTCGTTGTAGGACATTTGGTTTGAGCGCAATTATTAAACTTAGGTCAAAAAAGCCATTTAAGCCTTTTCACAGTGAGATCTATGCGATATGGCCGAGAAATGTAATTTTGATGTTAACTCCCAAACCGCTGCGCAGAAGTAAACCAAACTTCACCCATTAGTGTATTGTATCACAATCTAGTAGTTACATGTGGAAATTTGGTTCTAGGACATTTGATTTGAGCGCAATCCTCAAACTTAGGTCAAAAAAGCCATTTAAGCCTTTTCTCAGTGAGATGTATGCGATATGGCCGAGAAATGTAATTTTGATGTTAACTCCCAAACCGCTGCGCAGAAGTCAACCAAACTTCACCCAATAGTGTATTGTATCACAATCTAGTAGTTACATTTGAAAATTTTGTTCTAGGACATTTTGTTTGAACGCAATCATCAAACTTAATTAAAAAAGTCATTTAAGCCTTTTCACAGTGAGATCTATGCGATATGGCCGAGAAATGTAATTTTGATGTTAACTCCCAAACCGCTGCGCAGAAGTCAACCAAACTTCACCCATTAGTGTATTGTATCACAATCTAGTAGTTACATGTGGAAATTTGGTTATAGGACATTTGATTTGAGCGCAATCCTCAAACTTAGGTCAAAAAAGTCATTTAAGCCTTTTCACAGTGAGATCTATGCGATATGGCCGAGAAATGTAATTTTGATGTTAACTCCCAAACCGCTGCGCAGAAGTCAACCAAACTTCACCCAATAGTGTATTTTATCACAATCTAGTAGTTACATTTGGAAATTTAGTTCTAGGACATTTGATTTGAGCGCAATCTTCAAACTTAATTAAAAAAAGTCATTTAAGCCTTTTCACAGTGAGATCTATGCGATATGGCCGAGAAATGTAATTTTGATGTTAACTCCCAAACCGCTGCGCAGAAGTCAACCAAACTTCACCCAATAGTGTATTGTATCACATTCTAGTAGTTACATTTGAAAATTTCGTTCTAGGACATTTGGTTTGAGCGCAATCTTTAAACTTAGGTCAAAAGAGCCATTTAAGCCTTTTCACAGTGAGATCTATGCGATATGGCCGAGAAATGTAATTTTGATGTTAACTCCCAAAACGCTGCGCAGAAGTCAACCAAACTTCACCCAATAGTGTATTGTATCACAATCTAGTAGTTACATTTGAAAATTTTGTTCTAGGACATTTTGTTTGAACGCAATCATCAAACTTAATTAAAAAAGTCATTTAAGCCTTTTCACAGTGAGATCTATGCGATATGGCCGAGAAATGTAATTTTGATGTTAACTCCCAAACCGCTGCGCAGAAGTCAACCAAACTTCACCCATTAGTGTATTGTATCACAATCTAGTAGTTACATGTGGAAATTTGGTTATAGGACATTTGATTTGAGCGCAATCCTCAAACTTAGGTCAAAAAAGCCATTTAAGCCTTTTCACAGTGAGATCTATGCGATATGGCCGAGAAATGTAATTTTGATGTTAACTCCCAAACCGCTGCGCAGAAGTCAACCAAACTTCACCCATTAGTGTATTGTATCACAATCTAGTAGTTACATGTGGAAATTTGGTTATAGGACATTTGATTTGAGCGCAATCCTCAAACTTAGGTCAAAAAAGCCATTTAAGCCTTTTCACAGTGAGATCTATGCGATATGGCCGAGAAATGTAATTTTGATGTTAACTCCCAAACCGCTGCGCAGAAGTCAACCAAACTTCACCCAATAGTGTATTTTATCACAATCTAGTAGTTACATTTGGAAATTTAGTTCTAGGACATTTGATTTGAGCGCAATCTTCAAACTTAATTAAAAAATGTCATTTAAGCCTTTTCACAGTGAGATCTATGCGATATGGCCGAGAAATGTAATTTTGATGTTAACTCCCAAACCGCTGCGCAGAAGTCAACCAAACTTCACCCATCAGTGTATTGTATCACAATCTAGTAGTTACATGTGGAAATTTGGTTATTGGACATTTGATTTGAGCGCAATCCTCAAACTTAGGTCAAAAAAGCCATTTAAGCCTTTTCACAGTGAGATCTATGCGATATGGCCGAGAAATGTAATTTTGATGTTAACTCCCAAACCGCTGCGCAGAAGTCAACCAAACTTCACCCAATAGTGTATTGTATCACAATCTAGTAGTTACATTTGAAAATTTTGTTCTAGGACATTTTGTTTGAGCGCAATCATCAAACTTAATTAAAAAAGTAATTTAAGCCTTTTCACAGTGAGATCTATGCGATATGGCCGAGAAATGTAATTTTGATGTTAACTCCCAAACCGCTGCGCAGAAGTCAACCAAACTTCACCCAATAGTGTATTGTATCACAATCTAGTAGTTACATTTGAAAATTTTGTTCTAGGAAATTTTGTTTGAGCGCAATCATCAAACTTAATTAAAAAAGTCATTTAAGCCTTTTCACAGTGAGATCTATGCGATATGGCCGAGAAATGTAATTTTGATGTTCACTCCCAAACCGCTGCGCACAAGTCAACCAAACTTCACCCATTAGTGTATTGTATCACAATCTAGTAGTTACATGTGGAAATTTGGTTCTAGGACATTTGATTTGAGCGCAATCCTCAAACTTAGGTCAAAAAAGCCATTTAAGCCTTTTCACAGTGAGATCTATGCGATATGGCCGAGAAATGTAATTTTGATGTTAACTCCCAAACCGCTGCGCAGAAGTCAACCAAACTTCACCCAATAGTGTATTGTATCACATTCTAGTAGTTACATTTGAAAATTTCGTTCTAGGACATTTGGTTTGAGCGCAATTATTAAACTTAGGTCAAAAAAGCCATTTAAGCCTTTTCACAGTGAGATCTATGCGATATGGCCGAGAAATGTAATTTTGATGTTAACTCCCAAACCGCTGCGCAGAAGTAAACCAAACTTCACCCATTAGTGTATTGTATCACAATCTAGTAGTTACATGTGGAAATTTGGTTCTAGGACATTTGATTTGAGCGCAATCCTCAAACTTAGGTCAAAAAAGCCATTTAAGCCTTTTCACAGTGAGATCTATGCGATATGGCCGAGAAATGTAATTTTGATGTTAACTCCCAAACCGCTGCGCAGAAGTCAACCAAACTTCACCCAATAGTGTATTGTATCACAATCTAGTAGTTACATTTGAAAAGTTTGTTCTAGGACATTTTGTTTGAACGCAATCATCAAACTTAATTAAAAAAGTCATTTAAGCCTTTTCACAGTGAGATCTATGCGATATGGCCGAGAAATGTAATTTTGATGTTAACTCCCAACCCGCTGCGCAGAAGTCAACCAAACTTCACCCAATAGTGTATTGTATCACAATCTAGTAGTTACATTTGAAAATTTTGTTCTAGGACATATTGTTTGAGCGCAATCATCAAACTTAATTAAAAAAGTCATTTAAGCCTTTTCACAGTGAGATCTATGCGATATGGCCGAGAAATGTAATTTTGATGTTAACTCCCAAACCGCTGCGCAGAAGTCAACCAAACTTCACCCATTAGTGTATTGTATCACAATCTAGTAGTTACATGTGGAAATTTGGTTCTAGGACATTTGATTTGAGCGCAATCCTCAAACTTAGGTCAAAAAAGCCATTTAAGCCTTTTCACAGTGAGATCTATGCGATATGGCCGAGAAATGTAATTTTGATGTTAACTCCCAAACCGCTGCGCAGAAGTCAACCAAACTTCACCCAATAGTGTATTGTATCACATTCTAGTAGTTACATTTGAAAATTTCGTTCTAGGACATTTGGTTTGAGCGCAATCTTTAAACTTAGGTCAAAAAAGTCATTTAAGCCTTTTCACAGTGAGATCTATGCGATATGGCCGAGAAATTTAATTTTGATGTTAACTCCCAAACCGCTGCGCAGAAGTCAACCAAACTTCACCCATCAGTGTATTGTATCACAATCTAGTAGTTACATGTGGAAATTTGGTTATTGGACATTTGATTTGAGCGCAATCCTCAAACTTAGGTCAAAAAAGCCATTTAAGCCTTTTCACAGTGAGATCTATGCGATATGGCCGAGAAATGTAATTTTGATGTTAACTCCCAAACCGCTGCGCAGAAGTCAACCAAACTTCACCCAATAGTGTATTGTATCACAATCTAGTAGTTACATTTGAAAATTTTGTTCTAGGACATTTTGTTTGAGCGCAATCATCAAACTTAATTAAAAAAGTAATTTAAGCCTTTTCACAGTGAGATCTATGCGATATGGCCGAGAAATGTAATTTTGATGTTAACTCCCAAACCGCTGCGCAGAAGTCAACCAAACTTCACCCAATAGTGTATTGTATCACAATCTAGTAGTTACATTTGAAAATTTTGTTCTAGGAAATTTTGTTTGAGCGCAATCATCAAACTTAATTAAAAAAGTCATTTAAGCCTTTTCACAGTGAGATCTATGCGATATGGCCGAGAAATGTAATTTTGATGTTCACTCCCAAACCGCTGCGCACAAGTCAACCAAACTTCACCCATTAGTGTATTGTATCACAATCTAGTAGTTACATGTGGAAATTTGGTTATAGGACATTTGATTTGAGCGCAATCCTCAAACTTAGGTCAAAAAAGCCATTTAAGCCTTTTCACAGTGAGATCTATGCGATATGGCCGAGAAATGTAATTTTGATGTTAACTCCCAAACCGCTGCGCAGAAGTCAACCAAACTTCACCCAATAGTGTATTGTATCACAATCTAGTAGTTACATTTGAAAATTTTGTTCTAGGACATTTTGTTTGAGCGCAATCATCAAACTTAATTAAAAAAGTCATTTAAGCCTTTTCACAGTGAGATCTATGCGATATGGCCGAGAAATGTAATTTTGATGTTCACTCCCAAACCGCTGCGCACAAGTCAACCAAACTTCACCCATTAGTGTATTGTATCACAATCTAGTAGTTACATGTGGAAATTTGGTTCTAGGACATTTGATTTGAGCGCAATCCTCAAACTTAGGTCAAAAAAGCCATTTAAGCCTTTTCACAGTGAGATCTATGCGATATGGCCGAGAAATGTAATTTTGATGTTAACTCCCAAACCGCTGCGCAGAAGTCAACCAAACTTCACCCAATAGTGTATTGTATCACAATCTAGTAGTTACATTTGAAAATTTTGTTCTAGGACATTTTGTTTGAGCGCAATCATCAAACTTAATTAAAAAAGTAATTTAAGCCTTTTCACAGTGAGATCTATGCGATATGGCCGAGAAATGTAATTTTGATGTTAACTCCCAAACCGCTGCGCAGAAGTCAACCAAACTTCACCCATTAGTGTATTGTATCACAATCTAGTAGTTACATGTGGAAATTTGGTTATAGGACATTTGATTTGAGCGCAATCCTCAAACTTAGGTCAAAAAAGCCATTTAAGCCTTTTCACAGTGAGATCTATGCGATATGGCCGAGAAATGTAATTTTGATGTTAACTCCCAAACCGCTGCGCAGAAGTCAACCAAACTTCACCCATTAGTGTATTGTATCACAATCTAGTAGTTACATGTGGAAATTTGGTTATAGGACATTTGATTTGAGCGCAATCCTCAAACTTAGGTCAAAAAAGCCATTTAAGCCTTTTCACAGTGAGATCTATGCGATACGGCCGAGAAATGTAATTTTGATGTTAACTCCCAAACCGCTGCGCAGAAGTAAACCAAACTTCACCCAATAGTGTATTGTATCACATTCTAGTAGTTACATTTGAAAATTTCGTTGTAGGACATTTGGTTTGAGCGCAATTATTAAACTTAGGTCAAAAAAGCCATTTAAGCCTTTTCACAGTGAGATCTATGCGATATGGCCGAGAAATGTAATTTTGATGTTAACTCCCAAACCGCTGCGCAGAAGTAAACCAAACTTCACCCATTAGTGTATTGTATCACAATCTAGTAGTTACATGTGGAAATTTGGTTCTAGGACATTTGATTTGAGCGCAATCCTCAAACTTAGGTCAAAAAAGCCATTTAAGCCTTTTCACAGTGAGATCAATGCGATATGGCCGAGAAATGTAATTTTGATGTTAACTCCCAAACCGCTGCGCAGAAGTCAACCAAACTTCACCCATTAGTGTATTGTATCACAATCTAGTAGTTACATGTGGAAATTTGGTTATAGGACATTTGATTTGAGCGCAATCCTCAAACTTAGGTCAAAAAAGCCATTTAAGCCTTTTCACAGTGAGATCTATGCGATATGGCCGAGAAATGTAATTTTGATGTTAACTCCCAAACCGCTGCGCAGAAGTCAACCAAACTTCACCCAATAGTGTATTTTATCACAATCTAGTAGTTACATTTGGAAATTTAGTTCTAGGACATTTGATTTGAGCGCAATCTTCAAACTTAATTAAAAAATGTCATTTAAGCCTTTTCACAGTGAGATCTATGCGATATGGCCGAGAAATGTAATTTTGATGTTAACTCCCAAACCGCTGCGCAGAAGTCAACCAAACTTCACCCATCAGTGTATTGTATCACAATCTAGTAGTTACATGTGGAAATTTGGTTATTGGACATTTGATTTGAGCGCAATCCTCAAACTTAGGTCAAAAAAGCCATTTAAGCCTTTTCACAGTGAGATCTATGCGATATGGCCGAGAAATGTAATTTTGATGTTAACTCCCAAACCGCTGCGCAGAAGTCAACCAAACTTCACCCATTAGTGTATTGTATCACAATCTAGTAGTTACATGTGGAAATTTGGTTATAGGACATTTGATTTGAGCGCAATCCTCAAACTTAGGTCAAAAAAGCCATTTAAGCCTTTTCACAGTGAGATCTATGCGATATGGCCGAGAAATGTAATTTTGATGTTAACTCCCAAACCGCTGCGCAGAAGTCAACCAAACTTCACCCATTAGTGTATTGTATCACAATCTAGTAGTTACATGTGGAAATTTGGTTATAGGACATTTGATTTGAGCGCAATCCTCAAACTTAGGTCAAAAAAGTCATTTAAGCCTTTTCACAGTGAGATCTATGCGATATGGCCGAGAAATGTAATTTTGATGTTAACTCCCAAACCGCTGCGCAGAAGTCAACCAAACTTCACCCAATAGTGTATTTTATCACAATCTAGTAGTTACATTTGGAAATTTAGTTCTAGGACATTTGATTTGAGCGCAATCTTCAAACTTAATTAAAAAAAGTCATTTAAGCCTTTTCACAGTGAGATCTATGCGATATGGCCGAGAAATGTAATTTTGATGTTAACTCCCAAACCGCTGCGCAGAAGTCAACCAAACTTCACCCAATAGTGTATTGTATCACATTCTAGTAGTTACATTTGAAAATTTCGTTCTAGGACATTTGGTTTGAGCGCAATCTTTAAACTTAGGTCAAAAGAGCCATTTAAGCCTTTTCACAGTGAGATCTATGCGATATGGCCGAGAAATGTAATTTTGATGTTAACTCCCAAACCGCTGCGCAGAAGTCAACCAAACTTCACCCAATAGTGTATTGTATCACAATCTAGTAGTTACATTTGAAAATTTTGTTCTAGGACATTTTGTTTGAACGCAATCATCAAACTTAATTAAAAAAGTCATTTAAGCCTTTTCACAGTGAGATCTATGCGATATGGCCGAGAAATGTAATTTTGATGTTAACTCCCAAACCGCTGCGCAGAAGTCAACCAAACTTCACCCATTAGTGTATTGTATCACAATCTAGTAGTTACATGTGGAAATTTGGTTATAGGACATTTGATTTGAGCGCAATCCTCAAACTTAGGTCAAAAAAGCCATTTAAGCCTTTTCACAGTGAGATCTATGCGATATGGCCGAGAAATGTAATTTTGATGTTAACTCCCAAACCGCTGCGCAGAAGTCAACCAAACTTCACCCATTAGTGTATTGTATCACAATCTAGTAGTTACATGTGGAAATTTGGTTATAGGACATTTGATTTGAGCGCAATCCTCAAACTTAGGTCAAAAAAGCCATTTAAGCCTTTTCACAGTGAGATCTATGCGATATGGCCGAGAAATGTAATTTTTATGTTAACTCCCAAACCGCTGCGCAGAAGTCAACCAAACTTCACCCAATAGTGTATTGTATCACATTCTAGTAGTTACATTTGAAAATTTCGTTGTAGGACATTTGGTTTGAGCGCAATTATTAAACTTAGGTCAAAAAAGCCATTTAAGCCTTTTCACAGTGAGATCTATGCGATATGGCCGAGAAATGTAATTTTGATGTTAACTCCCAAACCGCTGCGCAGAAGTAAACCAAACTTCACCCATTAGTGTATTGTATCACAATCTAGTAGTTACATGTGGAAATTTGGTTCTAGGACATTTGATTTGAGCGCAATCCTCAAACTTAGGTCAAAAAAGCCATTTAAGCCTTTTCTCAGTGAGATCTATGCGATATGGCCGAGAAATGTAATTTTGATGTTAACTCCCAAACCGCTGCGCAGAAGTCAACCAAACTTCACCCAATAGTGTATTGTATCAAAATCTAGTAGTTACATTTGAAAATTTTGTTCTAGGACATTTTGTTTGAACGCAATCATCAAACTTAATTAAAAAAGCCATTTAAGCCTTTTCACAGTGAGATCTATGCGATATGGCCGAGAAATGTAATTTTGATGTTAACTCCCAAACCGCTGCGCAGAAGTCAACCAAACTTCACCCAATAGTGTATTGTATCACAGTCTAGTAGTTACATTTGAAAATTTTGTTCTAGGACATTTTGTTTGAACGCAATCATCAAACTTAATTAAAAAAGTCATTTAAGCCTTTTCACAGTGAGATCTATGCGATATGGCCGAGAAATGTAATTTTGATGTTAACTCCCAAACCGCTGCGCAGAAGTCAACCAAACTTCACCCATTAGTGTATTGTATCACAATCTAGTAGTTACATGTGGAAATTTGGTTATAGGACATTTGATTTGAGCGCAATCCTCAAACTTAGGTCAAAAAAGCCATTTAAGCCTTTTCACAGTGAGATCTATGCGATATGGCCGAGAAATGTAATTTTGATGTTAACTCCCAAACCGCTGCGCAGAAGTCAACCAAACTTCACCCAATAGTGTATTTTATCACAATCTAGTAGTTACATTTGGAAATTTAGTTCTAGGACATTTGATTTGAGCGCAATCTTCAAACTTAATTAAAAAAAGTCATTTAAGCCTTTTCACAGTGAGATCTATGCGATATGGCCGAGAAATGTAATTTTGATGTTAACTCCCAAACCGCTGCGCAGAAGTCAACCAAACTTCACCCAATAGTGTATTGTATCACATTCTAGTAGTTACATTTGAAAATTTCGTTCTAGGACATTTGGTTTGAGCGCAATCTTTAAACTTAGGTCAAAAGAGCCATTTAAGCCTTTTCACAGTGAGATCTATGCGATATGGCCGAGAAATGTAATTTTGATGTTAACTCCCAAACCGCTGCGCAGAAGTCAACCAAACTTCACCCAATAGTGTATTGTATCACAATCTAGTAGTTACATTTGAAAATTTTGTTCTAGGACATTTTGTTTGAACGCAATCATCAAACTTAATTAAAAAAGTCATTTAAGCCTTTTCACAGTGAGATCTATGCGATATGGCCGAGAAATGTAATTTTGATATTAACTCCCAAACCGCTGCGCAGAAGTCAACCAAACTTCACCCATTAGTGTATTGTATCACAATCTAGTAGTTACATGTGGAAATTTGGTTATAGGACATTTGATTTGAGCGCAATCCTCAAACTTAGGTCAAAAAAGCCATTTAAGCCTTTTCACAGTGAGATCTATGCGATATGGCCGAGAAATGTAATTTTGATGTTAACTCCCAAACCGCTGCGCAGAAGTCAACCAAACTTCACCCATTAGTGTATTGTATCACAATCTAGTAGTTACATGTGGAAATTTGGTTATAGGACATTTGATTTGAGCGCAATCCTCAAACTTCGGTCAAAAAAGCCATTTAAGCCTTTTCACAGTGAGATCTATGCGATATGGCCGAGAAATGTAATTTTGATGTTAACTCCCAAACCGCTGCGCAGAAGTCAACCAAACTTCACCCAATAGTGTATTGTATCACATTCTAGTAGTTACATTTGAAAATTTCGTTGTAGGACATTTGGTTTGAGCGCAATTATTAAACTTAGGTCAAAAAAGCCATTTAAGCCTTTTCACAGTGAGATCTATGCGATATGGCCGAGAAATGTAATTTTGATGTTAACTCCCAAACCGCTGCGCAGAAGTCAACCAAACTTCACCCATTAGTGTATTGTATCACAATCTAGTAGTTACATGTGGAAATTTGGTTATAGGACATTTGATTTGAGCGCAATCCTCAAACTTAGGTCAAAAAAGCCATTTAAGCCTTTTCACAGTGAGATCTATGCGATATGGCCGAGAAATGTAATTTTGATGTTAACTCCCAAACCGCTGCGCAGAAGTCAACCAAACTTCACCCAATAGTGTATTTTATCACAATCTAGTAGTTACATTTGGAAATTTAGTTCTAGGACATTTGATTTGAGCGCAATCTTCAAACTTAATTAAAAAATGTCATTTAAGCCTTTTCACAGTGAGATCTATGCGATATGGCCGAGAAATGTAATTTTGATGTTAACTCCCAAACCGCTGCGCAGAAGTCAACCAAACTTCACCCATCAGTGTATTGTATCACAATCTAGTAGTTACATGTGGAAATTTGGTTATTGGACATTTGATTTGAGCGCAATCCTCAAACTTAGGTCAAAAAAGCCATTTAAGCCTTTTCACAGTGAGATCTATGCGATATGGCCGAGAAATGTAATTTTGATGTTAACTCCCAAACCGCTGCGCAGAAGTCAACCAAACTTCACCCAATAGTGTATTGTATCACAATCTAGTAGTTACATTTGAAAATTTTGTTCTAGGACATTTTGTTTGAGCGCAATCATCAAACTTAATTAAAAAAGTAATTTAAGCCTTTTCACAGTGAGATCTATGCGATATGGCCGAGAAATGTAATTTTGATGTTAACTCCCAAACCGCTGCGCAGAAGTCAACCAAACTTCACCCAATAGTGTATTGTATCACAATCTAGTAGTTACATTTGAAAATTTTGTTCTAGGAAATTTTGTTTGAGCGCAATCATCAAACTTAATTAAAAAAGTCATTTAAGCCTTTTCACAGTGAGATCTATGCGATATGGCCGAGAAATGTAATTTTGATGTTCACTCCCAAACCGCTGCGCACAAGTCAACCAAACTTCACCCATTAGTGTATTGTATCACAATCTAGTAGTTACATGTGGAAATTTGGTTCTAGGACATTTGATTTGAGCGCAATCCTCAAACTTAGGTCAAAAAAGCCATTTAAGCCTTTTCACAGTGAGATCTATGCGATATGGCCGAGAAATGTAATTTTGATGTTAACTCCCAAACCGCTGCGCAGAAGTCAACCAAACTTCACCCAATAGTGTATTGTATCACATTCTAGTAGTTACATTTGAAAATTTCGTTCTAGGACATTTGGTTTGAGCGCAATTATTAAACTTAGGTCAAAAAAGCCATTTAAGCCTTTTCACAGTGAGATCTATGCGATATGGCCGAGAAATGTAATTTTGATGTTAACTCCCAAACCGCTGCGCAGAAGTCAACCAAACTTCACCCATTAGTGTATTGTATCACAATCTAGTAGTTACATGTGGAAATTTGGTTATAGGACATTTGATTTGAGCGCAATCCTCAAACTTAGGTCAAAAAAGCCATTTAAGCCTTTTCACAGTGAGATCTATGCGATATGGCCGAGAAATGTAATTTTGATGTTAACTCCCAAACCGCTGCGCAGAAGTCAACCAAACTTCACCCAATAGTGTATTGTATCACATTCTAGTAGTTACATTTGAAAATTTCGTTGTAGGACATTTGGTTTGAGCGCAATTATTAAACTTAGGTCAAAAAAGCCATTTAAGCCTTTTCACAGTGAGATCTATGCGATATGGCCGAGAAATGTAATTTTGATGTTAACTCCCAAACCGCTGCGCAGAAGTAAACCAAACTTCACCCATTAGTGTATTGTATCACAATCTAGTAGTTACATGTGGAAATTTGGTTCTAGGACATTTGATTTGAGCGCAATCCTCAAACTTAGGTCAAAAAAGCCATTTAAGCCTTTTCTCAGTGAGATCTATGCGATATGGCCGAGAAATGTAATTTTGATGTTAACTCCCAAACCGCTGCGCAGAAGTCAACCAAACTTCACCCAATAGTGTATTGTATCAAAATCTAGTAGTTACATTTGAAAATTTTGTTCTAGGACATTTTGTTTGAACGCAATCATCAAACTTAATTAAAAAAGCCATTTAAGCCTTTTCACAGTGAGATCTATGCGATATGGCCGAGAAATGTAATTTTGATGTTAACTCCCAAACCGCTGCGCAGAAGTCAACCAAACTTCACCCAATAGTGTATTGTATCACAGTCTAGTAGTTACATTTGAAAATTTTGTTCTAGGACATTTTGTTTGAACGCAATCATCAAACTTAATTAAAAAAGTCATTTAAGCCTTTTCACAGTGAGATCTATGCGATATGGCCGAGAAATGTAATTTTGATGTTAACTCCCAAACCGCTGCGCAGAAGTCAACCAAACTTCACCCAATAGTGTATTTTATCACAATCTAGTAGTTACATTTGGAAATTTAGTTCTAGGACATTTGATTTGAGCGCAATCTTCAAACTTAATTAAAAAATGTCATTTAAGCCTTTTCACAGTGAGATCTATGCGATATGGCCGAGAAATGTAATTTTGATGTTAACTCCCAAACCGCTGCGCAGAAGTCAACCAAACTTCACCCATCAGTGTATTGTATCACAATCTAGTAGTTACATGTGGAAATTTGGTTATTGGACATTTGATTTGAGCGCAATCCTCAAACTTAGGTCAAAAAAGCCATTTAAGCCTTTTCACAGTGAGATCTATGCGATATGGCCGAGAAATGTAATTTTGATGTTAACTCCCAAACCGCTGCGCAGAAGTCAACCAAACTTCACCCATTAGTGTATTGTATCACAATCTAGTAGTTACATGTGGAAATTTGGTTATAGGACATTTGATTTGAGCGCAATCCTCAAACTTAGGTCAAAAAAGCCATTTAAGCCTTTTCACAGTGAGATCTATGCGATATGGCCGAGAAATGTAATTTTGATGTTAACTCCCAAACCGCTGCGCAGAAGTCAACCAAACTTCACCCATTAGTGTATTGTATCACAATCTAGTAGTTACATGTGGAAATTTGGTTATAGGACATTTGATTTGAGCGCAATCCTCAAACTTAGGTCAAAAAAGTCATTTAAGCCTTTTCACAGTGAGATCTATGCGATATGGCCGAGAAATGTAATTTTGATGTTAACTCCCAAACCGCTGCGCAGAAGTCAACCAAACTTCACCCAATAGTGTATTTTATCACAATCTAGTAGTTACATTTGGAAATTTAGTTCTAGGACATTTGATTTGAGCGCAATCTTCAAACTTAATTAAAAAAAGTCATTTAAGCCTTTTCACAGTGAGATCTATGCGATATGGCCGAGAAATGTAATTTTGATGTTAACTCCCAAACCGCTGCGCAGAAGTCAACCAAACTTCACCCAATAGTGTATTGTATCACATTCTAGTAGTTACATTTGAAAATTTCGTTCTAGGACATTTGGTTTGAGCGCAATCTTTAAACTTAGGTCAAAAGAGCCATTTAAGCCTTTTCACAGTGAGATCTATGCGATATGGCCGAGAAATGTAATTTTGATGTTAACTCCCAAACCGCTGCGCAGAAGTCAACCAAACTTCACCCAATAGTGTATTGTATCACAATCTAGTAGTTACATTTGAAAATTTTGTTCTAGGACATTTTGTTTGAACGCAATCATCAAACTTAATTAAAAAAGTCATTTAAGCCTTTTCACAGTGAGATCTATGCGATATGGCCGAGAAATGTAATTTTGATGTTAACTCCCAAACCGCTGCGCAGAAGTCAACCAAACTTCACCCATTAGTGTATTGTATCACAATCTAGTAGTTACATGTGGAAATTTGGTTATAGGACATTTGATTTGAGCGCAATCCTCAAACTTAGGTCAAAAAAGCCATTTAAGCCTTTTCACAGTGAGATCTATGCGATATGGCCGAGAAATGTAATTTTGATGTTAACTCCCAAACCGCTGCGCAGAAGTCAACCAAACTTCACCCATTAGTGTATTGTATCACAATCTAGTAGTTACATGTGGAAATTTGGTTATAGGACATTTGATTTGAGCGCAATCCTCAAACTTAGGTCAAAAAAGCCATTTAAGCCTTTTCACAGTGAGATCTATGCGATATGGCCGAGAAATGTAATTTTGATGTTAACTCCCAAACCGCTGCGCAGAAGTCAACCAAACTTCACCCATTAGTGTATTGTATCACAATCTAGTAGTTACATGTGGAAATTTGGTTATAGGACATTTGATTTGAGCGCAATCCTCAAACTTAGGTCAAAAAAGTCATTTAAGCCTTTTCACAGTGAGATCTATGCGATATGGCCGAGAAATGTAATTTTGATGTTAACTCCCAAACCGCTGCGCAGAAGTCAACCAAACTTCACCCAATAGTGTATTTTATCACAATCTAGTAGTTACATTTGGAAATTTAGTTCTAGGACATTTGATTTGAGCGCAATCTTCAAACTTAATTAAAAAAAGTCATTTAAGCCTTTTCACAGTGAGATCTATGCGATATGGCCGAGAAATGTAATTTTGATGTTAACTCCCAAACCGCTGCGCAGAAGTCAACCAAACTTCACCCAATAGTGTATTGTATCACATTCTAGTAGTTACATTTGAAAATTTCGTTCTAGGACATTTGGTTTGAGCGCAATCTTTAAACTTAGGTCAAAAGAGCCATTTAAGCCTTTTCACAGTGAGATCTATGCGATATGGCCGAGAAATGTAATTTTGATGTTAACTCCCAAACCGCTGCGCAGAAGTCAACCAAACTTCACCCAATAGTGTATTGTATCACAATCTAGTAGTTACATTTGAAAATTTTGTTCTAGGACATTTTGTTTGAACGCAATCATCAAACTTAATTAAAAAAGTCATTTAAGCCTTTTCACAGTGAGATCTATGCGATATGGCCGAGAAATGTAATTTTGATGTTAACTCCCAAACCGCTGCGCAGAAGTCAACCAAACTTCACCCAATAGTGTATTGTATCACAATCTAGTAGTTACATTTGAAAATTTTGTTCTAGGAAATTTTGTTTGAGCGCAATCATCAAACTTAATTAAAAAAGTCATTTAAGCCTTTTCACAGTGAGATCTATGCGATATGGCCGAGAAATGTAATTTTGATGTTCACTCCCAAACCGCTGCGCACAAGTCAACCAAACTTCACCCATTAGTGTATTGTATCACAATCTAGTAGTTACATGTGGAAATTTGGTTCTAGGACATTTGATTTGAGCGCAATCCTCAAACTTAGGTCAAAAAAGCCATTTAAGCCTTTTCACAGTGAGATCTATGCGATATGGCCGAGAAATGTAATTTTGATGTTAACTCCCAAACCGCTGCGCAGAAGTCAACCAAACTTCACCCAATAGTGTATTGTATCACATTCTAGTAGTTACATTTGAAAATTTCGTTCTAGGACATTTGGTTTGAGCGCAATTATTAAACTTAGGTCAAAAAAGCCATTTAAGCCTTTTCACAGTGAGATCTATGCGATATGGCCGAGAAATGTAATTTTGATGTTAACTCCCAAACCGCTGCGCAGAAGTCAACCAAACTTCACCCATTAGTGTATTGTATCACAATCTAGTAGTTACATGTGGAAATTTGGTTATAGGACATTTGATTTGAGCGCAATCCTCAAACTTAGGTCAAAAAAGCCATTTAAGCCTTTTCACAGTGAGATCTATGCGATATGGCCGAGAAATGTAATTTTGATGTTAACTCCCAAACCGCTGCGCAGAAGTCAACCAAACTTCACCCAATAGTGTATTGTATCACATTCTAGTAGTTACATTTGAAAATTTCGTTGTAGGACATTTGGTTTGAGCGCAATTATTAAACTTAGGTCAAAAAAGCCATTTAAGCCTTTTCACAGTGAGATCTATGCGATATGGCCGAGAAATGTAATTTTGATGTTAACTCCCAAACCGCTGCGCAGAAGTAAACCAAACTTCACCCATTAGTGTATTGTATCACAATCTAGTAGTTACATGTGGAAATTTGGTTCTAGGACATTTGATTTGAGCGCAATCCTCAAACTTAGGTCAAAAAAGCCATTTAAGCCTTTTCTCAGTGAGATCTATGCGATATGGCCGAGAAATGTAATTTTGATGTTAACTCCCAAACCGCTGCGCAGAAGTCAACCAAACTTCACCCAATAGTGTATTGTATCAAAATCTAGTAGTTACATTTGAAAATTTTGTTCTAGGACATTTTGTTTGAACGCAATCATCAAACTTAATTAAAAAAGCCATTTAAGCCTTTTCACAGTGAGATCTATGCGATATGGCCGAGAAATGTAATTTTGATGTTAACTCCCAAACCGCTGCGCAGAAGTCAACCAAACTTCACCCAATAGTGTATTGTATCACAGTCTAGTAGTTACATTTGAAAATTTTGTTCTAGGACATTTTGTTTGAACGCAATCATCAAACTTAATTAAAAAAGTCATTTAAGCCTTTTCACAGTGAGATCTATGCGATATGGCCGAGAAATGTAATTTTGATGTTAACTCCCAAACCGCTGCGCAGAAGTCAACCAAACTTCACCCAATAGTGTATTTTATCACAATCTAGTAGTTACATTTGGAAATTTAGTTCTAGGACATTTGATTTGAGCGCAATCTTCAAACTTAATTAAAAAATGTCATTTAAGCCTTTTCACAGTGAGATCTATGCGATATGGCCGAGAAATGTAATTTTGATGTTAACTCCCAAACCGCTGCGCAGAAGTCAACCAAACTTCACCCATCAGTGTATTGTATCACAATCTAGTAGTTACATGTGGAAATTTGGTTATTGGACATTTGATTTGAGCGCAATCCTCAAACTTAGGTCAAAAAAGCCATTTAAGCCTTTTCACAGTGAGATCTATGCGATATGGCCGAGAAATGTAATTTTGATGTTAACTCCCAAACCGCTGCGCAGAAGTCAACCAAACTTCACCCATTAGTGTATTGTATCACAATCTAGTAGTTACATGTGGAAATTTGGTTATAGGACATTTGATTTGAGCGCAATCCTCAAACTTAGGTCAAAAAAGCCATTTAAGCCTTTTCACAGTGAGATCTATGCGATATGGCCGAGAAATGTAATTTTGATGTTAACTCCCAAACCGCTGCGCAGAAGTCAACCAAACTTCACCCATTAGTGTATTGTATCACAATCTAGTAGTTACATGTGGAAATTTGGTTATAGGACATTTGATTTGAGCGCAATCCTCAAACTTAGGTCAAAAAAGTCATTTAAGCCTTTTCACAGTGAGATCTATGCGATATGGCCGAGAAATGTAATTTTGATGTTAACTCCCAAACCGCTGCGCAGAAGTCAACCAAACTTCACCCAATAGTGTATTTTATCACAATCTAGTAGTTACATTTGGAAATTTAGTTCTAGGACATTTGATTTGAGCGCAATCTTCAAACTTAATTAAAAAAAGTCATTTAAGCCTTTTCACAGTGAGATCTATGCGATATGGCCGAGAAATGTAATTTTGATGTTAACTCCCAAACCGCTGCGCAGAAGTCAACCAAACTTCACCCAATAGTGTATTGTATCACATTCTAGTAGTTACATTTGAAAATTTCGTTCTAGGACATTTGGTTTGAGCGCAATCTTTAAACTTAGGTCAAAAGAGCCATTTAAGCCTTTTCACAGTGAGATCTATGCGATATGGCCGAGAAATGTAATTTTGATGTTAACTCCCAAACCGCTGCGCAGAAGTCAACCAAACTTCACCCAATAGTGTATTGTATCACAATCTAGTAGTTACATTTGAAAATTTTGTTCTAGGACATTTTGTTTGAACGCAATCATCAAACTTAATTAAAAAAGTCATTTAAGCCTTTTCACAGTGAGATCTATGCGATATGGCCGAGAAATGTAATTTTGATGTTAACTCCCAAACCGCTGCGCAGAAGTCAACCAAACTTCACCCATTAGTGTATTGTATCACAATCTAGTAGTTACATGTGGAAATTTGGTTATAGGACATTTGATTTGAGCGCAATCCTCAAACTTAGGTCAAAAAAGCCATTTAAGCCTTTTCACAGTGAGATCTATGCGATATGGCCGAGAAATGTAATTTTGATGTTAACTCCCAAACCGCTGCGCAGAAGTCAACCAAACTTCACCCATTAGTGTATTGTATCACAATCTAGTAGTTACATGTGGAAATTTGGTTATAGGACATTTGATTTGAGCGCAATCCTCAAACTTAGGTCAAAAAAGCCATTTAAGCCTTTTCACAGTGAGATCTATGCGATATGGCCGAGAAATGTAATTTTGATGTTAACTCCCAAACCGCTGCGCAGAAGTCAACCAAACTTCACCCATTAGTGTATTGTATCACAATCTAGTAGTTACATGTGGAAATTTGGTTATAGGACATTTGATTTGAGCGCAATCCTCAAACTTAGGTCAAAAAAGTCATTTAAGCCTTTTCACAGTGAGATCTATGCGATATGGCCGAGAAATGTAATTTTGATGTTAACTCCCAAACCGCTGCGCAGAAGTCAACCAAACTTCACCCAATAGTGTATTTTATCACAATCTAGTAGTTACATTTGGAAATTTAGTTCTAGGACATTTGATTTGAGCGCAATCTTCAAACTTAATTAAAAAAAGTCATTTAAGCCTTTTCACAGTGAGATCTATGCGATATGGCCGAGAAATGTAATTTTGATGTTAACTCCCAAACCGCTGCGCAGAAGTCAACCAAACTTCACCCAATAGTGTATTGTATCACATTCTAGTAGTTACATTTGAAAATTTCGTTCTAGGACATTTGGTTTGAGCGCAATCTTTAAACTTAGGTCAAAAGAGCCATTTAAGCCTTTTCACAGTGAGATCTATGCGATATGGCCGAGAAATGTAATTTTGATGTTAACTCCCAAACCGCTGCGCAGAAGTCAACCAAACTTCACCCAATAGTGTATTGTATCACAATCTAGTAGTTACATTTGAAAATTTTGTTCTAGGACATTTTGTTTGAACGCAATCATCAAACTTAATTAAAAAAGTCATTTAAGCCTTTTCACAGTGAGATCTATGCGATATGGCCGAGAAATGTAATTTTGATGTTAACTCCCAAACCGCTGCGCAGAAGTCAACCAAACTTCACCCATTAGTGTATTGTATCACAATCTAGTAGTTACATGTGGAAATTTGGTTATAGGACATTTGATTTGAGCGCAATCCTCAAACTTAGGTCAAAAAAGCCATTTAAGCCTTTTCACAGTGAGATCTATGCGATATGGCCGAGAAATGTAATTTTGATGTTAACTCCCAAACCGCTGCGCAGAAGTCAACCAAACTTCACCCATTAGTGTATTGTATCACAATCTAGTAGTTACATGTGGAAATTTGGTTATAGGACATTTGATTTGAGCGCAATCCTCAAACTTCGGTCAAAAAAGCCATTTAAGCCTTTTCACAGTGAGATCTATGCGATATGGCCGAGAAATGTAATTTTGATGTTAACTCCCAAACCGCTGCGCAGAAGTCAACCAAACTTCACCCAATAGTGTATTGTATCACATTCTAGTAGTTACATTTGAAAATTTCGTTGTAGGACATTTGGTTTGAGCGCAATTATTAAACTTAGGTCAAAAAAGCCATTTAAGCCTTTTCACAGTGAGATCTATGCGATATGGCCGAGAAATGTAATTTTGATGTTAACTCCCAAACCGCTGCGCAGAAGTCAACCAAACTTCACCCATTAGTGTATTGTATCACAATCTAGTAGTTACATGTGGAAATTTGGTTATAGGACATTTGATTTGAGCGCAATCCTCAAACTTAGGTCAAAAAAGCCATTTAAGCCTTTTCACAGTGAGATCTATGCGATATGGCCGAGAAATGTAATTTTGATGTTAACTCCCAAACCGCTGCGCAGAAGTCAACCAAACTTCACCCAATAGTGTATTTTATCACAATCTAGTAGTTACATTTGGAAATTTAGTTCTAGGACATTTGATTTGAGCGCAATCTTCAAACTTAATTAAAAAATGTCATTTAAGCCTTTTCACAGTGAGATCTATGCGATATGGCCGAGAAATGTAATTTTGATGTTAACTCCCAAACCGCTGCGCAGAAGTCAACCAAACTTCACCCATCAGTGTATTGTATCACAATCTAGTAGTTACATGTGGAAATTTGGTTATTGGACATTTGATTTGAGCGCAATCCTCAAACTTAGGTCAAAAAAGCCATTTAAGCCTTTTCACAGTGAGATCTATGCGATATGGCCGAGAAATGTAATTTTGATGTTAACTCCCAAACCGCTGCGCAGAAGTCAACCAAACTTCACCCAATAGTGTATTGTATCACAATCTAGTAGTTACATTTGAAAATTTTGTTCTAGGACATTTTGTTTGAGCGCAATCATCAAACTTAATTAAAAAAGTAATTTAAGCCTTTTCACAGTGAGATCTATGCGATATGGCCGAGAAATGTAATTTTGATGTTAACTCCCAAACCGCTGCGCAGAAGTCAACCAAACTTCACCCAATAGTGTATTGTATCACAATCTAGTAGTTACATTTGAAAATTTTGTTCTAGGAAATTTTGTTTGAGCGCAATCATCAAACTTAATTAAAAAAGTCATTTAAGCCTTTTCACAGTGAGATCTATGCGATATGGCCGAGAAATGTAATTTTGATGTTCACTCCCAAACCGCTGCGCACAAGTCAACCAAACTTCACCCATTAGTGTATTGTATCACAATCTAGTAGTTACATGTGGAAATTTGGTTCTAGGACATTTGATTTGAGCGCAATCCTCAAACTTAGGTCAAAAAAGCCATTTAAGCCTTTTCACAGTGAGATCTATGCGATATGGCCGAGAAATGTAATTTTGATGTTAACTCCCAAACCGCTGCGCAGAAGTCAACCAAACTTCACCCAATAGTGTATTGTATCACATTCTAGTAGTTACATTTGAAAATTTCGTTCTAGGACATTTGGTTTGAGCGCAATTATTAAACTTAGGTCAAAAAAGCCATTTAAGCCTTTTCACAGTGAGATCTATGCGATATGGCCGAGAAATGTAATTTTGATGTTAACTCCCAAACCGCTGCGCAGAAGTCAACCAAACTTCACCCATTAGTGTATTGTATCACAATCTAGTAGTTACATGTGGAAATTTTGGTTATAGGACATTTGATTTGAGCGCAATCCTCAAACTTAGGTCAAAAAAGCCATTTAAGCCTTTTCACAGTGAGATCTATGCGATATGGCCGAGAAATGTAATTTTGATGTTAACTCCCAAACCGCTGCGCAGAAGTCAACCAAACTTCACCCAATAGTGTATTGTATCACATTCTAGTAGTTACATTTGAAAATTTCGTTGTAGGACATTTGGTTTGAGCGCAATTATTAAACTTAGGTCAAAAAAGCCATTTAAGCCTTTTCACAGTGAGATCTATGCGATATGGCCGAGAAATGTAATTTTGATGTTAACTCCCAAACCGCTGCGCAGAAGTAAACCAAACTTCACCCATTAGTGTATTGTATCACAATCTAGTAGTTACATGTGGAAATTTGGTTCTAGGACATTTGATTTGAGCGCAATCCTCAAACTTAGGTCAAAAAAGCCATTTAAGCCTTTTCTCAGTGAGATCTATGCGATATGGCCGAGAAATGTAATTTTGATGTTAACTCCCAAACCGCTGCGCAGAAGTCAACCAAACTTCACCCAATAGTGTATTGTATCAAAATCTAGTAGTTACATTTGAAAATTTTGTTCTAGGACATTTTGTTTGAACGCAATCATCAAACTTAATTAAAAAAGCCATTTAAGCCTTTTCACAGTGAGATCTATGCGATATGGCCGAGAAATGTAATTTTGATGTTAACTCCCAAACCGCTGCGCAGAAGTCAACCAAACTTCACCCAATAGTGTATTGTATCACAGTCTAGTAGTTACATTTGAAAATTTTGTTCTAGGACATTTTGTTTGAACGCAATCATCAAACTTAATTAAAAAAGTCATTTAAGCCTTTTCACAGTGAGATCTATGCGATATGGCCGAGAAATGTAATTTTGATGTTAACTCCCAAACCGCTGCGCAGAAGTCAACCAAACTTCACCCATTAGTGTATTGTATCACAATCTAGTAGTTACATGTGGAAATTTGGTTATAGGACATTTGATTTGAGCGCAATCCTCAAACTTAGGTCAAAAAAGCCATTTAAGCCTTTTCACAGTGAGATCTATGCGATATGGCCGAGAAATGTAATTTTGATGTTAACTCCCAAACCGCTGCGCAGAAGTCAACCAAACTTCACCCAATAGTGTATTTTATCACAATCTAGTAGTTACATTTGGAAATTTAGTTCTAGGACATTTGATTTGAGCGCAATCTTCAAACTTAATTAAAAAATGTCATTTAAGCCTTTTCACAGTGAGATCTATGCGATATGGCCGAGAAATGTAATTTTGATGTTAACTCCCAAACCGCTGCGCAGAAGTCAACCAAACTTCACCCATCAGTGTATTGTATCACAATCTAGTAGTTACATGTGGAAATTTGGTTATTGGACATTTGATTTGAGCGCAATCCTCAAACTTAGGTCAAAAAAGCCATTTAAGCCTTTTCACAGTGAGATCTATGCGATATGGCCGAGAAATGTAATTTTGATGTTAACTCCCAAACCGCTGCGCAGAAGTCAACCAAACTTCACCCATTAGTGTATTGTATCACAATCTAGTAGTTACATGTGGAAATTTGGTTATAGGACATTTGATTTGAGCGCAATCCTCAAACTTAGGTCAAAAAAGCCATTTAAGCCTTTTCACAGTGAGATCTATGCGATATGGCCGAGAAATGTAATTTTGATGTTAACTCCCAAACCGCTGCGCAGAAGTCAACCAAACTTCACCCATTAGTGTATTGTATCACAATCTAGTAGTTACATGTGGAAATTTGGTTATAGGACATTTGATTTGAGCGCAATCCTCAAACTTAGGTCAAAAAAGTCATTTAAGCCTTTTCACAGTGAGATCTATGCGATATGGCCGAGAAATGTAATTTTGATGTTAACTCCCAAACCGCTGCGCAGAAGTCAACCAAACTTCACCCAATAGTGTATTTTATCACAATCTAGTAGTTACATTTGGAAATTTAGTTCTAGGACATTTGATTTGAGCGCAATCTTCAAACTTAATTAAAAAAAGTCATTTAAGCCTTTTCACAGTGAGATCTATGCGATATGGCCGAGAAATGTAATTTTGATGTTAACTCCCAAACCGCTGCGCAGAAGTCAACCAAACTTCACCCAATAGTGTATTGTATCACATTCTAGTAGTTACATTTGAAAATTTCGTTCTAGGACATTTGGTTTGAGCGCAATCTTTAAACTTAGGTCAAAAGAGCCATTTAAGCCTTTTCACAGTGAGATCTATGCGATATGGCCGAGAAATGTAATTTTGATGTTAACTCCCAAACCGCTGCGCAGAAGTCAACCAAACTTCACCCAATAGTGTATTGTATCACAATCTAGTAGTTACATTTGAAAATTTTGTTCTAGGACATTTTGTTTGAACGCAATCATCAAACTTAATTAAAAAAGTCATTTAAGCCTTTTCACAGTGAGATCTATGCGATATGGCCGAGAAATGTAATTTTGATGTTAACTCCCAAACCGCTGCGCAGAAGTCAACCAAACTTCACCCATTAGTGTATTGTATCACAATCTAGTAGTTACATGTGGAAATTTGGTTATAGGACATTTGATTTGAGCGCAATCCTCAAACTTAGGTCAAAAAAGCCATTTAAGCCTTTTCACAGTGAGATCTATGCGATATGGCCGAGAAATGTAATTTTGATGTTAACTCCCAAACCGCTGCGCAGAAGTCAACCAAACTTCACCCATTAGTGTATTGTATCACAATCTAGTAGTTACATGTGGAAATTTGGTTATAGGACATTTGATTTGAGCGCAATCCTCAAACTTCGGTCAAAAAAGCCATTTAAGCCTTTTCACAGTGAGATCTATGCGATATGGCCGAGAAATGTAATTTTGATGTTAACTCCCAAACCGCTGCGCAGAAGTCAACCAAACTTCACCCAATAGTGTATTGTATCACATTCTAGTAGTTACATTTGAAAATTTCGTTGTAGGACATTTGGTTTGAGCGCAATTATTAAACTTAGGTCAAAAAAGCCATTTAAGCCTTTTCACAGTGAGATCTATGCGATATGGCCGAGAAATGTAATTTTGATGTTAACTCCCAAACCGCTGCGCAGAAGTCAACCAAACTTCACCCATTAGTGTATTGTATCACAATCTAGTAGTTACATGTGGAAATTTGGTTATAGGACATTTGATTTGAGCGCAATCCTCAAACTTAGGTCAAAAAAGCCATTTAAGCCTTTTCACAGTGAGATCTATGCGATATGGCCGAGAAATGTAATTTTGATGTTAACTCCCAAACCGCTGCGCAGAAGTCAACCAAACTTCACCCAATAGTGTATTTTATCACAATCTAGTAGTTACATTTGGAAATTTAGTTCTAGGACATTTGATTTGAGCGCAATCTTCAAACTTAATTAAAAAATGTCATTTAAGCCTTTTCACAGTGAGATCTATGCGATATGGCCGAGAAATGTAATTTTGATGTTAACTCCCAAACCGCTGCGCAGAAGTCAACCAAACTTCACCCATCAGTGTATTGTATCACAATCTAGTAGTTACATGTGGAAATTTGGTTATTGGACATTTGATTTGAGCGCAATCCTCAAACTTAGGTCAAAAAAGCCATTTAAGCCTTTTCACAGTGAGATCTATGCGATATGGCCGAGAAATGTAATTTTGATGTTCACTCCCAAACCGCTGCGCACAAGTCAACCAAACTTCACCCATTAGTGTATTGTATCACAATCTAGTAGTTACATGTGGAAATTTGGTTATAGGACATTTGATTTGAGCGCAATCCTCAAACTTAGGTCAAAAAAGCCATTTAAGCCTTTTCACAATGAGATCTATGCGATATGGCCGAGAAATGTAATTTTGATGTTAACTCCCAAACCGCTGCGCAGAAGTCAACCAAACTTCACCCAATAGTGTATTGTATCACAATCTAGTAGTTACATTTGAAAATTTTGTTCTAGGACATTTTGTTTGAGCGCAATCATCAAACTTAATTAAAAAAGTCATTTAAGCCTTTTCACAGTGAGATCTATGCGATATGGCCGAGAAATGTAATTTTGATGTTCACTCCCAAACCGCTGCGCACAAGTCAACCAAACTTCACCCATTAGTGTATTGTATCACAATCTAGTAGTTACATGTGGAAATTTGGTTCTAGGACATTTGATTTGAGCGCAATCCTCAAACTTAGGTCAAAAAAGCCATTTAAGCCTTTTCACAGTGAGATCTATGCGATATGGCCGAGAAATGTAAGTTTGATGTTAACTCCCAAACCGCTGCGCAGAAGTCAACCAAACTTCACCCAATAGTGTATTGTATCACAATCTAGTAGTTACATGTGGAAATTTGGTTCTAGGACATTTGATTTGAGCGCAATCCTCAAACTTAGGTCAAAAAAGCCATTTAAGCCTTTTCACAGTGAGATCTATGCGATATGGCCGAGAAATGTAATTTTGATGTTAACTCCCAAACCGCTGCGCAGAAGTCAACCAAACTTCACCCATTAGTGTATTGTATCACAATCTAGTAGTTACATGTGGAAATTTGGTTATAGGACATTTGATTTGAGCGCAATCCTCAAACTTAGGTCAAAAAAGCCATTTAAGCCTTTTCACAGTGAGATCTATGCGATATGGCCGAGAAATGTAATTTTGATGTTAACTCCCAAACCGCTGCGCAGAAGTCAACCAAACTTCACCCAATAGTGTATTTTATCACAATCTAGTAGTTACATTTGGAAATTTAGTTCTAGGACATTTGATTTGAGCGCAATCTTCAAACTTAATTAAAAAATGTCATTTAAGCCTTTTCACAGTGAGATCTATGCGATATGGCCGAGAAATGTAATTTTGATGTTAACTCCCAAACCGCTGCGCAGAAGTCAACCAAACTTCACCCATCAGTGTATTGTATCACAATCTAGTAGTTACATGTGGAAATTTGGTTATTGGACATTTGATTTGAGCGCAATCCTCAAACTTAGGTCAAAAAAGCCATTTAAGCCTTTTCACAGTGAGATCTATGCGATATGGCCGAGAAATGTAATTTTGATGTTAACTCCCAAACCGCTGCGCAGAAGTCAACCAAACTTCACCCATTAGTGTATTGTATCACAATCTAGTAGTTACATGTGGAAATTTGGTTATAGGACATTTGATTTGAGCGCAATCCTCAAACTTAGGTCAAAAAAGCCATTTAAGCCTTTTCACAGTGAGATCTATGCGATATGGCCGAGAAATGTAATTTTGATGTTAACTCCCAAACCGCTGCGCAGAAGTCAACCAAACTTCACCCATTAGTGTATTGTATCACAATCTAGTAGTTACATGTGGAAATTTGGTTATAGGACATTTGATTTGAGCGCAATCCTCAAACTTAGGTCAAAAAAGTCATTTAAGCCTTTTCACAGTGAGATCTATGCGATATGGCCGAGAAATGTAATTTTGATGTTAACTCCCAAACCGCTGCGCAGAAGTCAACCAAACTTCACCCAATAGTGTATTTTATCACAATCTAGTAGTTACATTTGGAAATTTAGTTCTAGGACATTTGATTTGAGCGCAATCATCAAACTTAATTAAAAAAGTCATTTAAGCCTTTTCACAGTGAGATCTATGCGATATGGCCGAGAAATGTAATTTTGATGTTAACTCCCAAACCGCTGCGCAGAAGTCAACCAAACTTCACCCATTAGTGTATTGTATCACAATCTAGTAGTTACATGTGGAAATTTGGTTATAGGACATTTGATTTGAGCGCAATCCTCAAACTTAGGTCAAAAAAGCCATTTAAGCCTTTTCACAGTGAGATCTATGCGATATGGCCGAGAAATGTAATTTTGATGTTCACTCCCAAACCGCTGCGCACAAGTCAACCAAACTTCACCCATTAGTGTATTGTATCACAATCTAGTAGTTACATGTGGAAATTTGGTTATAGGACATTTGATTTGAGCGCAATCCTCAAACTTAGGTCAAAAAAGCCATTTAAGCCTTTTCACAGTGAGATCTATGCGATATGGCCGAGAAATGTAATTTTGATGTTAACTCCCAAACCGCTGCGCAGAAGTCAACCAAACTTCACCCAATAGTGTATTGTATCACAATCTAGTAGTTACATTTGAAAATTTTGTTCTAGGACATTTTGTTTTAGCGCAATCATCAAACTTAATTAAAAAAGTCATTTAAGCCTTTTCACAGTGAGATCTATGCGATATGGCCGAGAAATGTAATTTTGATGTTCACTCCCAAACCGCTGCGCACAAGTCAACCAAACTTCACCCATTAGTGTATTGTATCACAATCTAGTAGTTACATGTGGAAATTTGGTTCTAGGACATTTGATTTGAGCGCAATCCTCAAATTTAGGTCAAAAAAGCCATTTAAGCCTTTTCACAGTGAGATCTATGCGATATGGCCGAGAAATGTAATTTTGATGTTAACTCCCAAACCGCTGCGCAGAAGTCAACCAAACTTCACCCAATAGTGTATTGTATCACAATCTAGTAGTTACATTTGAAAATTTTGTTCTAGGACATTTTGTTTGAGCGCAATCATCAAACTTAATTAAAAAAGTAATTTAAGCCTTTTCACAGTGAGATCTATGCGATATGGCCGAGAAATGTAATTTTGATGTTAACTCCCAAACCGCTGCGCAGAAGTCAACCAAACTTCACCCAATAGTGTATTGTATCACAATCTAGTAGTTACATTTGAAAATTTTGTTCTAGGAAATTTTGTTTGAGCGCAATCATCAAACTTAATTAAAAAAGTCATTTAAGCCTTTTCACAGTGAGATCTATGCGATATGGCCGAGAAATGTAATTTTGATGTTAACTCCCAAACCGCTGCGCAGAAGTCAACCAAACTTCACCCATTAGTGTATTGTATCACAATCTAGTAGTTACATGTGGAAATTTGGTTATAGGACATTTGATTTGAGCGCAATCCTCAAACTTAGGTCAAAAAAGCCATTTAAGCCTTTTCACAGTGAGATCTATGCGATATGGCCGAGAAATGTAATTTTGATGTTAACTCCCAAACCGCTGCGCAGAAGTCAACCAAACTTCACCCATTAGTGTATTGTATCACAATCTAGTAGTTACATGTGGAAATTTGGTTATAGGACATTTGATTTGAGCGCAATCCTCAAACTTAGGTCAAAAAAGCCATTTAAGCCTTTTCACAGTGAGATCTATGCGATATGGCCGAGAAATGTAATTTTGATGTTAACTCCCAAACCGCTGCGCAGAAGTCAACCAAACTTCACCCAATAGTGTATTGTATCACATTCTAGTAGTTACATTTGAAAATTTCGTTGTAGGACATTTGGTTTGAGCGCAATTATTAAACTTAGGTCAAAAAAGCCATTTAAGCCTTTTCACAGTGAGATCTATGCGATATGGCCGAGAAATGTAATTTTGATGTTAACTCCCAAACCGCTGCGCAGAAGTAAACCAAACTTCACCCATTAGTGTATTGTATCACAATCTAGTAGTTACATGTGGAAATTTGGTTCTAGGACATTTGATTTGAGCGCAATCCTCAAACTTAGGTCAAAAAAGCCATTTAAGCCTTTTCACAGTGAGATCTATGCGATATGGCCGAGAAATGTAATTTTGATGTTAACTCCCAAACCGCTGCGCAGAAGTCAACCAAACTTCACCCATTAGTGTATTGTATCACAATCTAGTAGTTACATGTGGAAATTTGGTTATAGGACATTTGATTTGAGCGCAATCCTCAAACTTAGGTCAAAAAAGCCATTTAAGCCTTTTCACAGTGAGATCTATGCGATATGGCCGAGAAATGTAATTTTGATGTTAACTCCCAAACCGCTGCGCAGAAGTCAACCAAACTTCACCCAATAGTGTATTTTATCACAATCTAGTAGTTACATTTGGAAATTTAGTTCTAGGACATTTGATTTGAGCGCAATCTTCAAACTTAATTAAAAAATGTCATTTAAGCCTTTTCACAGTGAGATCTATGCGATATGGCCGAGAAATGTAATTTTGATGTTAACTCCCAAACCGCTGCGCAGAAGTCAACCAAACTTCACCCATCAGTGTATTGTATCACAATCTAGTAGTTACATGTGGAAATTTGGTTATTGGACATTTGATTTGAGCGCAATCCTCAAACTTAGGTCAAAAAAGCCATTTAAGCCTTTTCACAGTGAGATCTATGCGATATGGCCGAGAAATGTAATTTTGATGTTAACTCCCAAACCGCTGCGCAGAAGTCAACCAAACTTCACCCATTAGTGTATTGTATCACAATCTAGTAGTTACATGTGGAAATTTGGTTATAGGACATTTGATTTGAGCGCAATCCTCAAACTTAGGTCAAAAAAGCCATTTAAGCCTTTTCACAGTGAGATCTATGCGATATGGCCGAGAAATGTAATTTTGATGTTAACTCCCAAACCGCTGCGCAGAAGTCAACCAAACTTCACCCATTAGTGTATTGTATCACAATCTAGTAGTTACATGTGGAAATTTGGTTATAGGACATTTGATTTGAGCGCAATCCTCAAACTTAGGTCAAAAAAGTCATTTAAGCCTTTTCACAGTGAGATCTATGCGATATGGCCGAGAAATGTAATTTTGATGTTAACTCCCAAACCGCTGCGCAGAAGTCAACCAAACTTCACCCAATAGTGTATTTTATCACAATCTAGTAGTTACATTTGGAAATTTAGTTCTAGGACATTTGATTTGAGCGCAATCTTCAAACTTAATTAAAAAAAGTCATTTAAGCCTTTTCACAGTGAGATCTATGCGATATGGCCGAGAAATGTAATTTTGATGTTAACTCCCAAACCGCTGCGCAGAAGTCAACCAAACTTCACCCAATAGTGTATTGTATCACATTCTAGTAGTTACATTTGAAAATTTCGTTCTAGGACATTTGGTTTGAGCGCAATCTTTAAACTTAGGTCAAAAGAGCCATTTAAGCCTTTTCACAGTGAGATCTATGCGATATGGCCGAGAAATGTAATTTTGATGTTAACTCCCAAACCGCTGCGCAGAAGTCAACCAAACTTCACCCAATAGTGTATTGTATCACAATCTAGTAGTTACATTTGAAAATTTTGTTCTAGGACATTTTGTTTGAACGCAATCATCAAACTTAATTAAAAAAGTCATTTAAGCCTTTTCACAGTGAGATCTATGCGATATGGCCGAGAAATGTAATTTTGATGTTAACTCCCAAACCGCTGCGCAGAAGTCAACCAAACTTCACCCATTAGTGTATTGTATCACAATCTAGTAGTTACATGTGGAAATTTGGTTATAGGACATTTGATTTGAGCGCAATCCTCAAACTTAGGTCAAAAAAGCCATTTAAGCCTTTTCACAGTGAGATCTATGCGATATGGCCGAGAAATGTAATTTTGATGTTAACTCCCAAACCGCTGCGCAGAAGTCAACCAAACTTCACCCATTAGTGTATTGTATCACAATCTAGTAGTTACATGTGGAAATTTGGTTATAGGACATTTGATTTGAGCGCAATCCTCAAACTTAGGTCAAAAAAGCCATTTAAGCCTTTTCACAGTGAGATCTATGCGATATGGCCGAGAAATGTAATTTTGATGTTAACTCCCAAACCGCTGCGCAGAAGTCAACCAAACTTCACCCAATAGTGTATTGTATCACATTCTAGTAGTTACATTTGAAAATTTCGTTGTAGGACATTTGGTTTGAGCGCAATTATTAAACTTAGGTCAAAAAAGCCATTTAAGCCTTTTCACAGTGAGATCTATGCGATATGGCCGAGAAATGTAATTTTGATGTTAACTCCCAAACCGCTGCGCAGAAGTAAACCAAACTTCACCCATTAGTGTATTGTATCACAATCTAGTAGTTACATGTGGAAATTTGGTTCTAGGACATTTGATTTGAGCGCAATCCTCAAACTTAGGTCAAAAAAGCCATTTAAGCCTTTTCTCAGTGAGATCTATGCGATATGGCCGAGAAATGTAATTTTGATGTTAACTCCCAAACCGCTGCGCAGAAGTCAACCAAACTTCACCCAATAGTGTATTGTATCAAAATCTAGTAGTTACATTTGAAAATTTTGTTCTAGGACATTTTGTTTGAACGCAATCATCAAACTTAATTAAAAAAGCCATTTAAGCCTTTTCACAGTGAGATCTATGCGATATGGCCGAGAAATGTAATTTTGATGTTAACTCCCAAACCGCTGCGCAGAAGTCAACCAAACTTCACCCAATAGTGTATTGTATCACAGTCTAGTAGTTACATTTGAAAATTTTGTTCTAGGACATTTTGTTTGAACGCAATCATCAAACTTAATTAAAAAAGTCATTTAAGCCTTTTCACAGTGAGATCTATGCAATATGGCCGAGAAATGTAATTTTGATGTTAACTCCCAAACCGCTGCGCAGAAGTCAACCAAACTTCACCCAATAGTGTATTGTATCAAAATCTAGTAGTTACATTTGAAAATTTTGTTCTAGGACATTTTGTTTGAACGCAATCATCAAACTTAATTAAAAAAGCCATTTAAGCCTTTTCACAGTGAGATCTATGCGATATGGCCGAGAAATGTAATTTTGATGTTAACTCCCAAACCGCTGCGCAGAAGTCAACCAAACTTCACCCAATAGTGTATTGTATCACAGTCTAGTAGTTACATTTGAAAATTTTGTTCTAGGACATTTTGTTTGAACGCAATCATCAAACTTAATTAAAAAAGTCATTTAAGCCTTTTCACAATGAGATCTATGCGATATGGCCGAGAAATGTAATTTTGATGTTAACTCCAAAACCGCTGCGCAGAAGTCAACCAAACTTCACCCATTAGTGTATTGTATAACAATCTAGTAGTTACATGTGGAAATTTGGTTATAGGACATTTGATTTGAGCGCAATCCTCAAACTTAGGTCAAAAAAGCCATTTAAGCCTTTTCACAGTGAGATCTATGCGATATGGCCGAGAAATGTAATTTTGATGTTAACTCCCAAACCGCTGCGCAGAAGTCAACCAAACTTCACCCAATAGTGTATTTTATCACAATCTAGTAGTTACATTTGGAAATTTAGTTCTAGGACATTTGATTTGAGCGCAATCTTCAAACTTAATTAAAAAATGTCATTTAAGCCTTTTCACAGTGAGATCTATGCGATATGGCCGAGAAATGTAATTTTGATGTTAACTCCCAAACCGCTGCGCAGAAGTCAACCAAACTTCACCCATCAGTGTATTGTATCACAATCTAGTAGTTACATGTGGAAATTTGGTTATTGGACATTTGATTTGAGCGCAATCCTCAAACTTAGGTCAAAAAAGCCATTTAAGCCTTTTCACAGTGAGATCTATGCGATATGGCCGAGAAATGTAATTTTGATGTTAACTCCCAAACCGCTGCGCAGAAGTCAACCAAACTTCACCCAATAGTGTATTGTATCACAATCTAGTAGTTACATTTGAAAATTTTGTTCTAGGACATTTTGTTTGAGCGCAATCATCAAACTTAATTAAAAAAGTAATTTAAGCCTTTTCACAGTGAGATCTATGCGATATGGCCGAGAAATGTAATTTTGATGTTAACTCCCAAACCGCTGCGCAGAAGTCAACCAAACTTCACCCAATAGTGTATTGTATCACAATCTAGTAGTTACATTTGAAAATTTTGTTCTAGGAAATTTTGTTTGAGCGCAATCATCAAACTTAATTAAAAAAGTCATTTAAGCCTTTTCACAGTGAGATCTATGCGATATGGCCGAGAAATGTAATTTTGATGTTCACTCCCAAACCGCTGCGCACAAGTCAACCAAACTTCACCCATTAGTGTATTGTATCACAATCTAGTAGTTACATGTGGAAATTTGGTTCTAGGACATTTGATTTGAGCGCAATCCTCAAACTTAGGTCAAAAAAGCCATTTAAGCCTTTTCACAGTGAGATCTATGCGATATGGCCGAGAAATGTAATTTTGATGTTAACTCCCAAACCGCTGCGCAGAAGTCAACCAAACTTCACCCAATAGTGTATTGTATCACATTCTAGTAGTTACATTTGAAAATTTCGTTCTAGGACATTTGGTTTGAGCGCAATTATTAAACTTAGGTCAAAAAAGCCATTTAAGCCTTTTCACAGTGAGATCTATGCGATATGGCCGAGAAATGTAATTTTGATGTTAACTCCCAAACCGCTGCGCAGAAGTCAACCAAACTTCACCCATTAGTGTATTGTATCACAATCTAGTAGTTACATGTGGAAATTTGGTTATAGGACATTTGATTTGAGCGCAATCCTCAAACTTAGGTCAAAAAAGCCATTTAAGCCTTTTCACAGTGAGATCTATGCGATATGGCCGAGAAATGTAATTTTGATGTTAACTCCCAAACCGCTGCGCAGAAGTCAACCAAACTTCACCCAATAGTGTATTGTATCACATTCTAGTAGTTACATTTGAAAATTTCGTTGTAGGACATTTGGTTTGAGCGCAATTATTAAACTTAGGTCAAAAAAGCCATTTAAGCCTTTTCACAGTGAGATCTATGCGATATGGCCGAGAAATGTAATTTTGATGTTAACTCCCAAACCGCTGCGCAGAAGTAAACCAAACTTCACCCATTAGTGTATTGTATCACAATCTAGTAGTTACATGTGGAAATTTGGTTCTAGGACATTTGATTTGAGCGCAATCCTCAAACTTAGGTCAAAAAAGCCATTTAAGCCTTTTCTCAGTGAGATCTATGCGATATGGCCGAGAAATGTAATTTTGATGTTAACTCCCAAACCGCTGCGCAGAAGTCAACCAAACTTCACCCAATAGTGTATTGTATCAAAATCTAGTAGTTACATTTGAAAATTTTGTTCTAGGACATTTTGTTTGAACGCAATCATCAAACTTAATTAAAAAAGCCATTTAAGCCTTTTCACAGTGAGATCTATGCGATATGGCCGAGAAATGTAATTTTGATGTTAACTCCCAAACCGCTGCGCAGAAGTCAACCAAACTTCACCCAATAGTGTATTGTATCACAGTCTAGTAGTTACATTTGAAAATTTTGTTCTAGGACATTTTGTTTGAACGCAATCATCAAACTTAATTAAAAAAGTCATTTAAGCCTTTTCACAGTGAGATCTATGCGATATGGCCGAGAAATGTAATTTTGATGTTAACTCCCAAACCGCTGCGCAGAAGTCAACCAAACTTCACCCATTAGTGTATTGTATCACAATCTAGTAGTTACATGTGGAAATTTGGTTATAGGACATTTGATTTGAGCGCAATCCTCAAACTTAGGTCAAAAAAGCCATTTAAGCCTTTTCACAGTGAGATCTATGCGATATGGCCGAGAAATGTAATTTTGATGTTAACTCCCAAACCGCTGCGCAGAAGTCAACCAAACTTCACCCAATAGTGTATTTTATCACAATCTAGTAGTTACATTTGGAAATTTAGTTCTAGGACATTTGATTTGAGCGCAATCTTCAAACTTAATTAAAAAATGTCATTTAAGCCTTTTCACAGTGAGATCTATGCGATATGGCCGAGAAATGTAATTTTGATGTTAACTCCCAAACCGCTGCGCAGAAGTCAACCAAACTTCACCCATCAGTGTATTGTATCACAATCTAGTAGTTACATGTGGAAATTTGGTTATTGGACATTTGATTTGAGCGCAATCCTCAAACTTAGGTCAAAAAAGCCATTTAAGCCTTTTCACAGTGAGATCTATGCGATATGGCCGAGAAATGTAATTTTGATGTTAACTCCCAAACCGCTGCGCAGAAGTCAACCAAACTTCACCCATTAGTGTATTGTATCACAATCTAGTAGTTACATGTGGAAATTTGGTTATAGGACATTTGATTTGAGCGCAATCCTAAAACTTAGGTCAAAAAAGCCATTTAAGCCTTTTCACATTGAGATCTATGCGATATGGCCGAGAAATGTAATTTTGATGTTAACTCCCAAACCGCTGCGCAGAAGTCAACCAAACTTCACCCATTAGTGTATTGTATCACAATCTAGTAGTTACATGTGGAAATTTGGTTATAGGACATTTGATTTGAGCGCAATCCTCAAACTTAGGTCAAAAAAGTCATTTAAGCCTTTTCACAGTGAGATCTATGCGATATGGCCGAGAAATGTAATTTTGATGTTAACTCCCAAACCGCTGCGCAGAAGTCAACCAAACTTCACCCAATAGTGTATTTTATCACAATCTAGTAGTTACATTTGGAAATTTAGTTCTAGGACATTTGATTTGAGCGCAATCTTCAAACTTAATTAAAAAAAGTCATTTAAGCCTTTTCACAGTGAGATCTATGCGATATGGCCGAGAAATGTAATTTTGATGTTAACTCCCAAACCGCTGCGCAGAAGTCAACCAAACTTCACCCAATAGTGTATTGTATCACATTCTAGTAGTTACATTTGAAAATTTCGTTCTAGGACATTTGGTTTGAGCGCAATCTTTAAACTTAGGTCAAAAGAGCCATTTAAGCCTTTTCACAGTGAGATCTATGCGATATGGCCGAGAAATGTAATTTTGATGTTAACTCCCAAACCGCTGCGCAGAAGTCAACCAAACTTCACCCAATAGTGTATTGTATCACAATCTAGTAGTTACATTTGAAAATTTTGTTCTAGGACATTTTGTTTGAACGCAATCATCAAACTTAATTAAAAAAGTCATTTAAGCCTTTTCACAGTGAGATCTATGCGATATGGCCGAGAAATGTAATTTTGATGTTAACTCCCAAACCGCTGCGCAGAAGTCAACCAAACTTCACCCATTAGTGTATTGTATCACAATCTAGTAGTTACATGTGGAAATTTGGTTATAGGACATTTGATTTGAGCGCAATCCTCAAACTTAGGTCAAAAAAGCCATTTAAGCCTTTTCACAGTGAGATCTATGCGATATGGCCGAGAAATGTAATTTTGATGTTAACTCCCAAACCGCTGCGCAGAAGTCAACCAAACTTCACCCATTAGTGTATTGTATCACAATCTAGTAGTTACATGTGGAAATTTGGTTATAGGACATTTGATTTGAGCGCAATCCTCAAACTTCGGTCAAAAAAGCCATTTAAGCCTTTTCACAGTGAGATCTATGCGATATGGCCGAGAAATGTAATTTTGATGTTAACTCCCAAACCGCTGCGCAGAAGTCAACCAAACTTCACCCAATAGTGTATTGTATCACATTCTAGTAGTTACATTTGAAAATTTCGTTGTAGGACATTTGGTTTGAGCGCAATTATTAAACTTAGGTCAAAAAAGCCATTTAAGCCTTTTCAAAGTGAGATCTATGCGATATGGCCGAGAAATGTAATTTTGATGTTAACTCCCAAACCGCTGCGCAGAAGTCAACCAAACTTCACCCATTAGTGTATTGTATCACAATCTAGTAGTTACATGTGGAAATTTGGTTCTAGGACATTTGATTTGAGCGCAATCCTCAAACTTAGGTCAAAAAAGCCATTTAAGCCTTTTCTCAGTGAGATCTATGCGATATGGCCGAGAAATGTAATTTTGATGTTAACTCCCAAACCGCTGCGCAGAAGTCAACCAAACTTCACCCAATAGTGTATTGTATCAAAATCTAGTAGTTACATTTGAAAATTTTGTTCTAGGACATTTTGTTTGAACGCAATCATCAAACTTAATTAAAAAAGCCATTTAAGCCTTTTCACAGTGAGATCTATGCGATATGGCCGAGAAATGTAATTTTGATGTTAACTCCCAAACCGCTGCGCAGAAGTCAACCAAACTTCACCCAATAGTGTATTGTATCACAGTCTAGTAGTTACATTTGAAAATTTTGTTCTAGGACATTTTGTTTGAACGCAATCATCAAACTTAATTAAAAAAGTCATTTAAGCCTTTTCACAGTGAGATCTATGCGATATGGCCGAGAAATGTAATTTTGATGTTAACTCCCAAACCGCTGCGCAGAAGTCAACCAAACTTCACCCATTAGTGTATTGTATCACAATCTAGTAGTTACATGTGGAAATTTGGTTATAGGACATTTGATTTGAGCGCAATCCTCAAACTTAGGTCAAAAAAGCCATTTAAGCCTTTTCACAGTGAGATCTATGCGATATGGCCGAGAAATGTAATTTTGATGTTAACTCCCAAACCGCTGCGCAGAAGTCAACCAAACTTCACCCAATAGTGTATTTTATCACAATCTAGTAGTTACATTTGGAAATTTAGTTCTAGGACATTTGATTTGAGCGCAATCTTCAAACTTAATTAAAAAATGTCATTTAAGCCTTTTCACAGTGAGATCTATGCGATATGGCCGAGAAATGTAATTTTGATGTTAACTCCCAAACCGCTGCGCAGAAGTCAACCAAACTTCACCCATCAGTGTATTGTATCACAATCTAGTAGTTACATGTGGAAATTTGGTTATTGGACATTTGATTTGAGCGCAATCCTCAAACTTAGGTCAAAAAAGCCATTTAAGCCTTTTCACAGTGAGATCTATGCGATATGGCCGAGAAATGTAATTTTGATGTTAACTCCCAAACCGCTGCGCAGAAGTCAACCAAACTTCACCCAATAGTGTATTGTATCACAATCTAGTAGTTACATTTGAAAATTTTGTTCTAGGACATTTTGTTTGAGCGCAATCATCAAACTTAATTAAAAAAGTAATTTAAGCCTTTTCACAGTGAGATCTATGCGATATGGCCGAGAAATGTAATTTTGATGTTAACTCCCAAACCGCTGCGCAGAAGTCAACCAAACTTCACCCAATAGTGTATTGTATCACAATCTAGTAGTTACATTTGAAAATTTTGTTCTAGGAAATTTTGTTTGAGCGCAATCATCAAACTTAATTAAAAAAGTCATTTAAGCCTTTTCACAGTGAGATCTATGCGATATGGCCGAGAAATGTAATTTTGATGTTCACTCCCAAACCGCTGCGCACAAGTCAACCAAACTTCACCCATTAGTGTATTGTATCACAATCTAGTAGTTACATGTGGAAATTTGGTTCTAGGACATTTGATTTGAGCGCAATCCTCAAACTTAGGTCAAAAAAGCCATTTAAGCCTTTTCACAGTGAGATCTATGCGATATGGCCGAGAAATGTAATTTTGATGTTAACTCCCAAACCGCTGCGCAGAAGTCAACCAAACTTCACCCAATAGTGTATTGTATCACATTCTAGTAGTTACATTTGAAAATTTCGTTCTAGGACATTTGGTTTGAGCGCAATTATTAAACTTAGGTCAAAAAAGCCATTTAAGCCTTTTCACAGTGAGATCTATGCGATATGGCCGAGAAATGTAATTTTGATGTTAACTCCCAAACCGCTGCGCAGAAGTAAACCAAACTTCACCCATTAGTGTATTGTATCACAATCTAGTAGTTACATGTGGAAATTTGGTTCTAGGACATTTGATTTGAGCGCAATCCTCAAACTTAGGTCAAAAAAGCCATTTAAGCCTTTTCACAGTGAGATCTATGCGATATGGCCGAGAAATGTAATTTTGATGTTAACTCCCAAACCGCTGCGCAGAAGTCAACCAAACTTCACCCAATAGTGTATTGTATCACAATCTAGTAGTTACATTTGAAAAGTTTGTTCTAGGACATTTTGTTTGAACGCAATCATCAAACTTAATTAAAAAAGTCATTTAAGCCTTTTCACAGTGAGATCTATGCGATATGGCCGAGAAATGTAATTTTGATGTTAACTCCCAAACCGCTGCGCAGAAGTCAACCAAACTTCACCCAATAGTGTATTGTATCACAATCTAGTAGTTACATTTGAAAATTTTGTTCTAGGACATTTTGTTTGAGCGCAATCATCAAACTTAATTAAAAAAGTCATTTAAGCCTTTTCACAGTGAGATCTATGCGATATGGCCGAGAAATGTAATTTTGATGTTAACTCCCAAACCGCTGCGCAGAAGTCAACCAAACTTCACCCATTAGTGTATTGTATCACAATCTAGTAGTTACATGTGGAAATTTGGTTCTAGGACATTTGATTTGAGCGCAATCCTCAAACTTAGGTCAAAAAAGCCATTTAAGCCTTTTCACAGTGAGATCTATGCGATATGGCCGAGAAATGTAATTTTGATGTTAACTCCCAAACCGCTGCGCAGAAGTCAACCAAACTTCACCCAATAGTGTATTGTATCACATTCTAGTAGTTACATTTGAAAATTTTGTTCTAGGACATTTGGTTTGAGCGCAATCTTTAAACTTAGGTCAAAAAAGTCATTTAAGCCTTTTCACAGTGAGATCTATGCGATATGGCCGAGAAATGTAATTTTGATGTTAACTCCCAAACCGCTGCGCAGAAGTCAACCAAACTTCACCCAATAGTGTATTGTATCACAATCTAGTAGTTACATTTGAAAATTTTGTTCTAGGAAATTTTGTTTGAACGCAATCATCAAACTTAATTAAAAAAGTCATTTAAGCCTTTTCACAGTGAGATCTATGCGATATGGCCGAGAAATGTAATTTTGATGTTAACTCCCAAACCGCTGCGCAGAAGTCAACCAAACTTCACCCATTAGTTTATTGTATCACAATCTAGTAGTTACATGTGGAAATTTGGTTCTAGGACATTTGATTTGAGCGCAATCCTCAAACTTAGGTCAAAAAAGCCATTTAAGCCTTTTCACAGTGAGATCTATGCGATATGGCCGAGAAATGTAATTTTGATGTTAACTCCCAAACCGCTGCGCAGAAGTCAACCAAACTTCACCCAATAGTGTATTGTATCACATTCTAGTAGTTACATTTTAAAATTTCGTTATAGGACATTTGGTTTGAGCGCAATTATTAAACTTAGGTCAAAAAAGCCATTTAAGCCTTTTCACAGTGAGATCTATGCGATATGGCCGAGAAATGTAATTTTGATGTTAACTCCCAAACCGCTGCGCAGAAGTAAACCAAACTTCACCCATTAGTGTATTGTATCGTAATCTAGTAGTTACATGTGGAAATTTGGTTCTAGGACATTTGATTTGAGCGCAATCCTCAAACTTAGGTCAAAAAAGCCATTTAAGCCTTTTCACAGTGAGATCTATGCGATATGGCCGAGAAATGTAATTTTGATGTTAACTCCCAAACCGCTGCGCAGAAGTCAACCAAACTTCACCCAATAGTGTATTGTATCACAGTCTAGTAGTTACATTTGAAAATTTCGTTGTAGGACATTTGGTTTGAGCGCAATTATTAAACTTAGGTCAAAAAAGCCATTTAAGCCTTTTCACAGTGAGATCTATGCGATATGGCCGAGAAATGTAATTTTGATGTTAACTCCCAAACCGCTGCGCAGAAGTAAACCAAACTTCACCCATTAGTGTATTGTATCACAATCTAGTAGTTACATGTGGAAATTTGGTTCTAGGACATTTGATTTGAGCGCAATCCTCAAACTTAGGTCAAAAAAGCCATTTAAGCCTTTTCACAGTGAGATCTATGCGATATGGCCGAGAAATGTAATTTTGATGTTAACTCCCAAACCGCTGCGCAGAAGTCAACCAAACTTCACCCAATAGTGTATTGTATCAAAATCTAGTAGTTACATTTGAAAATTTTGTTCTAGGACATTTTGTTTGAACGCAATCATCAAACTTAATTAAAAAAGCCATTTAAGCCTTTTCACAGTGAGATCTATGCGATATGGCCGAGAAATGTAATTTTGATGTTAACTCCCAAACCGCTGCGCAGAAGTCAACCAAACTTCACCCAATAGTGTATTGTATCACAGTCTAGTAGTTACATTTGAAAATTTTGTTCTAGGACATTTTGTTTGAACGCAATCATCAAACTTAATTAAAAAAGTCATTTAAGCCTTTTCACAGTGAGATCTATGCGATATGGCCGAGAAATGTAATTTTGATGTTAACTCCCAAACCGCTGCGCAGAAGTCAACCAAACTTCACCCATTAGTGTATTGTATCACAATCTAGTAGTTACATGTGGAAATTTGGTTATAGGACATTTGATTTGAGCGCAATCCTCAAACTTAGGTCAAAAAAGCCATTTAAGCCTTTTCACAGTGAGATCTATGCGATATGGCCGAGAAATGTAATTTTGATGTTAACTCCCAAACCGCTGCGCAGAAGTCAACCAAACTTCACCCAATAGTGTATTTTATCACAATCTAGTAGTTACATTTGGAAATTTAGTTCTAGGACATTTGATTTGAGCGCAATCTTCAAACTTAATTAAAAAATGTCATTTAAGCCTTTTCACAGTGAGATCTATGCGATATGGCCGAGAAATGTAATTTTGATGTTAACTCCCAAACCGCTGCGCAGAAGTCAACCAAACTTCACCCATCAGTGTATTGTATCACAATCTAGTAGTTACATGTGGAAATTTGGTTATTGGACATTTGATTTGAGCGCAATCCTCAAACTTAGGTCAAAAAAGCCATTTAAGCCTTTTCACAGTGAGATCTATGCGATATGGCCGAGAAATGTAATTTTGATGTTAACTCCCAAACCGCTGCGCAGAAGTCAACCAAACTTCACCCATTAGTGTATTGTATCACAATCTAGTAGTTACATGTGGAAATTTGGTTATAGGACATTTGATTTGAGCGCAATCCTCAAACTTAGGTCAAAAAAGCCATTTAAGCCTTTTCACAGTGAGATCTATGCGATATGGCCGAGAAATGTAATTTTGATGTTAACTCCCAAACCGCTGCGCAGAAGTCAACCAAACTTCACCCATTAGTGTATTGTATCACAATCTAGTAGTTACATGTGGAAATTTGGTTATAGGACATTTGATTTGAGCGCAATCCTCAAACTTAGGTCAAAAAAGTCATTTAAGCCTTTTCACAGTGAGATCTATGCGATATGGCCGAGAAATGTAATTTTGATGTTAACTCCCAAACCGCTGCGCAGAAGTCAACCAAACTTCACCCAATAGTGTATTTTATCACAATCTAGTAGTTACATTTGGAAATTTAGTTCTAGGACATTTGATTTGAGCGCAATCTTCAAACTTAATTAAAAAAAGTCATTTAAGCCTTTTCACAGTGAGATCTATGCGATATGGCCGAGAAATGTAATTTTGATGTTAACTCCCAAACCGCTGCGCAGAAGTCAACCAAACTTCACCCAATAGTGTATTGTATCACATTCTAGTAGTTACATTTGAAAATTTCGTTGTAGGACATTTGGTTTGAGCGCAATTATTAAACTTAGGTCAAAAAAGCCATTTAAGCCTTTTCACAGTGAGATCTATGCGATATGGCCGAGAAATGTAATTTTGATGTTAACTCCCAAACCGCTGCGCAGAAGTAAACCAAACTTCACCCATTAGTGTATTGTATCACAATCTAGTAGTTACATGTGGAAATTTGGTTCTAGGACATTTGATTTGAGCGCAATCCTCAAACTTAGGTCAAAAAAGCCATTTAAGCCTTTTCTCAGTGAGATCTATGCGATATGGCCGAGAAATGTAATTTTGATGTTAACTCCCAAACCGCTGCGCAGAAGTCAACCAAACTTCACCCAATAGTGTATTGTATCAAAATCTAGTAGTTACATTTGAAAATTTTGTTCTAGGACATTTTGTTTGAACGCAATCATCAAACTTAATTAAAAAAGCCATTTAAGCCTTTTCACAGTGAGATCTATGCGATATGGCCGAGAAATGTAATTTTGATGTTAACTCCCAAACCGCTGCGCAGAAGTCAACCAAACTTCACCCAATAGTGTATTGTATCACAGTCTAGTAGTTACATTTGAAAATTTTGTTCTAGGACATTTTGTTTGAACGCAATCATCAAACTTAATTAAAAAAGTCATTTAAGCCTTTTCACAGTGAGATCTATGCGATATGGCCGAGAAATGTAATTTTGATGTTAACTCCCAAACCGCTGCGCATAAGTCAACCAAACTTCACCCATTAGTGTATTGTATAACAATCTAGTAGTTACATGTGGAAATTTGGTTATAGGACATTTGATTTGAGCGCAATCCTCAAACTTAGGTCAAAAAAGCCATTTAAGCCTTTTCACAGTGAGATCTATGCGATATGGCCGAGAAATGTAATTTTGATGTTAACTCCCAAACCGCTGCGCAGAAGTCAACCAAACTTCACCCAATAGTGTATTTTATCACAATCTAGTAGTTACATTTGGAAATTTAGTTCTAGGACATTTGATTTGAGCGCAATCTTCAAACTTAATTAAAAAATGTCATTTAAGCCTTTTCACAGTGAGATCTATGCGATATGGCCGAGAAATGTAATTTTGATGTTAACTCCCAAACCGCTGCGCAGAAGTCAACCAAACTTCACCCATCAGTGTATTGTATCTCAATCTAGTAGTTACATGTGGAAATTTGGTTATTGGACATTTGATTTGAGCGCAATCCTCAAACTTAGGTCAAAAAAGCCATTTAAGCCTTTTCACAGTGAGATCTATGCGATATGGCCGAGAAATGTAATTTTGATGTTAACTCCCAAACCGCTGCGCAGAAGTCAACCAAACTTCACCCAATAGTGTATTGTATCACAATCTAGTAGTTACATTTGAAAATTTTGTTCTAGGACATTTTGTTTGAGCGCAATCATCAAACTTAATTAAAAAAGTAATTTAAGCCTTTTCACAGTGAGATCTATGCGATATGGCCGAGAAATGTAATTTTGATGTTAACTCCCAAACCGCTGCGCAGAAGTCAACCAAACTTCACCCAATAGTGTATTGTATCACAATCTAGTAGTTACATTTGAAAATTTTGTTCTAGGAAATTTTGTTTGAGCGCAATCATCAAACTTAATTAAAAAAGTCATATAAGCCTTTTCACAGTGAGATCTATGCGATATGGCCGAGAAATGTAATTTTGATGTTCACTCCCAAACCGCTGCGCACAAGTCAACCAAACTTCACCCAATAGTGTATTGTATCACAATCTAGTAGTTACATTTGAAAATTTTGTTCTAGGACATTTGATTTGAGCGCAATCCTCAAACTTAGGTCAAAAAAGCCATTTAAGCCTTTTCACAGTGAGATCTATGCGATATGGCCGAGAAATGTAATTTTGATGTTCACTCCCAAACCGCTGCGCACAAGTCAACCAAACTTCACCCATTAGTGTATTGTATCACAATCTAGTAGTTACATGTGGAAATTTGGTTCTAGGACATTTGATTTGAGCGCAATCCTCAAACTTAGGTCAAAAAAGCCATTTAAGCCTTTTCACAGTGAGATCAATGCGATATGGCCGAGAAATGTAATTTTGATGTTCACTCCCAAACCGCTGCGCACAAGTCAACCAAACTTCACCCATTAGTGTATTGTATCACAATCTAGTAGTTACATGTGGAAATTTGGTTCTAGGACATTTGATTTGAGCGCAATCCTCAAACTTAGGTCAAAAAAGCCATTTAAGCCTTTTCACAGTGAGATCTATGCGATATGGCCGAGAAATGTAATTTTGATGTTAACTCCCAAACCACTGCGCAGAAGTCAACCAAACTTCACCCAATAGTGTATTGTATCACATTCTAGTAGTTACATTTGAAAATTTCGTTCTAGGACATTTGGTTTGAGCGCAATTATTAAACTTAGGTCAAAAAAGCCATTTAAGCCTTTTCACAGTGAGATCTATGCGATATGGCCGAGAAATGTAATTTTGATGTTAACTCCCAAACCGCTGTGCAGAAGTAAACCAAACTTCACCCATTAGTGTATTGTATCACAATCTAGTAGTTACATGTGGAAATTTGGTTCTAGGACATTTGATTTGAGCGCAATCCTCAAACTTAGGTCAAAAAAGCCATTTAAGCCTTTTCACAGTGAGATCTATGCGATATGGCCGAGAAATGTAATTTTGATGTTAACTCCCAAACCACTGCGCAGAAGTCAACCAAACTTCACCCAATAGTGTATTGTATCACATTCTAGTAGTTACATTTGAAAATTTCGTTCTAGGACATTTGGTTTGAGCGCAATTATTAAACTTAGGTCAAAAAAGCCATTTAAGCCTTTTCACAGTGAGATCTATGCGATATGGCCGAGAAATGTAATTTTGATGTTAACTCCCAAACCGCTGTGCAGAAGTAAACCAAACTTCACCCATTAGTGTATTGTATCACAATCTAGTAGTTACATGTGGAAATTTGGTTCTAGGACATTTGATTTGAGCGCAATCCTCAAACTTAGGTCAAAAAAGCCATTTAAGCCTTTTCACAGTGAGATCTATGCGATATGGCCGAGAAATGTAATTTTGATGTTAACTCCCAAACCGCTGCGCAGAAGTCAACCAAACTTCACCCAATAGTGTATTGTATCACAATCTAGTAGTTACATTTGAAAAGTTTGTTCTAGGACATTTTGTTTGAACGCAATCATCAAACTTAATTAAAAAAGTCATTTAAGCCTTTTCACAGTGAGATCTATGCGATATGGCCGAGAAATGTAATTTTGATGTTAACTCCCAAACCGCTGCGCAGAAGTCAACCAAACTTCACCCATTAGTGTATTGTATCACAATCTAGTAGTTACATGTGGAAATTTGGTTATTGGACATTTGATTTGAGCGCAATCCTCAAACTTAGGTCAAAAAAGCCATTTAAGCCTTTTCACAGTGAGATCTATGCGATATGGCCGAGAAATGTAATTTTGATGTTAACTCCCAAACCGCTGCGCAGAAGTCAACCAAACTTCACCCATTAGTGTATTGTATCACAATCTAGTAGTTACATGTGGAAATTTGGTTATAGGACATTTGATTTGAGCGCAATCCTCAAACTTAGGTCAAAAAAGCCATTTAAGCCTTTTCACAGTGAGATCTATGCGATATGGCCGAGAAATGTAATTTTGATGTTAACTCCCAAACCGCTGCGCAGAAGTCAACCAAACTTCACCCATTAGTGTATTGTATCACAATCTAGTAGTTACATGTGGAAATTTGGTTATAGGACATTTGATTTGAGCGCAATCCTCAAACTTAGGTCAAAAAAGTCATTTAAGCCTTTTCACAGTGAGATCTATGCGATATGGCCGAGAAATGTAATTTTGATGTTAACTCCCAAACCGCTGCGCAGAAGTCAACCAAACTTCACCCAATAGTGTATTTTATCACAATCTAGTAGTTACATTTGGAAATTTAGTTCTAGGACATTTGATTTGAGCGCAATCTTCAAACTTAATTAAAAAAAGTCATTTAAGCCTTTTCACAGTGAGATCTATGCGATATGGCCGAGAAATGTAATTTTGATGTTAACTCCCAAACCGCTGCGCAGAAGTCAACCAAACTTCACCCAATAGTGTATTGTATCACATTCTAGTAGTTACATTTGAAAATTTCGTTGTAGGACATTTGGTTTGAGCGCAATTATTAAACTTAGGTCAAAAAAGCCATTTAAGCCTTTTCACAGTGAGATCTATGCGATATGGCCGAGAAATGTAATTTTGATGTTAACTCCCAAACCGCTGCGCAGAAGTAAACCAAACTTCACCCATTAGTGTATTGTATCACAATCTAGTAGTTACATGTGGAAATTTGGTTCTAGGACATTTGATTTGAGCGCAATCCTCAAACTTAGGTCAAAAAAGCCATTTAAGCCTTTTCTCAGTGAGATCTATGCGATATGGCCGAGAAATGTAATTTTGATGTTAACTCCCAAACCGCTGCGCAGAAGTCAACCAAACTTCACCCAATAGTGTATTGTATCAAAATCTAGTAGTTACATTTGAAAATTTTGTTCTAGGACATTTTGTTTGAACGCAATCATCAAACTTAATTAAAAAAGCCATTTAAGCCTTTTCACAGTGAGATCTATGCGATATGGCCGAGAAATGTAATTTTGATGTTAACTCCCAAACCGCTGCGCAGAAGTCAACCAAACTTCACCCAATAGTGTATTGTATCACAGTCTAGTAGTTACATTTGAAAATTTTGTTCTAGGACATTTTGTTTGAACGCAATCATCAAACTTAATTAAAAAAGTCATTTAAGCCTTTTCACAGTGAGATCTATGCGATATGGCCGAGAAATGTAATTTTGATGTTAACTCCCAAACCGCTGCGCATAAGTCAACCAAACTTCACCCATTAGTGTATTGTATCACAATCTAGTAGTTACATGTGGAAATTTGGTTATAGGACATTTGATTTGAGCGCAATCCTCAAACTTAGGTCAAAAAAGCCATTTAAGCCTTTTCACAGTGAGATCTATGCGATATGGCCGAGAAATGTAATTTTGATGTTAACTCCCAAACCGCTGCGCAGAAGTCAACCAAACTTCACCCAATAGTGTATTTTATCACAATCTAGTAGTTACATTTGGAAATTTAGTTCTAGGACATTTGATTTGAGCGCAATCTTCAAACTTAATTAAAAAATGTCATTTAAGCCTTTTCACAGTGAGATCTATGCGATATGGCCGAGAAATGTAATTTTGATGTTAACTCCCAAACCACTGCGCAGAAGTCAACCAAACTTCACCCATCAGTGTATTGTATCTCAATCTAGTAGTTACATGTGGAAATTTGGTTATTGGACATTTGATTTGAGCGCAATCCTCAAACTTAGGTCAAAAAAGCCATTTAAGCCTTTTCACAGTGAGATCTATGCGATATGGCCGAGAAATGTAATTTTGATGTTAACTCCCAAACCGCTGCGCAGAAGTCAACCAAACTTCACCCAATAGTGTATTGTATCACAATCTAGTAGTTACATTTGAAAATTTTGTTCTAGGACATTTTGTTTGAGCGCAATCATCAAACTTAATTAAAAAAGTAATTTAAGCCTTTTCACAGTGAGATCTATGCGATATGGCCGAGAAATGTAATTTTGATGTTAACTCCCAAACCGCTGCGCAGAAGTCAACCAAACTTCACCCAATAGTGTATTGTATCACAATCTAGTAGTTACATTTGAAAATTTTGTTCTAGGAAATTTTGTTTGAGCGCAATCATCAAACTTAATTAAAAAAGTCATATAAGCCTTTTCACAGTGAGATCTATGCGATATGGCCGAGAAATGTAATTTTGATGTTCACTCCCAAACCGCTGCGCACAAGTCAACCAAACTTCACCCAATAGTGTATTGTATCACAATCTAGTAGTTACATTTGAAAATTTTGTTCTAGGACATTTTGTTTGAGCGCAATCATCAAACTTAATTAAAAAAGTAATTTAAGCCTTTTCACAGTGAGATCTATGCGATATGGCCGAGAAATGTAATTTTGATGTTAACTCCCAAACCGCTGCGCAGAAGTCAACCAAACTTCACCCAATAGTGTATTGTATCACAATCTAGTAGTTACATTTGAAAATTTTGTTCTAGGAAATTTTGTTTGAGCGCAATCATCAAACTTAATTAAAAAAGTCATATAAGCCTTTTCACAGTGAGATCAATGCGATATGGCCGAGAAATGTAATTTTGATGTTCACTCCCAAACCGCTGCGCACAAGTCAACCAAACTTCACCCATTAGTGTATTGTATCACAATCTAGTAGTTACATGTGGAAATTTGGTTCTAGGACATTTGATTTGAGCGCAATCCTCAAACTTAGGTCAAAAAAGCCATTTAAGCCTTTTCACAGTGAGATCTATGCGATATGGCCGAGAAATGTAATTTTGATGTTAACTCCCAAACCACTGCGCAGAAGTCAACCAAACTTCACCCAATAGTGTATTGTATCACATTCTAGTAGTTACATTTGAAAATTTCGTTCTAGGACATTTGGTTTGAGCGCAATTATTAAACTTAGGTCAAAAAAGCCATTTAAGCCTTTTCACAGTGAGATCTATGCGATATGGCCGAGAAATGTAATTTTGATGTTAACTCCCAAACCGCTGTGCAGAAGTAAACCAAACTTCACCCATTAGTGTATTGTATCACAATCTAGTAGTTACATGTGGAAATTTGGTTCTAGGACATTTGATTTGAGCGCAATCCTCAAACTTAGGTCAAAAAAGCCATTTAAGCCTTTTCACAGTGAGATCTATGCGATATGGCCGAGAAATGTAATTTTGATGTTAACTCCCAAACCACTGCGCAGAAGTCAACCAAACTTCACCCAATAGTGTATTGTATCACATTCTAGTAGTTACATTTGAAAATTTCGTTCTAGGACATTTGGTTTGAGCGCAATTATTAAACTTAGGTCAAAAAAGCCATTTAAGCCTTTTCACAGTGAGATCTATGCGATATGGCCGAGAAATGTAATTTTGATGTTAACTCCCAAACCGCTGTGCAGAAGTAAACCAAACTTCACCCATTAGTGTATTGTATCACAATCTAGTAGTTACATGTGGAAATTTGGTTCTAGGACATTTGATTTGAGCGCAATCCTCAAACTTAGGTCAAAAAAGCCATTTAAGCCTTTTCACAGTGAGATCTATGCGATATGGCCGAGAAATGTAATTTTGATGTTAACTCCCAAACCGCTGCGCAGAAGTCAACCAAACTTCACCCAATAGTGTATTGTATCACAATCTAGTAGTTACATTTGAAAAGTTTGTTCTAGGACATTTTGTTTGAACGCAATCATCAAACTTAATTAAAAAAGTCATTTAAGCCTTTTCACAGTGAGATCTATGCGATATGGCCGAGAAATGTAATTTTGATGTTAACTCCCAAACCGCTGCGCAGAAGTAAACCAAACTTCACCCATTAGTGTATTGTATCACAATCTAGTAGTTACATGTGGAAATTTGGTTCTAGGACATTTGATTTGAGCGCAATCCTCAAACTTAGGTCAAAAAAGCCATTTAAGCCTTTTCACAGTGAGATCTATGCGATATGGCCGAGAAATGTAATTTTGATGTTAACTCCCAAACCACTGCGCAGAAGTCAACCAAACTTCACCCAATAGTGTATTGTATCACATTCTAGTAGTTACATTTGAAAATTTCGTTCTAGGACATTTGGTTTGAGCGCAATTATTAAACTTAGGTCAAAAAAGCCATTTAAGCCTTTTCACAGTGAGATCTATGCGATATGGCCGAGAAATGTAATTTTGATGTTAACTCCCAAACCGCTGTGCAGAAGTAAACCAAACTTCACCCATTAGTGTATTGTATCACAATCTAGTAGTTACATGTGGAAATTTGGTTCTAGGACATTTGATTTGAGCGCAATCCTCAAACTTAGGTCAAAAAAGCCATTTAAGCCTTTTCACAGTGAGATCTATGCGATATGGCCGAGAAATGTAATTTTGATGTTAACTCCCAAACCACTGCGCAGAAGTCAACCAAACTTCACCCAATAGTGTATTGTATCACATTCTAGTAGTTACATTTGAAAATTTCGTTCTAGGACATTTGGTTTGAGCGCAATTATTAAACTTAGGTCAAAAAAGCCATTTAAGCCTTTTCACAGTGAGATCTATGCGATATGGCCGAGAAATGTAATTTTGATGTTAACTCCCAAACCGCTGTGCAGAAGTAAACCAAACTTCACCCATTAGTGTATTGTATCACAATCTAGTAGTTACATGTGGAAATTTGGTTCTAGGACATTTGATTTGAGCGCAATCCTCAAACTTAGGTCAAAAAAGCCATTTAAGCCTTTTCACAGTGAGATCTATGCGATATGGCCGAGAAATGTAATTTTGATGTTAACTCCCAAACCGCTGCGCAGAAGTCAACCAAACTTCACCCAATAGTGTATTGTATCACAATCTAGTAGTTACATTTGAAAAGTTTGTTCTAGGACATTTTGTTTGAACGCAATCATCAAACTTAATTAAAAAAGTCATTTAAGCCTTTTCACAGTGAGATCTATGCGATATGGCCGAGAAATGTAATTTTGATGTTAACTCCCAAACCGCTGCGCAGAAGTCAACCAAACTTCACCCATTAGTGTATTGTATCACAATCTAGTAGTTACATGTGGAAATTTGGTTATTGGACATTTGATTTGAGCGCAATCCTCAAACTTAGGTCAAAAAAGCCATTTAAGCCTTTTCACAGTGAGATCTATGCGATATGGCCGAGAAATGTAATTTTGATGTTAACTCCCAAACCGCTGCGCAGAAGTCAACCAAACTTCACCCATTAGTGTATTGTATCACAATCTAGTAGTTACATGTGGAAATTTGGTTATAGGACATTTGATTTGAGCGCAATCCTCAAACTTAGGTCAAAAAAGCCATTTAAGCCTTTTCACAGTGAGATCTATGCGATATGGCCGAGAAATGTAATTTTGATGTTAACTCCCAAACCGCTGCGCAGAAGTCAACCAAACTTCACCCATTAGTGTATTGTATCACAATCTAGTAGTTACATGTGGAAATTTGGTTATAGGACATTTGATTTGAGCGCAATCCTCAAACTTAGGTCAAAAAAGTCATTTAAGCCTTTTCACAGTGAGATCTATGCGATATGGCCGAGAAATGTAATTTTGATGTTAACTCCCAAACCGCTGCGCAGAAGTCAACCAAACTTCACCCAATAGTGTATTTTATCACAATCTAGTAGTTACATTTGGAAATTTAGTTCTAGGACATTTGATTTGAGCGCAATCTTCAAACTTAATTAAAAAAAGTCATTTAAGCCTTTTCACAGTGAGATCTATGCGATATGGCCGAGAAATGTAATTTTGATGTTAACTCCCAAACCGCTGCGCAGAAGTCAACCAAACTTCACCCAATAGTGTATTGTATCACATTCTAGTAGTTACATTTGAAAATTTCGTTGTAGGACATTTGGTTTGAGCGCAATTATTAAACTTAGGTCAAAAAAGCCATTTAAGCCTTTTCACAGTGAGATCTATGCGATATGGCCGAGAAATGTAATTTTGATGTTAACTCCCAAACCGCTGCGCAGAAGTAAACCAAACTTCACCCATTAGTGTATTGTATCACAATCTAGTAGTTACATGTGGAAATTTGGTTCTAGGACATTTGATTTGAGCGCAATCCTCAAACTTAGGTCAAAAAAGCCATTTAAGCCTTTTCTCAGTGAGATCTATGCGATATGGCCGAGAAATGTAATTTTGATGTTAACTCCCAAACCGCTGCGCAGAAGTCAACCAAACTTCACCCAATAGTGTATTGTATCAAAATCTAGTAGTTACATTTGAAAATTTTGTTCTAGGACATTTTGTTTGAACGCAATCATCAAACTTAATTAAAAAAGCCATTTAAGCCTTTTCACAGTGAGATCTATGCGATATGGCCGAGAAATGTAATTTTGATGTTAACTCCCAAACCGCTGCGCAGAAGTCAACCAAACTTCACCCAATAGTGTATTGTATCACAGTCTAGTAGTTACATTTGAAAATTTTGTTCTAGGACATTTTGTTTGAACGCAATCATCAAACTTAATTAAAAAAGTCATTTAAGCCTTTTCACAGTGAGATCTATGCGATATGGCCGAGAAATGTAATTTTGATGTTAACTCCCAAACCGCTGCGCATAAGTCAACCAAACTTCACCCATTAGTGTATTGTATCACAATCTAGTAGTTACATGTGGAAATTTGGTTATAGGACATTTGATTTGAGCGCAATCCTCAAACTTAGGTCAAAAAAGCCATTTAAGCCTTTTCACAGTGAGATCTATGCGATATGGCCGAGAAATGTAATTTTGATGTTAACTCCCAAACCGCTGCGCAGAAGTCAACCAAACTTCACCCAATAGTGTATTTTATCACAATCTAGTAGTTACATTTGGAAATTTAGTTCTAGGACATTTGATTTGAGCGCAATCTTCAAACTTAATTAAAAAATGTCATTTAAGCCTTTTCACAGTGAGATCTATGCGATATGGCCGAGAAATGTAATTTTGATGTTAACTCCCAAACCACTGCGCAGAAGTCAACCAAACTTCACCCATCAGTGTATTGTATCTCAATCTAGTAGTTACATGTGGAAATTTGGTTATTGGACATTTGATTTGAGCGCAATCCTCAAACTTAGGTCAAAAAAGCCATTTAAGCCTTTTCACAGTGAGATCTATGCGATATGGCCGAGAAATGTAATTTTGATGTTAACTCCCAAACCGCTGCGCAGAAGTCAACCAAACTTCACCCAATAGTGTATTGTATCACAATCTAGTAGTTACATTTGAAAATTTTGTTCTAGGACATTTTGTTTGAGCGCAATCATCAAACTTAATTAAAAAAGTAATTTAAGCCTTTTCACAGTGAGATCTATGCGATATGGCCGAGAAATGTAATTTTGATGTTAACTCCCAAACCGCTGCGCAGAAGTCAACCAAACTTCACCCAATAGTGTATTGTATCACAATCTAGTAGTTACATTTGAAAATTTTGTTCTAGGAAATTTTGTTTGAGCGCAATCATCAAACTTAATTAAAAAAGTCATATAAGCCTTTTCACAGTGAGATCTATGCGATATGGCCGAGAAATGTAATTTTGATGTTCACTCCCAAACCGCTGCGCACAAGTCAACCAAACTTCACCCAATAGTGTATTGTATCACCATCTAGTAGTTACATTTGAAAATTTTGTTCTAGGACATTTTGTTTGAGCGCAATCATCAAACTTAATTAAAAAAGTAATTTAAGCCTTTTCACAGTGAGATCTATGCGATATGGCCGAGAAATGTAATTTTGATGTTAACTCCCAAACCGCTGCGCAGAAGTCAACCAAACTTCACCCAATAGTGTATTGTATCACAATCTAGTAGTTACATTTGAAAATTTTGTTCTAGGAAATTTTGTTTGAGCGCAATCATCAAACTTAATTAAAAAAGTCATATAAGCCTTTTCACAGTGAGATCAATGCGATATGGCCGAGAAATGTAATTTTGATGTTCACTCCCAAACCGCTGCGCACAAGTCAACCAAACTTCACCCATTAGTGTATTGTATCACAATCTAGTAGTTACATGTGGAAATTTGGTTCTAGGACATTTGATTTGAGCGCAATCCTCAAACTTAGGTCAAAAAAGCCATTTAAGCCTTTTCACAGTGAGATCTATGCGATATGGCCGAGAAATGTAATTTTGATGTTAACTCCCAAACCACTGCGCAGAAGTCAACCAAACTTCACCCAATAGTGTATTGTATCACATTCTAGTAGTTACATTTGAAAATTTCGTTCTAGGACATTTGGTTTGAGCGCAATTATTAAACTTAGGTCAAAAAAGCCATTTAAGCCTTTTCACAGTGAGATCTATGCGATATGGCCGAGAAATGTAATTTTGATGTTAACTCCCAAACCGCTGTGCAGAAGTAAACCAAACTTCACCCATTAGTGTATTGTATCACAATCTAGTAGTTACATGTGGAAATTTGGTTCTAGGACATTTGATTTGAGCGCAATCCTCAAACTTAGGTCAAAAAAGCCATTTAAGCCTTTTCACAGTGAGATCTATGCGATATGGCCGAGAAATGTAATTTTGATGTTAACTCCCAAACCACTGCGCAGAAGTCAACCAAACTTCACCCAATAGTGTATTGTATCACATTCTAGTAGTTACATTTGAAAATTTCGTTCTAGGACATTTGGTTTGAGCGCAATTATTAAACTTAGGTCAAAAAAGCCATTTAAGCCTTTTCACAGTGAGATCTATGCGATATGGCCGAGAAATGTAATTTTGATGTTAACTCCCAAACCGCTGTGCAGAAGTAAACCAAACTTCACCCATTAGTGTATTGTATCACAATCTAGTAGTTACATGTGGAAATTTGGTTCTAGGACATTTGATTTGAGCGCAATCCTCAAACTTAGGTCAAAAAAGCCATTTAAGCCTTTTCACAGTGAGATCTATGCGATATGGCCGAGAAATGTAATTTTGATGTTAACTCCCAAACCGCTGCGCAGAAGTCAACCAAACTTCACCCAATAGTGTATTGTATCACAATCTAGTAGTTACATTTGAAAAGTTTGTTCTAGGACATTTTGTTTGAACGCAATCATCAAACTTAATTAAAAAAGTCATTTAAGCCTTTTCACAGTGAGATCTATGCGATATGGCCGAGAAATGTAATTTTGATGTTAACTCCCAAACCGCTGCGCAGAAGTAAACCAAACTTCACCCATTAGTGTATTGTATCACAATCTAGTAGTTACATGTGGAAATTTGGTTCTAGGACATTTGATTTGAGCGCAATCCTCAAACTTAGGTCAAAAAAGCCATTTAAGCCTTTTCACAGTGAGATCTATGCGATATGGCCGAGAAATGTAATTTTGATGTTAACTCCCAAACCGCTGCGCAGAAGTCAACCAAACTTCACCCAATAGTGTATTGTATCACAATCTAGTAGTTACATTTGAAAATTTTGTTCTAGGACATTTTGTTTGAACGCAATCATCAAACTTAATTAAAAAAGTCATTTAAGCCTTTTCACAGTGAGATCTATGCGATATGGCCGAGAAATGTAATTTTGATGTTAACTCCCAAACCGCTGCGCAGAAGTCAACCAAACTTCACCCAATAGTGTATTGTATCACAATCTAGTAGTTACATTTGAAAATTTTGTTCTAGGACATTTTGTTTGAGCGCAATCATCAAACTTAATTAAAAAAGTCATTTAAGCCTTTTCACAGTGAGATCTATGCGATATGGCCGAGAAATGTAATTTTGATGTTAACTCCCAAACCGCTGCGCAGAAGTCAACCAAACTTCACCCATTAGTGTATTGTATCACAATCTAGTAGTTACATGTGGAAATTTGGTTCTAGGACATTTGATTTGAGCGCAATCCTCAAACTTAGGTCAAAAAAGCCATTTAAGCCTTTTCACAGTGAGATCTATGCGATATGGCCGAGAAATGTAATTTTGATGTTAACTCCCAAACCGCTGCGCAGAAGTCAACCAAACTTCACCCAATAGTGTATTGTATCACAATCTAGTAGTTACATTTGAAAATTTTGTTCTAGGACATTTTGTTGGAGCGCAATCATCAAACTTAATTAAAAAAGTAATTTAAGCCTTTTCACAGTGAGATCTATGCGATATGGCCGAGAAATGTAATTTTGATGTTAACTCCCAAACCGCTGCGCAGAAGTCAACCAAACTTCACCCATTAGTGTATTGTATCACAATCTAGTAGTTACATGTGGAAATTTGGTTCTAGGACATTTGATTTGAGCGCAATCCTCAAACTTAGGTCAAAAAAGCCATTTAAGCCTTTTCACAGTGAGATCTATGCGATATGGCCGAGAAATGTAATTTTGATGTTAACTCCCAAACCGCTGCGCAGAAGTCAACCAAACTTCACCCAATAGTGTATTGTATCACAATCTAGTAGTTACATTTGAAAAGTTTGTTCTAGGACATTTTGTTTGAACGCAATCAACAAACTTAATTAAAAAAGTCATTTAAGCCTTTTCACAGTGAGATCTATGCGATATGGCCGAGAAATGTAATTTTGATGTTAACTCCCAAACCGCTGCGCAGAAGTCAACCAAACTTCACCCAATAGTGTATTGTATCACAATCTAGTAGTTACATTTGAAAATTTTGTTCTAGGACATTTTGTTTGAGCGCAATCATCAAACTTAATTAAAAAAGTCATTTAAGCCTTTTCACAGTGAGATCTATGCGATATGGCCGAGAAATGTAATTTTGATGTTAACTCCCAAACCGCTGCGCAGAAGTCAACCAAACTTCACCCATTAGTGTATTGTATCACAATCTAGTAGTTACATGTGGAAATTTGGTTCTAGGACATTTGATTTGAGCGCAATCCTCAAACTTAGGTCAAAAAAGCCATTTAAGCCTTTTCACAGTGAGATCTATGCGATATGGCCGAGAAATGTAATTTTGATGTTAACTCTCAAACCGCTGCGCAGAAGTCAACCAAACTTCACCCAATAGTGTATTGTATCACATTCTAGTAGTCACATTTGAAAATTTCGTTCTAGGACATTTGGTTTGAGCGCAATCTTTAAACTTAGGTCAAAAAAGTCATTTAAGCCTTTTCACAGTGAGATCTATGCGATATGGCCGAGAAATGTAATTTTGATGTTAACTCCCAAACCGCTGCGCAGAAGTCAACCAAACTTCACCCAATAGTGTATTGTATCACAATCTAGTAGTTACATTTGAAAATTTTGTTCTAGGAAATTTTATTTGAACGCAATCATCAAACTTAATTAAAAAAGTCATTTAAGCCTTTTCACAGTGAGATCTATGCGATATGGCCGAGAAATGTAATTTTGATGTTAACTCCCAAACCGCTGCGCAGAAGTCAACCAAACTTCACCCATTAGTTTATTGTATCACAATCTAGTAGTTACATGTGGAAATTTGGTTCTAGGACATTTGATTTGAGCGCAATCCTCAAACTTAGGTCAAAAAAGCCATTTAAGCCTTTTCACAGTGAGATCTATGCGATATGGCCGAGAAATGTAATTTTGATGTTAACTCCCAAACCGCTGCGCAGAAGTCAACCAAACTTCACCCATTAGTGTATTGTATCACAATCTAGTAGTTACATGTGGAAATTTGGTTCTAGGACATTTGATTTGAGCGCAATCCTCAAATTTAGGTCAAAAAAGCCATTTAAGCCTTTTCACAGTGAGATCTATGCGATATGGCCGAGAAATGTAATTTTGATGTTAACTCCCAAACCGCTGCGCAGAAGTCAACCAAACTTCACCCAATAGTGTATTGTATCACAGTCTAGTAGTTACATTTGAAAATTTTGTTCTAGGACATTTTGTTTGAACGCAATCATCAAACTTAATTAAAAAAGTCACTTAAGCCTTTTCACAGTGAGATCTATGCGATATGGCCGAGAAATGTAATTTTGATGTTAACTCCCAAACCGCTGCGCAGAAGTCAACCAAACTTCACCCATTAGTGTATTGTATCACAATCTAGTAGTTACATGTGGAAATTTGGTTATAGGACATTTGATTTGAGCGCAATCCTCAAACTTAGGTCAAAAAAGCCATTTAAGCCTTTTCACAGTGAGATCTATGCGATATGGCCGAGAAATGTAATTTTGATGTTAACTCCCAAACCGCTGCGCAGAAGTCAACCAAACTTCACCCAATAGTGTATTTTATCACAATCTAGTAGTTACATTTGGAAATTTAGTTCTAGGACATTTGATTTGAGCGCAATCTCCAAACTTAATTAAAAAATGTCATTTAAGCCTTTTCACAGTGAGATCTATGCGATATGGCCGAGAAATGTAATTTTGATGTTAACTCCCAAACCGCTGCGCAGAAGTCAACCAAACTTCACCCATTAGTGTATTGTATCACAATCTAGTAGTTACATGTGGAAATGTGGTTATTGGACATTTGATTTGAGCGCAATCCTCAAACTTAGGTCAAAAAAGCCATTTAAGCCTTTTCACAGTGAGATCTATGCGATATGGCCGAGAAATGTAATTTTGATGTTAACTCCCAAACCGCTGCGCAGAAGTCAACCAAACTTCACCCAATAGTGTATTGTATCACAATCTAGTAGTTACATTTGAAAATTTTGTTCTAGGACATTTTGTTTGAGCGCAATCATCAAACTTAATTAAAAAAGTAATTTAAGCCTTTTCACAGTGAGATCTATGCGATATGGCCGAGAAATGTAATTTTGATGTTAACTCCCAAACCGCTGCGCAGAAGTCAACCAAACTTCACCCAATAGTGTATTGTATCACAATCTAGTAGTTACATTTGAAAATTTTGTTCTAGGAAATTTTGTTTGAGCGCAATCATCAAACTTAATTAAAAAAGTCATTTAAGCCTTTTCACAGTGAGATCTATGCGATATGGCCGAGAAATGTAATTTTGATGTTCACTCCCAAACCGCTGCGCACAAGTCAACCAAACTTCACCCATTAGTGTATTGTATCACAATCTAGTAGTTACATGTGGAAATTTGGTTCTAGGACATTTGATTTGAGCGCAATCCTCAAACTTAGGTCAAAAAAGCCATTTAAGCCTTTTAACAGTGAGATCTATGCGATATGGCCGAGAAATGTAATTTTGATGTTAACTCCCAAACCGCTGCGCAGAAGTCAACCAAACTTCACCCAATAGTGTATTGTATCACATTCTAGTAGTTACATTTGAAAATTTCGTTCTAGGACATTTGGTTTGAGCGCAATTATTAAACTTAGGTCAAAAAAGCCATTTAAGCCTTTTCACAGTGAGATCTATGCGATATGGCCGAGAAATGTAATTTTGATGTTAACTCCCAAACCGCTGCGCAGAAGTAAACCAAACTTCACCCATTAGTGTATTGTATCACAATCTAGTAGTTAGATGTGGAAATTTGGTTCTAGGACATTTGATTTGAGCGCAATCCTCAAACTTAGGTCAAAAAAGCCATTTAAGCCTTTTCACAGTGAGATCTATGCGATATGGCCGAGAAATGTAATTTTGATGTTAACTCCCAAACCGCTGCGCAGAAGTCAACCAAACTTCACCCAATAGTGTATTGTATCACAATCTAGTAGTTACATTTGAAAATTTTGTTCTAGGACATTTTGTTTGAACGCAATCATCAAACTTAATTAAAAAAGTCATTTAAGCCTTTTCACAGTGAGATCTATGCGATATGGCCGAGAAATGTAATTTTGATGTTAACTCCCAAACCGCTGCGCAGAAGTCAACCAAACTTCACCCAATAGTGTATTGTATCACAATCTAGTAGTTACATTTGAAAATTTTGTTCTAGGACATTTTGTTTGAGCGCAATCATCAAACTTAATTAAAAAAGTCATTTAAGCCTTTTCACAGTGAGATCTATGCGATATGGCCGAGAAATGTAATTTTGATGTTAACTCCCAAACCGCTGCGCAGAAGTCAACCAAACGTCACCCATTAGTGTATTGTATCACAATCTAGTAGTTACATGTGGAAATTTGGTTCTAGGACATTTGATTTGAGCGCAATCCTCAAACTTAGGTCAAAAAAGCCATTTAAGCCTTTTCACAGTGAGATCTATGCGATATGGCCGAGAAATGTAATTTTGATGTTAACTCCCAAACCGCTGCGCAGAAGTCAACCAAACTTCACCCAATAGTGTATTGTATCACATTCTAGTAGTTACATTTGAAAATTTCGTTCTAGGACATTTGGTTTGAGCGCAATCTTTAAACTTAGGTCAAAAAAGTCATTTAAGCCTTTTCACAGTGAGATCTATGCGATATGGCCGAGAAATGTAATTTTGATGTTAACTCCCAAACCGCTGCGCAGAAGTCAACCAAACTTCAACCATTAGTTTATTGTATCACAATCTAGTAGTTACATGTGGAAATTTGGTTCTAGGACATTTGATTTGAGCGCAATCCTCAAACTTAGGTCAAAAAAGCCATTTAAGCCTTTTCACAGTGAGATCTATGCGATATGGCCGAGAAATGTAATTTTGATGTT